>NW_008337921.1:532659-630306 GCF_000622305.1 Nannospalax galili | reverse complement strand
AGGGGGAGAGGGGGAGGGGAAGGGGAGGAGGGGGGAGAGAAGAGGAATGGAAGAGGAGGAGGGAAGGGAAAAGGAAGGGAAGTGGGAGGAGGGGGAGAGAAGAGGGGGAGGGACTCTGGTTGCAGATGAGGAAACACAAGCTCAGGGTGGTACAGTGATCTGCCCCCAGTCACCCAGAAATTCCAATTCTGACTCCTGATTTCTGCTCCATGGCCCAAGCAATCTGCTCCTTGTACATCATCCCAAGTAAGTTCATGTGGAGAGGAGGCTGGCGTCAGAGGCCAAGAGACACCCTTACTGACAACTGTCTAGTTTGTACACAGACGTAAAAACCCCTTTAGCTGGGGGCAAGGTAGCTTATTCTAACATTCTCAAACACAGGGCTGAAACTCTCCCCAAACTGAGACTGGTTCCAAGTTATACTGTTTTCCAAAGATCAGGTCTGGGTCAGGGCATGGGTGAGGCCACCACCCATTCCTCACCTTGTCAGCTGGGGCCTCACAAGAGCATCATCACAGCCACCGGGCTCGCAGTTCTAGTACAAACACACACCCAGCCCCATTTGCCATGCATTAGTCTTGGAGCTGTAACACAGTGTCCCTCCAAGGCCACATGTGAAGAAAGGCCTCCTAGGAGCCTACTAGTGAGTGTGCATTTAATGTCAGCCAGTAGGGCCTCCCGGAGCCTCGGGCCCTCAGATCAGGACACAGCAAAGGGAGCATTCAGGAGTGCAAGGGTGTGATGGGATGGGCATGCAGACAAAGCACGCAGAGTCCAACCATACCGTGCTGTTTGTAGATAGGGGGCTTCCTATAGATGTTATCTTTTACGCCAGTGTCTGAGAAAGAAGGAAACAGAGGGAGAAGATGAGGGCCAGCAGGGAAGCAGTGCTCTGTCAGCTCACGGCTCCCCCAGGATGCAATCACCAGACAGACTTGGACTCTCCAAGTGGCAGAGGCTCAAGTCCCACACCTCCATCACGAATCCCCAGATGCCACCTCAGGTCAGAAAGGGACATGGAAAAAGGAGCCGGGGAAGGCGGCAAGCAAGACCCTCAGGCCACCGGCTCGGACGGGCCCTTTTCTCCACTGTGTCCCCAGGACAAGAACATCTCCCTGGTATCTGTGAAGCTTTAAGAAAATCTCAAACACACAGTTTGAGGAGGCGTGCCAACGCTCACATGAGTGTTTTTTGTTGTTTAGAGACCTGATCTTGTTTTCTATCCCAGTCTGGCCTTAGACTAGTTATATATGGCTCAGGCTAGCCTTGAACTTGTGATCCCCCTGCGTGCTAGGATGACAGGTGTGCACCACTACACCCAACTCCACGGAATGACTTTTAAGGAAGCTCAGGGTTCAGGGAGCAACAGAGACCTGGGAATCACACAAGTCCGGCGGGTTGCTCTGACAACTCCAGGTGATGGTGGGTAAGAAGCTGACAAACGTGTGGGGTGGGGGTGGGGGGATGCCTACCTGGGATGTGGAAGTGGCGTGGCGCCTGCTGATAGGTGGAGGAAGGAGGCCTGCTGTCCGAGAGCACCGAGAGGCTTGGGGTGCTGCGGCCGCTTTCGCTGCCTCCAGGAGGAAGAGCGGAGTCAGCAGGCGAGGGGCAGAAAAGCAAAGCAGAGAATTTCAAGCACAGAAGTTGCTCTGCAGCGAGCTGCATCTCTCCTGCCTGAAAGAAGCCCGACCTGAGACTTCTAGCCTGGGACCAATGACTTTCTAATCCGACCTTGAGTGGACCTAGTTCACAAGCCCCCAGAAGGGGCTGTGATTTGGAGGGCTAAAAGCACCTTAGTGCATGGGTGGCTGTCCTTGTAGAACTCATGATCCTGGGGCATGAACTCCACACACTGTGGGGCTCAGGGGCTCATAGTTCCTACCTCTCTTAGCACAGGAAGGCACTGCTTGCTTTGGGGTTCCACCAACCAGCTGTGCAAATAGGACTAAGGTGTAAGAATGGGTTGAAAGTGTCCCTCACAACCACCAAGAAGGCTTTTGTCCCTATAGGGAACAGGGGACCTTCACAGTCCTAAATACTGTGGTTTCTGGAATGCAAAATGGGAGGGTGCTCAGCTGGCTCCAACTTCGTCCCTCAGCTGGAACTGTGTTTTGTGTTCTGTAAAGGAGGCTGGATTATCAAATCACTGATCAAAGACACCTGGGTTGACCTAGGCGGTTGCGGTTGCCCCACCTACCAAATACGAAAGATATGATGGACAGAACACGGCGGCACTGGACACATGATGAGGAAGAACACAGCTCACAAAGGGACACCCCAAGGCACAGCTCGTCCCTTCCACTAGCTCTGGGGAACTCTGCAGGGCAGTAGCTGACAGCTTGGCAAAGGAGAGGGTGCTCTGGACTTGAACAGCCCCCCTCACCTGATCAGAGCCCCTAAAGCCACCTACCAATGAGATGGAAACCAGCCTGGGATTAACTGGGGGTGGCAGTGGGCACTACAGACATCCCCGATGGGATGAGCTAGCCCAGCAGGAAGGGCTCACCTGGAAGAGGCTCCAGCCACAGCCACCAAGGGCTGATGCCTCTTTGAACATCTTCTCCCACCTGAGCATGGGCACTAATTTTACCCATGGATGGCACTTTAGGGAGCTAAGGAACCCTACTTCAGAACAGCAGAGAACCGTGAAGCTTTGGTTACATCAGTCAGGCTCCTGCCCTTCCCAGAAGCAGCAGAGACCTTGCCTCAGGAAGGTGAACCCACGTGAAGGGAAAGAAAACCACAGGCCCCTTCTGCTCATGACAGCTGTGACTCCCCAGTCTCCAGGGTGCCAAGTCATGCCAGACACAGTGGCTTTGAAAACACAGCTGTATAAACTCTGCCCCAGCTGAACACTGACCCTGTTAGGTGCTATCCCCGAGCTGAGCCCCAGTGGCTCTGCCTGTTTAACCTGAGGCCTCATATGGCTTGGCCCCTTCTTTCTTCTGTCCAGACTTCATGACCATTTCTGCCACCCCAAACAGTTGGCTGAGGATTTTTAACATGGCCTGACATTCCTGCATTCCCCAGAGCTCAGCCTTCAGTGTGGTGTCCCCTGAAATGATGAACAGGATTCCTACCCTTGTGTGCTCACAGCAAGAGCTGCAGTTTCTCAGATGTTCAGAGACCGAGACCAAGGAAGGTGATACAGTGTGGTGGCCTTCATGACCTGCCCAGACCCCGTCACACCTTTACAAGGCCTTGCCTGTCTGAAACACCAATGCCAAAATTGCCCTGCCCCCTGCCCCTGCCTGACCTACAAGGCCCTTCCCCTGGGTCCACACTGTCCAGGTCTTCCTGGGTTCAGGCTCAGGATCTACGAAATCCTCAGGAGGGCAAGGCCACTGTGGGCCTCCTCTTTTTCTGTAAGCATGTGTGCCCATCCCATGTGGCTGGGAAAACACCTTGCTGACCTTGACCCTACAGAGCTGCCTGGATTACATTGTGTTTTCATGGCATGGCCACGTCAGCTCCACAGGGTGGGCACCATCTCTGGCACCTTCTATGGAGACCAAGGGGCTATGTGAGCTGGCACACTCGTGGGGGCCAGCTTCATCCCTGGGCCTCAGTGGTAACACCCTCGGGCCCGCAATGTCACCCAAGGGCAGGCACCAGGGGCTCCTTTGTCCAAGCTCATGGTTTTCACTGAAGATCTTTCACCCAGGACACTCTTGACCCCTGCCCGGGAGGGGCCTTGTGCAGGGCTGGGCAGCCCATGCTCCATTGCTGTCTTTGTACCATTTCAGTTTAAGTCCATGTTCTGCTTTAGAATGGTTTTAGATGGTTCCAGAAGGTGCCATCTTCCTCACCCAGGACCCACTGCTGACTTCCGATCCCCCTCTAGCACCCAGTACCATCCTGTCATGACAACCAAACTCTATTCAGATTTTACCCACTTTTACTTGAGATCTTTTCTGTCCAGGACACCACACTATACCCAGTACCACATCTTGGCTCCCCCTGACTGTAACTAGCGTCCCTTGTCACTAAAGATCTTGAGAGTTCCTAGGACTACTAGCTGGGGTACGTGTGTGTGTAGAGGGGGTTGTAGAATGTCCCTCAACTGGGATTGTGGGAGGCTGGGGCATGGATTTGAACAGGGAGAGGTGGCATACCCTCTCTCTCCTTTCACCCCCAGACACTTGCTGGTGCTAGAACCAGTGCCTTGACTGGGGTGGAGCTTGTCAAAATCTGCTGCTGCAGGGCTGTGCTTTCCCCTCCTTTCTAAATTGTCTTCTCTGGGGCCACACAGTGGGGGGAGTCCTGCCGACCCCTGTGACCCACTGTCCCCGGGCACACAGTGGGGGGAGTCCTGCCGACCTCTGTGACCCACTGTCCCCGGGCACACAGTGCCAATCTGTGCTGGAGAAGTGTCTTTCCAACCCCACTCTTAGACAAGCCAGTCCTTTCATTATGGACGTGTGTGCATGATACATCATGCATTTTCTCGCTCTGATTATTCTAGATCTGGCCTTGTGGCTGCTGCAGTTAACTCTAACCTGGCTAGTGTTACAGTTGGCTCTGACTAACTTTCTCAAAGTCATGTCAAAGTAAGTCTGGTTCGCAACTGCTGTTTGACCATTGACTATAGCCTTGTGGGCACAGTACATGGTCACATGTACCTTGACCTGAGGCCCCTTGTCTAAGGCACTCTCTCCCCTCTTTTTCTCATGCCACTAGTGCTGTGCAAGGCCCTGCCAGCTCCCAGATGAGTGACTTCAGCAGCACGGAGTCCCCTCAGCACTCCACACCTCCTGTCTTTGCTGCCTGCCCTTTATTTAACAGGTGAGCATCAGACTTAAACCTTACACCTCCACCAGAGATTAAATTCACACTAACATGCAAATTACTTCCACTAACTTCTTACCTGTCTTGAGACAGGGTAGCCTGGGTCCTGAGATACAGTGGGAAGGGTGTGTCGGGGCTGAGGATGGGGAGAGGAAAGGGAGTGAGGGGCCTGCCACCAACTGGTGAAGGAAGAGAGGCTGGCACAGAGACAATGCCTGGTAGCTCCCAGCCAGTATCAGTCAGCAGGATGTCTCCACTGGGTCCAAAACATTGAAAAGGCTCCCAAAGGGGCAGGAAAGGCTTTCCCAGAGTGGGGCACCAGGGCTATGTACAGTGGACTGGGAGAAGCAGGTGGCCAGGGGCTGGGAGCAAGATCAGGTATGGCCTCTGAGGAGGACCCAGCACCCCAGGTGGCTGTAGCTCATCAATGAGGGTGTGCCCAGGTACTTTTTTCTGTTTTCACCTCCTTCAGGCATAGTGTAGAAAGAGGCTGGAGGGCCCAAGGTCACAGTCTGCCATGGAAGTTGTCAGAGAGCAGAGCCATGGGTATTGGCTCCCTTCACGGAGAAGGAAAATGAGGACAAGCCATGTCTAGACTGCCCTCGTCTCGGGCCATTGGTTGGCCAGGGACCTACAGGTGTGGAAGACCCACCGAGAGCAAGGCCTGACCGGCAGGAGGAAAATTGTGCCCAGGGCTGTTAAGCAAAGGGAAGAGACATTGGCCTTTGAGGCCGGTGCAACTGGATGGAGTAGTCAGGTTCCCTCCAGATCTGGGAGTGCTCCTCACCCTGAGACTCCCACAGGTACTTGAAGTGGTGATTTCAAAGAGGTGTCTCCCCCATAGGCTCAAGTATTTGAACAACTGGCCAGTTGGTGGTGCTGTTTTGGGAAAGTTGTGGACTCCCTAATCACTGGGGGCAGCCTCTGAGAGTTTAGAGCCCATCCCATTTCCAGTGTTTCTCTCTCTGCTTTCCTGGGTATGCTTAAAGACATGCAAGCTCTGGTTCCATGCCTCCCTTAACATGATGGACTCTTATCCCTCCAGAACCATGAAACAAACAGGCTCTCCTTTCTATAAGTTGCCTTGGTCATGGTGTTTTATCACAGCAGAAAGTAACTAACACACATGGCATGCATGTGCCCAGGCCCAGTGCTACCTGGATGCTCTGGGGTGAGCCATTTGGGGCTGCGCATCTTCTCCAGGGACTCAACCCCTCCAGAGACCAGGAACTAGGGAGAGTTCATGAAGGAGCATGGTTGGATGCCCAGGGCTCTTCTCCGTGGATGAAGGGCAAGGCAGGGGCCGAGAACAAAAGTGGATGAAAATGGGCTGACCACTGGTGATGGGAGCTGCTGGCTGTACCCGTGCCCTGTGGGAGGGAGATTTCCACAGGGATCCCACTGCGTGACCACGGGGGGCAGAGAACCTAGCACATCACTTGGGAACTGGTGAGGACATCATTGCCAAGTCCTCTAATGCCTTGAGTGTCTTTTAGTGGTGCCTCTGTCTGCTGAGATGTGTAACAAAATTCCACAGTGTAGGGCCTTCAACAGCAGCCACAAATCCAGAGGCTGGAAGTCCTGAGCAACCAGGAGTTTCTTCCTGGTTTGTCCTAGCTGCTCTTCCATATGAGGAACAAGCCAGGGCCTCATCCTCTCCTTATAAGGTCACGAGCCCGGGTGGATAGAAGCCCCCCACCTTGTGATTCTGTCTCCATCACTGCCTTGAAGTTATGACTCCAAACATTGCTGCATGTGAGGTTTAGGCCTTCAAAATGTGAACTTCAGGATACACAAATCAGTTCTTAGCTTGAGGAACTAACCAGGGTCCATTCCCCCGTGGGATTCATGTGTATCGGTCTACAGGGACATGGGTCATGAGTGGGCTGCATCCTGGAAAGATGGAAGGGGTTGGAGCCACCCAGTGTGAGTCCTGGACCGTGGGCATCAGCACCTGTCCACACCTTGACTCTTGCTCCTACAAGCCGACACTAACGCATTCCTGCCCTTCAGGGTTTGTGGGGAAATGAGTGCAGTGGCTCAGGTGATGCTCTAAGGATGGAGCCTATTTGTTAAGCTGCACTCTTAGTGACAAGTCACTGCACTTTTCTTCCAGGAACATGGACACACTGACGACAACAGAGCCAGACGCACAAGACACATGAGGAGCACGGGCATGAGACACAGGGCTCCGGAAGCCATGCGGTGACATGGTACGAGCACCCCCCGCCCGCGCACTGCACGCCTTACCTCGGAAGTAGGGGATGTAATGATGTCTGAACACGGATGTAGGGCTTGGGTGTTGGGACAGGGACAGACAGCTACTGGTACCAACACTCGCAGTACCAGCTGCGGGCGACAGAGAGCAGTCAGTAACCCTGGGCTCCTCCACCCCAGAGCCACCAAATTGCCCTGGTCCCCACTCTGCTGGGGACACTGTCTTCCACGCTCCAGGAGCTCACATCTTTCTGGGGCTCCTGAAGGTGGGGGGCACAGCAGGCTGTGGGCATTCTCCTCCAGATGGGGTCAAGAGATGCTGCCCCTGAGTAGCCAGGGCTTGAGCCTCTGGCTCTGCATGTGGCTCACTGTGGAGGGCAGCTGCCAGAGGTCAGGGAGTAGTCTGTCACCAGCATCCTCATGGATCTTGCCAGTTCAGACATAAGGCTTGGCTCTCTGGGCTTTACCTATGACCAAGCAGTCAGCAGCCAGGCCCTGCTGGTGATGCGGGGTCAGGGGTCAAGTCATAAGGTGCCTCAAGGGAAGGGTTCAAGAAAGTCATTGCTGTTGACTTACTGATTCATTTATACACCTGCTCACCTGTGCACTCACTCATTCACTCATCCATTCATTCATTCATTCACTCACTCTCTCACTCATTCTCACCCCCCCACCCACTCACTCACTCACTCATTCACTCATCCATTCATTCATTCATTCACTCACTCTCTCACTCATTCTCACCCACCCACCCACTCACTCACTCACTCATTCACTCACTCACTCACCCACCCACCCACTCACTCACCCACCCACCCACTCACTCATTCATTCATTCACTCACTCATTCTCACCCACCCACCCACTCACTCACTCATTCACTCATTCACTCACTCATTCACTCACTCACTCACCCGTCTACCCACTCACTCACCCACCCACCCACTCACTCACTCATTCACTCACTCATTCACTCAGCCACTCATTCATTCACTCATTCACTCACTCATTCTCACTCATCCACCCACCCACTCACCTACTCACTCACTCATTCACTCACTCACTCACTCATTCACTCACTCACCCACCCACTCACTCACCCCCCCACCCACCCACTCATTCATTCACTCATTCACTCACTCATTCTCACTCACTCATCCACCCACCCACTCACCTACTCAGTCACTCATTCACTCATTCACTCACTCATTCATTCACTCACTCTCTCACCTACCCACCCACACACCCACTCACTCACTCACCTCACTCACATACCCTCTCTCATAGCATCTGCTGAGCAAAATGTACCAGGCTTGTTGCAAAAAGTCAATGAAAATGATTGCAAACGAGTGAGTTTTGATTTTTCCATAAGTTTGCAAAAATAAGAACTGCAATCTGATCCACGGGTGTGAAAATGGGATCATGCACAGCTGGTCGCGGGGGGTGCGGGGAGCAGCTTGGAAAAATCCCTCCAAAGGGCAGCATGGTCCCTGTGGCTTTGGCATGCCCGCACAAAGCCAAGGGAGCCAATGCAAGCTGGGTGCAGGCGGGGATGAGGCAAGGCTGGAGGAGCACAGGGCTCTCTCCCACCCGGAAGGAGCCTGATTGCATCTTGCCAACTTCCTTGAGAGAACAGCTGTCTCTAGGGTCACCAACTGAGTGACAGTGTTAACAGACATTGGGACTGGGTGATGACAGTTGAATCTGAGCCCCCAGCTCAGGTCCTCCCAGACTCCCTTGGGCTCAGAACAGGCTGTGTGGTTTGGTCTCCTGCTGTGTGTGTTATTTTACATCCCTGGTATCTGTTACTGCTACGGGGGTCTACTGTAGGTGTTCCTCAAGGCCCTCATGCTTCTCAGGATGTGTGCTCTGCTCAGCAGTTCCTCCACATCTCCCCGCCCCAACTAGCTGCCCCAAGGCTGTTCCTCCAGGCATGAGGCAGTCCTTTTCCTAAGCGGCCAGGCTCTCTACCGCCCACCCACTGGTGTGCCCCCCGCCTCCCCACCATATTTCTCAATGAATAAAGAAGCAGAATCAGCAAGGGAGAAGCTCAGTCTCATTGGGGTCAAAAGAGTCAAAGTGGGGTGTGAGTACCTGGACGGCTGTAGTGCTGGGGTGACCGTGAGGTTGGAGTGTAGTGCCCAAGGCTGACAGAGCCAGCAGAGCTGGGGCTGGAGGTCCGGCACTGCTTATAGGACCGATCATCCTGATCCCCCTGGGTGGGAAGACACAGCATATGAGCACCAAGGTCAGGAGCACTGCCCACCCCTCACCCACCCCATTATTTGCCCTCTGAACCTCAGGAACTGGTACAACCTGGCCCTAAGTCACAGTCCCCTGCCCCAGCCAGGGCATGTCTGGAGAGCCAGGTGGGACCTGGCTATCCTATGGACCCTGTGCCCAATGGCTACCCACCCCTCCTATCTGTCCCTCCTGGATGCTAGGACTTATGGGAAGAGGTGGAAGGGCCCCTACCTGCATCTCCCATTCCCCTCCCTCCTAAGGAACACAGTTTGAGGACACTAAAATGCTCCCCTTCCTCATGGGTGCCCCTCACATGTGAGGGAGGCTCTAGATGCTTCAGGGGGAAGATGGTGCCCTCTGGGATCCAGAAGCCAACCAATGAAACCCACAAGCACTTATGACACAGGCCCCATCTGAGCAGGAAGGGGAGCTGCTGGAAGTGGTTAGAGCGGGCGGCAGCAGCGTGAGATGGCATGGCGCCGTGGCATGGGAATCAGGTTGCCCAGCCCTCGGCAGTGTGGCCTGGTGGCCTGGGTCATGCCAGCCCACCCAGCCCACCCGAGCACCCTACAGCAGCAGGGCCTCCATGGTGCCCCAAGCACTGTTTCCAAAGAGACAGGCTGAGGAGCCTCTGGAGGGACCAGGCAGGGGCTCTTGCCAAGGATCCTGCTTGTAAAGCTAAAGGACCAACAGGCGCGCTGTAGCCTGAAGAGATAAGGAAATCCTTGCTGCCGGGACCACCGCTGCGGGCTGGACTGGGAAACTCCTGAAAGATGTGGAGGGCAGGAAGCAAATGGTCCCAATTATTTGACTCCCATCCTCAGTTTTTCCATTGGTAAAATGGGAAAGTCCTGGAAATACCTCTGGGGGTTGTCCTGGGACAAAGGGATTAGGTATAAAGTGTTTGTGACCATGCTGAGCACGAACGAAGGCTCAAGTATGTGCTGTGCCCTGTGCTCTACTGAGCCCAGGCTCCATCATGCAGACTAAAGGGCAATGACCTGCACTGCTGATCTGAGGATCAAGCCCTGGGCTGCTAATGGAAGGCTTATTTGATAGAGCTGCTTTCAGAGCTCTCAACCTCGAGGGCCCAGCACTTCCTATATATCCATCAGGGGCATGAAGTGGAACCCAGCTAGCCCAAGAAAGCCATGACCCAGGCCAGGATCTGCTGGGCGACACATCCTGGGTATCTGTGAAGGCCTGGCTGACAAACACGGGGCAGCATGCAGATGAGATGCGATTATAAAAACAACCAGCAGGAAGGGGCAGGAACCCAGAGCTCCGTGGCCAGGGCCCTCCGGGTGCCACACTGGTCGTCTCTATAACCGCACGGGCAGCAGCACCATGAGCACACGGGGCACAGGCATGAATGGGGGTAAGTTACCTCAGTCGGCGTTGGCGAGAGCAACTGAGGCGACTGTGGACACAACAGAGTGGCCTGTTAGTGCGCAGTACCAGGGGCTGCATTGGGGAAAGGGGCTGTTGGGTAGCCAGCAGGCAACACAGGCGCCCACATTCACAGAGTGACCTGAGTTTCAAACTGGGATCAAGAGCCCCATCATGCGAGACGAACTTGATGCTGTTGAGCCTAGTTCTTTCCTCCACTCTGCCCACCACGCTCTCCACAGAGGCCACGATTTCAAAAAGAAAGTTGTTGGTGCCTCAGGGCCCAGTGAGGTGACATTTCATGAACACATCCCCTTGGTTTTCTTCAGAGAGGACAGAATGGGGGAGTTGGGGCAGTAGAAAGCGAGCAGCTGGGGCCATGTGCAGAAAGGAGGTGGAGGCTCAGAGAAGTGAAACTGTCCCTTTGCTTGTAGCCAATGAGTTTTTTCTGGTCTAGAAGGGCAGTTCTTTTGCCCCACTCTGAGCACCCAGACAGCAGTGGCCAGAGCAGACCAGGCCCATGTGCGTCTCAACTGTGCCTTATTTGGCTTCTGTTTTCTTATGTACTATTGGGAACATTCATTCCCAGGGTCTGAGCTACAAATGCAGGTGTAGAAATGAAATCTGCTTTGGACTGCTGGGTAACAATGGTCCAGAGGGAAGGGGCAGTGATGGAACCATCAGCACATCTATGTTGTGCCGTGGCAGATTCTGTGTCACCCTTCCGACTCCCGTGTGAACATTACTGTGGATACCCGTGCCCCAGGACAGCCTGGCACTGCCCCTGCTGCAGCAGGTTCTGGGGAGGGTGACTCCTGAGTACAGTGCCCCCAACTTCTGCCTCACTGCCCTCCAGGGCAAGGTCCTTGTTTTAGGAGCCAGCTGTGGGTCACACATCATTTGAGGGGTGTGGCCTCAGATGCTGAAAGAAACTCCAGAAGCTTCAGGACCCTGTGTCCACAGCTCTACGCCACACTCCAATCTTGAGTTGTGACAGTGTGTGACCCATGCATACCAGACAAAGATACCAGCAAGCCAGCAGCCTAGCGTACCACTGCTGCCCAGTACAGCCCTTCCTAGTGCTCAGGCCTTTGCAGGAGAATTCCAGCACTCCATTCAGAGAGAGGTCCAGTGGCATCCTGTGGCTGAGAACAGCAAAACTTGAACCCAGCTCTGAGATCTGAATTCCACGTCTCAGAGGAGCAGCCAAGGGAAGAGCCTGTGTGTGGTCTTTGGGGAAGAAAGGCCTGGCTTTGTGGCGCAGAGAGGTCCAGCTGAGCTGTTTGATCTCTGACCCTGTCCAGATACCTGCTACATGAAGGCCAGAAGTGGAATGATGAAGCCATATCCAGCTCAGGTATGTGGTGCACAGAGTTGTGGAAATGTCCACACCTCCCACAGTAGTCAGTGGGGCTGGTGCCCTCCTCCTAGGTCTGTGTGTCCATCCCCGAGTGACCCTCAGGGCCCTGCAGGCCCATTTGGCAGCTGTGGCATTCCGGCACCACCATGTGTACATGGTGCCCTGGTTCTTAGCCCCAGTTCCCCGAGGCCCTGCAGGAGCCACAGAACGAGGTGTCAAAGGGAAACATGTTTGGAATGACCTGTTTCAGGTGAGCACCTGTCCTGAGTGCCACATACAGCCACACTAAGACCTTACAACAGAAGGAAGACACAACCCGACAGGAGCTCCATGTTTGATGCGGGTAGGCAGACTGAATAAGGCATCACAAAGGGATGCTGTCCATCTGCAGGACACTGGGAATTGTAGTTTGATGTTCACCCAGCCTGGGGAATAGGCTCAAGGAACCCACAGGAGAGGAGCTGGTCAGGGAGCATGGGCACAAGGTCACATGGTCCAGAGAGGGAAAAGCATGCACTTCATGCTTCCCGAGAACACTCTGTGCTGAGGGAAAGGCGGAGATTTTCAGTGTACATCCTTTTCCTGCTCAGCTTCACATGCTTTCAGAATCATTTCTTCCCTGAAGGGAGTTGGGTTGTAGTGAGAGCGTCTTAAATAAGAAGGACAGGTTATCTAGGGGTGAAGAAGTGGGGAGGAGTGATGATAACTAAACTCTGTCCAGAGGGGCCAGCACGGGGGTGCAGCATGCAACACACAGGGCAGGGTCATACCTCGCCATAGCTCTGCCTGTCCCCCACGGCTGAGTGGCTGATGTAGGGTGAGTAGGAGATCATGTCGGGGCGGTCGATGTTATAGATCGCCTTGTTTTTGGGAAGAGCAGCCAAGTCCCTGTAGTCCAGGATCTCATCGCCAAGCTTCGCCTGACAGGAGAGAGCAGGGGAGGGGACACTGAGGCTGCACGCCCAGCCAGAGCCGCTCTGGTGCCAGCACTGAGAACAGCGGGGGAGGCAGGACTGCAGCACACACAGCCCCCACATGGGTGTGACAGAGATGCAGAGCCACAGGTCTGAACACAGGGATGGCTCTGGGGTCAGACGAGGTCAGAAGGTGAACCTGTGATGTGCTGATACAGGGCCTGACAGAGACTCAGACTGTGACCTAAAACTGCACACACAGGTACATGGCATAAACATATAACACAGGCATGCACATACACAACACTCCCACTTTCATATAACACGCACACATGTATACACACATCAGTGCATACACAGGATGCCTAAGGTAATAAGGACGCACACAACACACATGACTGCACCCACTTCCACATGATAGTACACAACGGCTGATACACAGCATACTCTCAACTGTCAGCACACCAGGACTGAATCCTGCAAGTTTTTATACACACACACATACATGCAACACTACATACTCTCCCCACCCAGAACAAATGAGCATGTACACATTCTCCCTCCCTCCCTCCCTCTGTCTCTGTCTCTGTCTCTGTCTCTCTCTCTCTCTCAGTATAGTAGCTATATGCTCAGCATTTGACAGGGTGCTGGCCAACACCTGACCTCGCATCTTGTGACCCTGGCCCACTTGAACTCACTGACTGTGATGCTTTGAGCTGCTGCATGGGCTCAGGCGAGCTCTACCTGCCTGTTGCTGCTCCTGCTCCCACTGCCCAGCCTCGTCATGCCCATACCTGCCCTGTTGTCCTTCCTCTCCCCTCTGGCTCTCAGGGCTCCTAGGCACTACCTGGAGTACTTTGAAGCCCAGGTGGCTCTGGGCTAGACCCTCCCTGCTCATATCTAATTTGTGCAACAGCCTCCGACAGGCCTCCGGTGCTGGGATTCTGACAAAGCCTCAACAGCCACAGCAGATGCTTCTCTGCCCTGGACCAGGCTCTCACAGTTCTCCATGACAGAAATTCTGGCAGTACTCCCTTTTACAGATGAAGAGTCCAGAGCTCAGAGAGGCTGGGCGACTTGCTGAGAGTCACCCAGCCAGGAGGGCATGGCAGCTGTCTGGCCCTAGAGCCCCTCGCCCGGTTGTATTGCTCTCTGTAGGCCCCACCCCTAGGACTCCCAAGCTCCAACTGCATCACGTGGCTTCCCTGCTCACATCTCCAGACAGCCCCCACTTCAGGTCACCCAAGTCCTTGCCTATAGTCTGTCCAGAACCTGCCAGGCTCAGTCCCTCACTCCTATAGTCTTCAGAGCCTGGCAGCCCTAGCCCACCTCTTCCAGGAACCCTTTTCTGACCACTGGACTTACTCTAGAACCCCCCCAGGACATTTGGGGGCATGACGTACACTCAGAGTGAAGGCCCAGTACTTTAAATCTCTGGTCTGTTTGAGGCCAGGGCAGGCTTCAAAAGATCTGAGATCAAATCCTGAGGGTTTGTGGTCATTGTAGCCCAACCTGTTGGATTTTCCAGCTGTGAGACTGGAGAGCTCAGAGGTTTCAGCCCTGCCTATCTGTTGGTCCCGGTCTCCTCCGCCCCAATTCCACACCTCCTGCCCCTCGGGTCCTGCAATTCCCATGCCTTATCTGAAGGGTTTGTGCACAGTGTGCCCCCAAGACATACCCTTCCCCACTCAGGTTGGTCTCTCCTCCAGTCCCTCCTCATCCAAGTTGGATTCCATTTTCTCTGGGTAAACAGCTGACTTTCTTTGGACCTGTATGTCTTCCCCCAAGTTCCCAGCTCAGAAGTAGAGTGGTCCAGGACCCTGTGGCTTTGTCAACTTCTATTTAACACTGAGCTCAACCCAGTCACTATACCAGGCCCACTGCCAGAGCAAATTTAAAACAATGAGGCATCTGCACAGGCAGGTGGGCACCCTAGCCTCTGTGTCCCATGACACTGGGCTGCCAACTGTGCTTTGTCCCCTTCTGAACTGCTGTGAAGTCCCATGCAGACACTCTAGAAAAGGATACATGGGACATTCCAGACACTTGCATTTCCCAGGTCACCTTGAATGCTGTACTCTCCCCTACTCATCTGCCATTCTGGCTCTCTTCCCCCAACACCCCCCCCAGTGCCAGGGTGGGAGACCAGTCCTTACCCCTCATTCCTTAGGTTCCTGTAACACCCAGCCCCCAACAGTAGGAACGTGAGCAGACAGCCTGCATGATGCCAACGGCCCAGCAGCTGCCTGTCCTAAACCAAGGTCACCAAGAAGCCTTGTGGAGTTACTTCCTCCACTGTAAAGGCCTAGGATGGTTGCCATGACAACGGGCTAAGCTTTCTAATTGGTGAAACTTACTGGCGCGTGTGTGTGCGTGTGTGCGTGTGTGTGTGTGCGTATCCTCTTTGCTTTCTTCTTTCCCACACTCCATGCATCAAAATAAATATGATCACATGTGGCACTGTGATTGTACACCCTCCAGCTGACAGTAATACATAGTGTGGTGAACATGCTTTCAAATCACACTCCATGGCCATGGCCAGAAAGAAGTGACAAAACACTGTTCACCATGGCTTCCCATTGTTAAACAGCAAGTCACACTTACTGTTAGAAAAGCTGCCACGGGGCTGGCTCCACAGGGCCCCAGCTGCAGAGCTCTGCTGGGGGATTAGTGAGGGGACTCGTCTTTCCTACCAGCCACTGTTATTGCAGAGCAAATGTGAAGTGCTTTTGTGATAAACATGGGGGCTGGGGATGTGGCTCAGTTGGTAGAGTGCCTGCCTGGCACACATGAAGTCTGCAATTGGATCCCCAGAGCCACATGAACTGGGTGTGGTGGACCTGGCCTGCAATCCCAGCACTCCAGGGGTACAGACGTGAGGATCAGAGGTTTAAGCTTGGCTAAATGGGGAGTTTAAGGCTACCTTTGGTTACATGAGACCCTGCCGAGAGAGGGAGAGGGAGAGAGAGAGAGAGGGAGAGAAAGAAAGCTGACACTAGATGAAAGCAGTCAGGATACATATGCACCCTGTGAAGACACAGGGAGATCTGTCTGCAAGTTAAACAGAAAGACCTCAGGAAGAACCAGGCTGCCTTGTCTGAGGCCTGGATTCAGGACTCTAGACCTCACAGGCCATGCCTCAGCGGCCCCTGTGGGCTTGGGCTAACCCTAAATGAGCTCTCAGAGGCCCAGAGAGGGAAACACCTTGCCCAGGGGCCCAGCAGCCAATCTGTGGCTCTCATAGGCCCCAGCTGAGCCTCAGCATGGGTATCCCCAGAAGGTGCTGGTGGCATCACCCTCCACATTGAGGTCACGGTTACCCCAGGAAGAGGACCTGTTATTACCATCCACCAGAAGTTGTCAGAGTGACCCTCTGCCAGCCATTACCAGAGGTTAGAGGACAAAACTATGGAAGAGGGTGAACCCAGCAACTTGCCATTCTGTTGGAGATCAAGGACCTGGCCAGTGTGGGAGGTGGATGGTGGAAGTGGCTTGTTCCCTGTCACCTGTCTTCCTGTCCAGTCCTGGGCTCCTTTCCCCCAGAGTACCACCTATCATCTTGTGCCTTCAAATGCTTGATGACAAATTTTGTTACTTATGCAAATAATTCTGAACAATACCCTCCTATCTCTAACCTGCCCTCAGGGGTAACTGCTATAAATTTTCTTAAAATTGTTCCAGTCCTTTTTATACTTGATATAGCGTATAGTGTGTGCATGGGCACACCCTTGAAGGCTGCAGATCTCATCTTAAAGAGATGACATTGGAAAGGCAGCTACAGGCCAAGTCAGATGAATTTTCAGCTCTTTATTTAATTGTTGTTTCTTTTCCCATTTGAACAGCCCTCTTTTCTGCTCCTTCCTTGTCCTCTAAGAGTCTTTCCTAGGTTCACCTGTATTGTCCCAAATGGAGGCCTTCCAGGCTTTTCTCCTTTTTAAATGTTGAATAGTATTCTATCACACACACACACACACACACACACACACACACACACACACGTGTTACATAGACCCATCATCCCCAGTATGCTTCTTATGGAACAGGGAAGACACTATCTACATTCACATACATGAACCTGTGTAGTGGTTCCAAAGTCCCCATGGTCCCTCTGAGAGCATGGCTCACCCTAACTGGGGGCCAGTCTGCAGTATTATGAGCTATGCACACTGCTTTCTGTTCCCAGGACCAACCAGTTGGGAATAAATTTCCAGGGCTTTGCCCTGGCTCAGGTTCTCAGGTTTTGAGTCACCTTCAAAGTCTGCAGCCCCTCCTTCCTCAAGGCAGTCCTGAAAGTCCAGCCTCACCCATGCTACCCACAGTGACTGTCCTCAGCAGACTTTACAGTCCCCGTGGCACTGACTCAGCTGGGGCACTTTCTGTGGAGTCCCACTTACGTAGATCACACGGCTTGGGGACCCGGACGTGCTGGAGGCAGGCACTGAGACAATGCTCTCAGAGGACGTCCTGGTTTCCTAGAACAGAGGAATGGGGTCTGCGCTGAGTGACATGTGAGGAACCTTCCAGAGGCAGCTCTGGGATGGTGGCAGGATTGCCAGCAACCTCAGCAGGTGGAATGTCTTCCCTTTTTGTGAGTTGAGGGAAGTTTTGGAACAAACACACATGCTCGGGTGAACATCTGGAAAGTTACAATCAGACAACACAGCAGGCCATAGGTGACAGGCAAAGGGTCCAGGTGCCCAACACTGGCTGAATGCTCCAAAGGTCTTGAGAGGTGCTGGGGGTGGGGGCGATTTGTGTCTCCTCCAGCTCCAAGGTGCAAGGCAGCCCAGTTACCCACTATCCTGCTGTGCCGAGACTGCTCCTAGATAAAGTGGGGAGGGTCGAGGATGATGACACATGGGCAAACTGTGTAGCTGGTTCCCCAGTCAGCCTTGATGGGCAAGTCCCTTTCCTCAGGTGAGCAGTCATCCTCCAGCACCATCCTGCGGCTTCATCTCCGCATCCCTGATCTGATCCCCAGACCCTTCTCAGTTGGTCCCTCCCACACGCCTAGACTCAGCCCTATCAGGGCAGTATTACGTGATGTGTGATATTACTGTCATGCTCTTGGGCCCCCTGCCAGCCTATGCTGCTGACTGGCTCACGCAGTCCTTGGACAGCCCTCCCCCAGCCTCTACTGTACCCAGCACCAGCTCCAGCTCTTCTGCTCTGACTCCGCCTTCCCCTCATGCATAGGCTGCTCCTGTGTGCCCAGCATCTGGCAACCATCCCTGGCAGGACCCACACACCTGGCCACTCTGCTCCCCTTCTCCTGGTCTAGCCGTCACTCCAGGACTCCTACCTGCCTGCCCTCCATGCATCCTACTCCCATCTGAGAGGAACACATCCCACCAGGAACACATCCCACCTCGAGAGCCATGAGCTCTTGACCCCTCTGTCCTTAGCCTCGTGTCCCCCACTGAGCCTCCTCAGTGACCCCTGCTGCCACCACCCCTGCCTCCTTTTCTTCAACAGGCCCTTCATTGCCCATGATGACTGTCCCATGTCCTTACCCTGCAGTGACTGACATCAGTTAGGGGCTGAATTGGTTTCCCTCAATCCTGTGTAGAAACCCTACCCTGGGGCCTCAGAGTGTGACGTGACCCTGTGGAGATGGGTCTTCACGGAAGTCACAAGGTGAAATGGGTCACTGGGGAGACTCCAAGAAAATCTACCTGGGGTCTAGGTAGAGGTCAGAATCCAGACACATGCACACACGCACGCCTGCACACACAACATGAGAGAACAGGAAGAAGACACTGCTGCCAGTTGAGTAGAGAGGCCTCAGGAGGAGCCAGCTTGGTACCTGGGCTCCACCTAACTCTTAAAGCCCCCAGGTTATGGGGCTGCAGAGCAATCCTAAAACCTCAGACTGAGTGCCTCCTCATGAGGCCTCCCCTCCTGAGAGCCTCCTACATGACACCAGCAGGGACAGGTGGACGCCAGGACCAGACGTGCCACACACGGCGGCAGGAGGCACAAACCTGTAAGGCACAGGCCGATGCGCCCGGGCAGGTCTGTCTGCAAATGGGGCTGTGCATCTACAAGGGAGAGAGGAGGGACGGCGTGATGCTCACACCCAACTCTCCACTTGATTGATCACCTGCATCTCCTCCACAGGCCATGTGCTCCAGACCATCAGCACCAAGCTCTCTCCTTCCTGTACCCTTCATTTCCTTGACCCCTCAGCTCAGGACCTAGTGTCAACTCAGACGTGCATGAGGCCCCTGTGACCATAGGCTTCTGAGGTTGATAGGGGTGGGCTTGCCTCACAGGGGAGCTTCCCAGTCCTTGGTCACCCCAGATCTCAGCATAGCCACATGCAGGGAAGCCAGGCTTCCTGGTCCTGTAATAGGTGCTTTTTGCGTGTGAGCTGGGAGACCAGGTGGGTATCGTGTTTTACTGACCCTGAATGAAGCCTGGCTGGAGTTCAAGAATTTGAAATGCCTCTTGGGCCTCAGTTTCCTTCTTTGAAAGTGGCAAAATGCTCAGAGAGGGGCCTGCCATTCCTGGCATCCAGAGCAAAGTCTCTCTCAGGGCAAGCCAGCAGAATATGTGAGCCAGCCCCATGCAGCAGGCAGAGGTTGCCAATCCTACCTCCATTTGTGCCGGGGCTCCTGCTGCCTGCCCTCCCTGACTCAGCTCTGTGGGGAGTGCAGCTCAGGGCCTGCCCCACTGTTAGCTAGGGAGGCAGGGAGAGGACTTGAGATGACTGTCCCTTGGGCAAGGACTACCTGGGAAGCTGCTCTGCTTCCCCCATCCCTCCCTGACTGCAGTCTGCCCCACAGAGCCTCACAGGGAACCCTAGCTTCACACCCTCAGAGCCATGTGGAGCTGTCTTGCTCCCACCCAGAGAGACAAGACCAACACCTGGAACTCACAGCCCTGACTACTGGAAGCAGCTATACTATGGCTGTGACTTGGGGTGCCTGATTCACTGATTTTGATACCCACTCACCTCCATATTAAAACTGAGGGTCTGGGACCCAGAGAAGGCTGGCGACTTGCTCAAGTTCACAGAGTTGGGAAGAGACAGAACTGGACTTTAGTACCAAAGCTGTTCTACCACCTCAGCCCAGCGTGGGCTCTCACATCCAGCCAGGAAGCCCTTGTACTTGGGCTTTCCTGTGCGCTCAACAAGCCTGCTGGCTCCCAGCTCAGCATCCAGTCTCCAACTTCTCCCAGCCTCCCACCCACAGCAACCAGTCCAAACTCTGCTGCAGAGGCCTCTAAGCTTTTCCCAAGGTCACTAAGAAGTGCCACTGTGGAAGCCCATAGCCTGTGGGACCAGCTGGCCAGAACAGGTTCCCTGCTCTGAAGTCATGCAGCCCCTGGCAGGGCAGGTGCCTCTGAGATAAGCCGTCCCTATAGCCACCTCCAAGGCTCAGCTCTAGCTACTGAGCAGCACAGAGGACCCAAAGCTTCATGGCCCAAAGCACTCAGGACCCAGGCCCAGTCTGAACAGCGAGTCTCAGCTCTAGGAAGACACCGGATTCCACCAAGGCAGCAGGGACACAGCTTGACCCACACTGACCACACTGCAGATAGGGCTCTTCTAGCAGGGTCCCCACAGACCTCATCCACCTGGGTTTCAGGTACCACAGTGGGTGCCTGGCAGTTCAGTAAGGATCCCATGCCTATGGGCCTGGATGGTCAGGACTGCATTGCCCAATGTCCATTGAGCACCTGCTGCAGACATCAGAACCTACAACTTGGGGTCCTTGTCTTCAGCAAACTCGCTGCCCCGGGGGTGGGGGGCAGTCACACAGTTGAGGCCACCTTCTAGGCAGCAGGGAAAGGTGTGTCCTCCCTCCTTCAGGCCTGTTCTTGCATGGAGAGTCCAATCAGGAACCAGTGTCTCTTGCTGGAGAGTGAGTCCCCTGAGCGTTCTGGAGTCATCCAAGAGCCAGCACAGAGGGGCACTTGTTAGTGACTGCTAAGACCAAGACAGGAAATAACTTCTCATCTTGGCCCCTGGGTAGAAAGGAGGTGCCACCTCCACTTGGCGGCAGATCTCAGAAGTCAGCAGCATGGATGCCACCTTCCTCTGTGCTGCATCCCTTGGGTGTGGGGGCTGCCTGAGCTAACCAGGTCTGCCTGGCTGTGCCTACTCAGGAATTGAAACACAGAGGGGAACAACAGAGGGTTAGGAGTCTGTCCCCTCTACTCCTAGGCTAGACCAGGCATCTAGCCCTGTGAATCCCTGGCAGAGGACCAAGAGGGCAGCTGGTCTCAGGCTGCCCAACCTCTGCCCGAAACGTTGGCTGAAGGAGAAAAGCCTTCATTTTGAATATGCTCGCTTCAGTCGCTGTGCCGGCCACAGAGCCCAGGAGACAGAGCCTGAGTGCACAGGCACAGGAGAACAAGGCTGCCTTCTTCCCTGGACTGGCAGAGCCTCCCAGCTGGCCAGGGACCAGAGAAAGTGAGGGCAGTTGCCCTGTCCTTGAGGCTGCCTGTGGTCATGAGGGAGGCGGGAACTCCCTTTCCTAGCTCTGATGGGTCTCAGGATGGGATGCTCCCTGTACCTATATATGTCAGAAAGCCTGTTTAAAGCCTCTGGGCTTGCCAGGCTTCCTCCTTCCCTTTCCTGGGCCCTCAGGACAGCATGGGGGAGCCTGCAGACACAGATGGAGTCAGGCCCTGGGGGTCATATCAAGGTCACCAGGCCATTGCCAAGAGCAGAAATGCCCTGGGTGTAGACAGTTTGCAGTATGAATCAGCCCATGCTGGCCATGGCTGAGGAAGACCGAGCACACAATGGACAGTTGCTCACTAGCCTCTTGTCTGGGGAAGCCACAGTAAGGACTTAATAAAGGACCGAGCTGTGACCATGGGAGGCAGAATAATGCAGTCATTGGGGTGTGGCGGGTCCAAGCTCTGCTGAGAGGATCCTGCTGCCCACAGGCTCTGTGCTCCTCCCTGTGGCCTGCTTATCCTCCTGCTCCTGTTACTGCCAGACCCCCCCATTCCCCTCCCTTCCCCCTCCTCCCATCCCTCCTCTTCTCCCTCCTCCTCCTCTCCCTCCTCCTCCCCTCCCTCCTCCTCCTGCCCCCCCTCCTCCCCCTCCCCCCCTTCTTCCTGCTCTGCCCTCTAATTATCTAAGAAGTAAGCAGTCAACCCAGGCTCAGCACTCAGGCTTGAGTTTGAGTTCTGTCCCTGATCTAACACACCCTTGGAATGTTGTGCTTCCTTCCCATCCAGGGGTGGCAACTGTTTCTCTGGCTCTAAGACAGGAACCCCAGTTCCTGGAAAATAGCAGAGTGTATGTGGGTTCAGAATCTGGCCCTGCTCAGAGGCTGAGGTCATGCTCATCCTACCTCAGATGCAGCTGTGTTCAGGGAAGGCTGGCCATACCTTACCATCTCAGGTTGAGGATGGCCATGCCAGGGAAACCAACCTGTGACCTGGGGCAGGAGCCTTAGGTCACATGGAACCAGTTGACCTGACATGTGGGCCAGGTTCACTGACAAGTCACACCTGTAGCAGAGTCCCAGTGAAGTCTTAGGCACCCAGCTTGCCTGGTGGGCAGTGCTCAGAGTGCCGTATCCCACATCTGTGCAGGAGGATGACACACCCGACTCCAAGAGAAGATCTGCCTGGGGCCACTGGCCATCTGACCATCCTCCCCTCAAGAACTTGATAAACAACAGGCCAGCTGTCAGTGAGGACATGGGAACTGTCAAGCCCAGGGTCGGTTTGGACCCTCTTGGTGCTCATGAGGACTGTCTAGGGTCTCCAAAACTGTCAAAACCACCTCTACTCACTGGCTGGACACAGAGGTCAACAGGGTCAAGTCAACAGGGTGGGGTCCCATTAGACCAGTGTGATGGCTCACTGACCAGTGTGATGGTCCCCCATCTTGTGCCCCCCCATCTCTCTACTGCTTCAGAGGCCTGGTTGAGGAGCTTGCACAGGCTGGCCTGCCCCCCTCTCTCTAACCAGTGTGAGGAGACACACAAGTGGGAAAGGACACAGGAAAGCTATGAGTCTTACCAACCTTGCTCTTGTCCTCAGTCCTGGCTGCTTGCCGACATGCTGGGTGCCAGATGGAGGAGCCTGTGGACAGATTCCCAAAAGGGGGAAGGTCAGAGGGTGGGCCCCAATGAATGTGAGACCAGTGTAAGAAGTTAGAGGGAGGTGTGGTTCATAAATGGACACCTGCTCACCACTCTCTGAGCAGGCCTGATGTCTCCTTTGTGCTGGGGTGACCCAGGCCTGGGATGCAGAAGACACAGCTCCTGGGCCAGGTGGCTGGCAGTCTGTGCAATAATGGCATGAGGAAAAGGGGCAAACCAATCACTGTGGGCCATTTGCTCCACAATAGGCAGCATGGGGTTCCAGGGAGCCTGGGGCGCATGGACACACCTAGGGCAGTCAGAAGTGTTCTCAGAGGTGTTCAAGTGCAGAAACAGGAATGGGAAAGCGGTGCCATGGCCAGGAGATCGTGAAAGTCACAGGACCCACACTTCTCAGAGCTCCAGCTACTGCAGCAGCCACCTATCAGATACCACAGCTGTCAGATCAGGTGAGGACCAAGCAGAGGGCCTCAGGGTGGGCAGGCATGAGGGGGTCCTGGTCATAGGCTCCAGCACAGTGTGGAGCATAAGCGAGTGCCACCAGCTCAGTCTAAACCCTCACTGTACAGTGTAGGAAACCCACACACAACAGGGGGCAGCCTGGGCAGCCCTGGAAGGTCCTACTGTAGAGTTTGGGACAGCCCAGACTCATGAAGGGCAGCTTTGTTCTCTGAGATGAGGGCACTCTTGTGCAAACTCACATCTCCAATCCACGGTCCCAGGGCTGTTGTGTTTGGTGGTGTTGCTGGCCCACTATCTGAGGGCCCCATTTACAGCGAAGCCTCAGCAGAGGGCCTCCTGTCAGACAACTGCTATGGCCAGCCCGGCTCAACAGGCGACAGTGGGACAAGGCCAGCCCATCTGACATCACCTTCAGGCTTGCCTCAGAAAGGCAGGCCTGTGTGACACACAGCCAGTGTGGCTCGTCCATGTGAGGTCACTCAGCGCTAGTCTGTGCACAGTGCACAGCAGATACAGCTGCCATGAGCTCCCTCCCTTACCTGCCCTGCTCAGCTGCTGCTGGGATCCCAGGAGACTCACAGAGGAAGTGACCAGAGAGATGAATGTGCACACAAGTCCCACCACATCTGGTCTACTGATCATGTCCACCCCATCACCGGTCTTGGGCCTCTCCTGTGTGGCCAGTATTCCATGGTTATCTGCCTGGGATGAAGCCAAGCTTCTGCCCTTCCTCCTCAGCCTCTGCCATCCAGGCTTCCTGGCAACCTTATGGGGATGGTTTCTCTTCTCTCTCTCCTCTCTCTCTCTTCTTTCTCTCTCTCCCTCTCCCTCTCCCCCTCCCCCTCCTCTCTCTCTCCTCTCTCTCTCTCTCTCTCTCTCTCTCTCTCTCTCTCTCTCTCCAGTCTGCACAGGGCCAGCTCACCAGGGGTCTCTGGGGTACAGCCTCAAGCCAGCAGTCGCTCCCTCTGGGTAGCTGCTCTGGAGGGCAGGCCAGCCCACCTCATCTGCTTGTCCCCAGCACTCAGTGGCACTCAGAGGACACCAACCATGTTCCTTGCTCCTTCATCAAACTCTAGACCAGCCCTCAATCTTTGCCTCAGTCTTTGGCCTCTGCCCACCCACACTCTCTTGTTTTAGCCTTGCTTAGCCCAGTTCTAATACAAATCCTGCAGGTCAATTCACCAAGAATCCTTCCCTCTTAGTGTCTGGCCTCCTCGATGCTCAATGAACTCTGGTCTCTCAAGGGTCTGCATCCTTGATGCTTGTACCTGATGCTTGTGCCTATTAGCTATAACTGTCAACTTGACACAACCAGGGAGGAGGAAGTGCCTAGGTCAGGTCGGCCGCGACATGTCTGTGTGGGGATTGTCTCAATGGCTGATGGATGCAGGAAAACCCAGCCCATGGTAGGTGGTGCCATTCCCCATCTGAGTCTTTGGACTGTAGAAAAGACTAGCTGAGCATTATCAGTTTGCTTCTGCTTTTGATCACAGTGTGACCAGCTGCAAGTTCCTGCCTTGACTTTCCTGTGATGTTGGACTGTAACCTGGAATTCTAAGCCACACAAACCCTTTCCTCTTCTACATTGCTTTCAGTCAGGGTGTTTTGTCACAGCAACAGAGATGAAAGTAGGACTTAGGAGTTTGCATTTTCCTCCTTAAAGAGAGTGAGGAGTCTAGAACATGTGACCGGGAGGCAGCACATGACACCTGATGGGCCTCTGTGGCAAAAGGATCATTCTGAGCTAGGTACTTGGGGACATGGAAAACTCAGGAACACTATGACAACAGAGAGGCAGTCATTGCAGGGGAAATTCACATCTCTACAGGGATCTCCATGTGCGAGGCTATGCCCTCATCTGGCAGAAGGGGAGGCTGCGTCACGAGACACACGCTCACATTCTTTCTGCCCTTTTCTCCTTGCCTGCCTTCTGTCCCAGAGGTCACCACTAAGGGCTCTGAAGGGTAAAGAGAAAACTATCTTTCCTTCCCTACAAGAGCCACTGGCTCCACTCTCTGCTTTCAACCAACAGGAAAGGAATCAGAGGTCAATGAATGCTACCATCAGAATTAATGGTAAACAGGAGATGCTCTGTACCTGAAAGGGTTAATCCAGGAGGAGCCAGACAGTTGGCTGTGTGGCCTGCCATAGTTTTCAGCCCCAGTGACCCAGAGGACTCCCCTCTTTTACTGCATTATAATGTTCAAAAAGAGTTTCAGAGGCTATGATTTTTAAACCAAGCTCTTGCACCAGGTCCTGACAAAATACCTTAGCCAAAACGAATCACTCCCAATAGGTTTCTACGTTGAGACAGGACTGGAGTGGGAAAGTCATGCCAACCCAAGAGGCCTGTTAGGTCAGCAAGTCCTACGTGCTCTCAGCCTTACTCTTCCCTAGAAGCAGTCTGTAAGACCTGGCGCTAACCAGTCAGCCACTGTCCCGATGCAGTCTCCTAGTTCTGCCCCACAGTAACCTGGCAACACCATCTTGCCTGGTCTATACCATGAGGGTCTCTGCTCGGCTGTGGGATGTCCATTCTACTTCAGATCCATGTCTCCTGATTCTAGAGTGGGACCTAAAACCACGAAGGTGACTAAGCTGGGTTATTTTTACTTTTTTCTTCTTTTTTTTTTTTTGGTCTTTTTGAAGCAGGGTCTCCCTGTAGCCCCAGCTGTCCTGGAACTCACTATGTAGACCAGGCTGGCCTTGAACTCACAGAGATCCGCCTGCCTCTGCCTCCCAAGTGCTGGGATTAAAGGCGTGCGCCACCACGCCCAGCTTTACTTTTTTCTTTTACACTATTACTATACTTTATTTTATATTATTATTGCATATGTTACAGTGCTCATGTGATTGTCGGAGGACAACTTTATGAAGACAGTTCTCTCCTACTCTTATGTGGATTCCGGGGATTGAACTCGGGTTGTTAGGCTTGTATGACGAGCATCTTTGCCCACTCAGCCATCTCACCAGTCCTCTTAATATGACTTTTAATGCCGAGCGAGTCAGGGTTCCAGTGAGCTGCCTTTGAAGGCTGACTCATTTCTTCCAATCCCCCCTTTGCCAGTGTGCTCCCCCTTTCTACAAGCTGCCTCCCCCCTTTGCTTCGGGAAGGAAGCCTGGGCTCACTGCAGTGCGACAGGGGTGCCAGAAGCAGGGTCTCGGGTGGGACACAACTGAAACTCTGCAAGTCCCTGAGTGGGGACGAGGCCTGAGGGGCAATGGACATGCAGCCATGCTGGGTCGGCTTTTCTGGTGGGATCACCCGGCCGGCTCCTCGGGTGCCTGATCCCCCTCCTCATCTCACTCTTCAGGTTCACTGACACCCTCAACGGAGATGCAGCTGAGCAGGCTCTGCCTGTGCGTGGGTGACAGCGCTGGCTTACCAGCGGCGCTGTGACAAAGCTCACTCCCAGGTGGTGTGTGGAAGGCACATGTGGGTTCTTGCCACAGGATGAAGCAGTGTATCCGGATGCTTACCTTGCAAGTACATCTCCTCGCCCTCCGCAAACATCTGGCCGCACCTGACGCATATCGCGCAGGAAGGGTGGTAATGCTTCTCCCCGGCCTGCACAAAGCACAAAGCAGGTGTCTTGCTGTGGCAGCAGGATTCCCACAAGGCCACAGCACACAGGGTGGGCATCTGTGCCCTGCATTCACATCCAGGGGAGGCTGGGTGGTAAACACATCAAAGGCCTGGCAACCAGTAGGACCAAAGACCTGCACAAGTTCAGCAGGGCAGCCAAGGGCCTTGTGAACACTGGGCAGACCTAGCTATGCCTGCTCTACCCCTGACCTCCAGGGACCATGTGTGCAGGCCCCCAGGCTGTGGACAGGTCACTATCAAAGGGGAAACAGGTCTCCTCATTTCTGCATGTCCTGGAGGAGGGAGAAGGGCAGGAGAACGGAGCGATGAAGAGATGCCATCATCTCCCCAGTGATGGAGGGGGTGTGTGTGATGTAGCTCTGCATTCCTCAGTTTTCTCAATAGAAAGTCTTAAAAGCTATTATATTAGATCACAAATTTTAACACTGAAACAACCTAAACAGGTTTAGCTTACTTCCCCATGGTGCCAAAAAAAAAAGTCCTAAAATCCTGTTTCCAGTACTCCTCAAGAGCAAACTTTGCTCCCTGGGGCGGGGCAGGGCAGGGCGAGCCAGGCCTGACACTGAGAGTGAAGGACAATCACATCCTAAAGTGGGAGGAAGCTCCCCAACCTGAAGCAGAATCGGCTCTTCCCTGAATAGGGGAGGGGGAGGTTACAAGCACCTCACCTCGTGTCCTTCCTCTGCTTATGTCATCCCCTGGAAAAAGTAGGTCAAGGCCCAGGATATAGGGAGGAAGAATCTAGAATCTAGATCCTCTCCTGTGAGGGCCTTGATAGACTGCTCTGCCACCTTCTAGCCATCGACTCAGCCTGCACCCCTGCTTACAGCTTGGGCAAAGAATTCTCCAAGCAGAGAGAAGAGATGCCATCTGACCCAGCCCTGGCCTTTGTTCATGTCAACCCTGCCACTTGGGTGCCCTCTTTACCTCCCAGTTCTACCCTGAGTAGCCTTGTGTCTTCCCAAAGCCAGCTCCTTCTGGGGGCGTCCCTGATGGATGCCTCCCTAATCTCAGCCTTCTGGCCCACGTCTCACTGCTTGGCAGTGTCTGGGCTTCTCCCCTTCACACACTGCAGGGACAGGTGCCTGGGTCCTTCCCGGGACTTTTGGAGGCAGTGGCCACCCTGTGAAGCAAGACAAGCCCTGTTAGCACAGAGGTGGTCAGTCCGAAGCCCATGTAGTTCTGGTTGTGGTGGTGGCTTGGGGGGCAATGGCAGTTTGGGTCATGGAGGAAGCATCAGTGGTCGTGGTGGTGTTGGTAGATATGGTGGCAGTGGGGGTGGCGCTGATGGATTTGGTGATGGTGGTGGCTATGAGGGAAGCAGCCTGGTTACTCTGAAGCAGGACAAGTCTCTGGTGGTGGTGATCAGGGCTATGAACGTCGGGCAGCAGCCATGGTGGGCGTGGCCACGATGACAGCTCTAACAGTGGGGGAGGTGGCAATGTATTTGGCCATGGTAGTAGAAACAACCACGGAGGTGGTAAAATCTATGGTGATGTTGGAGATCACAACTGATCTTCAAAGTCTGGACCCATGAAGGGAGGAAACTTTGGAGGCAGAAGCTCTGGCTGTGGTAGAGGCTAAGACTCTGCCACACCAGGAAACCAAGGCAGCTACAGTGGCCCCCAGCAGCTACGGCAGGGCAGAAGGTTCTAATTACTTTCAGGAAACAAAGCATCCTGGGAGAGGGGCATCAAAGACGTAACAGGATACAGGTTATATCAGACACGTGCAGACTCAGCCAAGCACAGCAGAACAGGGCCTGGCTGCCACGAAGGTGTTTTCTAGATAAACTCATGTTTTGGGGTGAGAAAGCTTGAAGACTATTTGTGGCTATACAACAGGTTATTTTAATTTTCATTCTCTGATAACTATAAAGCATTTCATCCAGGGCTTTTTGTTTTGAGGAACTTTTAGAGAGTGGTTTAAGAGTGGTTTTAGAGGGTGGTTTAAGACCGTGTCTCACTATGTAGCCCTGACTGACTTAGAACTTGCTATGTAGATCAGACTAGCTTTGAACTCACAGAGATCTGCCTGCCTCTGCCTCCAAAGTGCTGGGATTAAAGGTGTGCGCCATCACACCCAGCCCCAACAAAGGGTTTTAATGTAGAACTTTTTCTCACCCATGCAGTTGATGACTAAATCTAATAATCTGATCATGACACTGAATAAATATCTTTTAAAAAATAAAATGGGGGGTAGAGCGATGTCTCAGCAGTTAAGAGCACTGGCCACTCTTGCAGAGAACCAGGGTTCAAGTCTCAGCACCCACATGGCAGCTAACAATTGTCCATAGCACCAATTCAAGGGGATCTGATGCCCTCTTCTGACTTCCATGGGCATTGCACAACACAGATGCATTTACACACACACAGGTATTACACTCATACACATAAAGTAATAATAATAAAAATAAATAAAATATTAAAAAAAATAAAATGGGCTATAAAGATGGCTCAGTGGTTAGGAGTTAGGAGTGGCTCAGTGCTGAGGAGCTGAGTTCAAAGCCCAGCACCTGTGTAACAAGCAGGGCATGGTCTCAAGTGCAACTGTAACCGTGACACTGTGGGGACACAGACAGAATTGCTGGAGCTTATTGACTTCCAGCCTAGACGGTGAACACAATATCCAGATTTAGGGAGAGATTCTGCCTCAAAGGAATAAGGTAGACTGCGATGGGGAGAGCACTCAACCTTCTCCTCTGACCTCTGCACACACACACAGGTGCACACACCCATGTCCATATCTGTGTACACCACACACACACACACACACACACACACACGACAGAAAAAAAATAGAAAAATGAGCAGAAACTAGAATAGACATTTCACCAAAGAAGCTATTCAAATAACAAGCAGTTCTCAGAAAGATGTTCTGTGTCACGTGTCACTGTCATAAGAATATGCCCTCCGAGAACACGGTGTTTCATACTCACTGGGACACCTGAGAGAGTAACAAAACAACCAAAGCATGGGGCAGCCTGTGCTAAGCTGCTGTTTCCTCAGACAAACATCGATTCATCATACAAACCAGAAATCTACACCTTCGTGTCTAAGAAAGATGAAGAGAAACCCAAAAAATGGAACCACATTTCTAAACAAAGACTCCTCATCCAAGTTCACAGTGGCTTGACACACCCTAGCCAGTTTTCCAGTTTTCCAGCAGTTCACATGTGCACCACGGAGGAGGGAGTTGGCGCCATCCAGTGGGTGCTGCACAGCTGTCAAGAGGAAGACGTGCCCACACGTGCCATAGCGTGGATGGCCGACAAACACTAAATGCTGAAGGGAGAGGACCCAGCCACTCAAGGCCAGCAGCATGACTCCCAGAAACATCCAGAACAGTCAAAGCCACAGAGGCAGTCAGGGGCTGGGAGAAGGGAATGAGGGAATGACCCTGTGTGGGTGTGCAGTTCCTTTTGGGGTAACTAAAGAAAGGTTTGGATGTACTGTGAACATTGTCTACTGGCAAGTTAGATGCCCAGAGTTGTGCATTTTGTGCGCTTTCAGTGGTTGGGCTCCATCTGAGGCTAGGAGAGGTCAGTCCCTGATGCTCTTGTCACCAACAGCCACGCGCCAAGTACGGCATCAAAAGCTTTAAGTACATTCATGTCCATTCTCTGTTTGTACACTGTCCTCCACATCCACTGCTCAAATGAAGAACCTGAGGCTTAGGGAAGCCAGGAGATTCACCCACGGCCCTAGTTCCAGGAGGGTGGAGCCAGGACCCCAGCCAGGCAGGCAGATGCCACCTGGACTAGAGACTGCCCCCTGGAAAGCACCTGCGACCTTAAGGACACACAGGTTGGCTGTGGCTGATCCCTCACTGCTTTTGTGGTCAGTTCTCCTAAACCAGGGCATAGGGACATGGGAATCACAGAGGGGTTTCAGGGGTCACAGAGCACCTACTCTGTTGGGTGGCTTCCCATAACATCATGGCGGAGCACTACAGTCAGAGTCACAGATGAGCCAGTGCCCCTAGAAACCTCCTGACCACACGGTCTTGACTGCATGTGAGTGAGCACCCGAGACCTCGGAGCCAGGAGAGACAAGCGATCTCACTCTTGCTGGGGCCCACACATCTGCAAAGTGTAACAGACAACAGCTGAGCCACATTTCAAGGATACTCCATGTTCTAGAGCAATCCATCTGTAATGAGATATAAGGGCCTATGTCTCAGGTATCATGGGAGACATCATGGGGCTACAGAGGGAATGAGCCTTCACGTGGGCAGGCCTACCCCAGGTCACAGTCAAGGCAAGGGTGATGATTCCTGCCTGGGACCCTCATTTCCTGTGCATGATCTGGGTCTCATGGCCTGTCTTGGGGTTCAGAGTCCCTGACTATAAATTAAAGAGGGTCCCTCCATTCAGGATGGACTAGGACAATAAGGCTCTCTGACTCCTGGGGGTGCTTGGTTATGTCAAATGCCACCCTGTCATCATCCCATCCACTCTGGGGCAAGAGAGGGAACACGGGAGGCCAGTTAGGGTAACAGGGATCATAGCTAAATATCTTCACTGCTCTGTCCCATCCATGGCCACTGCATCTCCCTCACAGTGAGGGTTTGTTCCAGTCATCACCCACACATAGTCCCCCACACCCCCAGGAAGACCTAAACCATCAGGAGTCAGTGGTTTCAACGCTGAACATCTGAGCTGCCACCCCCAACTCCCAGGCAGGCGGATGGCCCAGCCCCTTGCCTGTGTGGAGCTCAGGATGGCTCAGATTTGAACACTACAATGTGAGCCCAAGAGATTTTGCTGTGTGTGATTTTAGAAAAATACCTTATGCCTTCCAACAAGCAACTGTCATGTTGAGTGAGACAGGCCAAGACTGGCAATGGAGGTGTGAGCAGCCTGCAAGGGTGTGGAACCCCTACAGCTAAGCAGGGTCAGGACAGACTGCAGGGCTCCGAGGACAGCCCTACAGTGGCCCTGCAGAGAAGTCCAGTGGCCTGAACACCACCTCTCCTCATCTGTAAGGTGAAATAAGGGCCCTCTTCAACAGGCCAGCAGAAGTCCAGCCCTTCTCAGTGAAGCCATACACTGAGGCTAGTACCCTCTCCCCCGGATCTAACTGTGGGGTCTGATAGCATCTGTCTCCATTCCCTGGAGACCCGGCCATGTATCTAGTTGCCCCCAGGTCCTCCTTGGATTGACCATGATAAAGCAGGGCTAGGCCTGCAGGTGGCTGCCTGGAGCCCAGGGCACCCTTTGGCCATGCTCAAAGGTATAGATGCCTTTATTCTTTTTATTCACTGTGATATTGAGACTTTTGGACTTACTCTGCAGTGCGGGCCTTGGACCAGCCTCCCTCCTGACTCTACCTCCTGAACTGGGACTACAGGTGCCACCACCATGCCTGGCTTGCAAATTCCTTTGGAATTTCCAGAACTGAATCCAGATGTTGTAAGTCCCAATTACCATGGTGCAATGAGAAAATGAAATTTATAGAGCAGAGAATCAAACCGCAAGTGGGAACCATGCAACCCAAGAGGGTCTGCTGGCTGCAGCGGTATCCAGCCCCCAGGGCTTTTCCACCAGAGACACTGAGGGGGTCACTTATTCCCAAGAGGAAAGCCCAACTTCCTGAATGTCCAGAAAAGCCCCGGGAGGTCTGAAGCTCTCCCCAGACCCCAGCTCTATCCCTAAGTTCATCTAACCCTGACCACCCCACTGGGTCCTCACGTCTCAGGATCTGTTCCCAACATATGAGGCCCATCAGGTGCCCCTCTTCTCCCCTCTTTATCCTTACCATCAGCTCTACCTGGGAAGTCAGCTTTAGGAAGTGGTGCCATCTGCCCACATTCTACAAATACTCTTAGGGCCCTATCCAGGGACATGTCCATGAAAGGTGTTCTGAAGGGGACACAGGCCCACAGTCACTCACAAGCACTCTGGGGACAGAGGGTTCTTGCCAAACACATGGGAACAGTCGAGGATCCCAGCCTACAGTGGTGTACACATGCTTGTCCTGAATGTGCTTGCATGTGTGTTCGTGTGTCTATGTGTATCTGCATGTATGTCTGCATGACTGTGCACTTGTGTGCTGTCAAAATACATTTCTGTGTCTGTCTCTCTCTGTGAGCTTGTGTGTCTCTGTGTATGTTTGTGTGTCTGTATGTATGTTTGTGTATATGTGTGCCTGTGCACTTATGTGTGTTGTCTATACAGACCTATGTCTGTATGTCTCTAAGTATGTATATATACACAAATGTATATTTCTGTGTAGTATGTCTGTCTATGTCTCTGTCTCTGTGTTTGTAGCCTTGTGTATGGTGTACCTGTGTCTTTCTATGAGCTTCTGGGTGTTGTATGTCCATGTGTAAGTCTGTGGGTTGCCTGTGTATGTATGTGTCCATGTATGTATACATATGTGTATATGTATATGCATGTGTGTATGCATGTATGAATGTGTATGTATATGTGAATGTGTGTGTATGTATATGTGAATGTGTGTGTATGTAGTCAAAGTATAAAAAGATCCATTTCTAAGTGCTGAATAGTTTGGGTGCCAGCATTTATCAAGAATGATCTTAGTGTTTGTTTTATATGCTAATGTGTCTTTTGAATATGCTTTTAAACTAAACGCATTTGTTTGGAGGGGCTTGAAGAGTTGCCTCATTGCTGTCCTTAGGAAATGCCCTCCTCTATATGGAAACATGACTTATTCTCCACCAGTGGTAAAGGGCACATGCCCAAGGGGTGGCAGGAAAGTGCCTACGGGAGAGGGGAGGGGCAACAACCACACCCTGTCACCACAGGGTACAGTGTGAGGAATTGGAGGGACATTTGTGTGGTCCCTGACCCAGGGCAGAGCAGCCTGAGTGGACCCCTCTCCTCCAGAGACTCCGGGAGCTCCACATGACACCACCATCCTTCAGGGCATGGACCCTGTCACTTTCTTTTCTATGAGGCCAGGCCCCAGCTCAGGGTGAGACACAGTGAGTCCAGCAGGAGTTATACGGTAAACTGGGAAGTAACAATAAGAGGAAAAATGTGAGGAAGGGATTAATTAGTGATCCCAGAAAGACCTGGGCTTCCTGTTACCATGGAGATAGCCATGGGTACCAGGTGGTACTGAAAGTGGGGCCCAGACCATGGCACTGTCAGAGTTAACAGAGGGTGGAGCCGAGTTAGACCCACACAGCAGTCGTGCTCACCCCACCTTTGCAGGAAAACTAAGCAGACAGGACAGCTAGCTAAGGACTGAGCTCTGGGCATGTCTAAGCTAGCTAAGGACTGAGCCAGGCACGTCTCCTTCTTCCACACCTGATACCCAGCTCTGAGGGGCTCCTAATTCCTCACGAATTTGCCAGCAAGCTGCAGCTCTCTGCAGGGTGACCCCAGATGTTCCAGGTCTGCAGCCCCGTAGCAGGTCTGGGCGTTGTCTCACCAGCCACACCACACTTGCTCCCATTTGTCCATCTCTTCTGAAGCCCCTCTTTGTCCCCCTTGGAACAGGCTCCTCAGGACAGATGTCAGAGACAGGAATGACAGAGGAAAAGAGGGAAGAGGACTCTCCTCTATCTCCAGGAATGCACATTTCACTGGCAGCCCTTCTGGCACCCAGCGCCTAAGATGGCAGCGTGCCTGCCTCAGACAAACAAGGGCTGCTGTGGGGGAGCCCGGGAGGCTTCTACTTGGGCTCCACGGAGAGGACAGCTGGGGTGCTGATGAGCATCTCAGAGGATGAAGGGGGAATGAAAGGTGCCTCTGGCAGCCTCATGCACAAGCCCACCCACCTGGCCCACCACGGGTCCTGCCAGCCCTGCCAGGCTTCCTACCTGCACAGGTCTGTCCCCAGCCCTCCTTGGCACAGGAGCCTGGACCGCCTGCCCTGAGGGTATCACCCTCACCCTCAGTCAGCCTCTGTGTGCTCCTTTTTTTCTTTCTTCTGTTGCTCCTTCCTGCAGCTCCCCAAGAGCCCAGTGTCACCAGCTGGATGCCAGCCTGCCTGGCCCTGCGTCAGGTGGTGCCACTGCAGCGCAGCTCCCTTCTGCAGAGCTTGCTGTCTCCACCCGCGGCTCCCACCTCGCACCCGCCAGGAGGATGCTCAGAGCTTTGCAGAGCCCGCAGCACAGAGACTGACTGAGCCACGCCACCTCCACTACCTCCGCCACCGCAGCACACTCCCTCCAGTAGAGGCGAAAGCAAAAGCATGTGTTCCCTGGGAGGCCCTCTCTCCTCCACTGTCGACAGGAGGGAAACCAGAACTGTTCAGCTCCTGCCAGCAAGTACTGCCCCTTCCACGTAGTCCAGCGTACACCAAGGGCATACCACAGCACCCAATTCCAACTTCTGCGCTTGGCCCAGAGATACGTAGTAAGGATGTTCACTCTGCAGATGCAGGGTGCATGCTTGCTTTGCCCTCAAGCGAGGGGACACCGATGGCCCTACAAGGCGGTCCCTCCCTATGCATCACCCTCAGGCAGCACGAAGGTAAGGCTTCACCAGCTCCCTCACAGCAGAGCTAATGGGACCAGGTCAGTCTACAAGGCGGTCCCTCCCTATGCATCACCCTCAGGCAGCACGAAGGTAAGGGGCACATCATAGCACAGGCTTCACCAGCTCCCTCACAGCAGAGCTAATGGGACCAGGTCAGTTCTGCCCACCCAGGCCAGGGCCTCTCTCCTGGAGGGGCTGCTGGCCTCGGCTGTTGGGAAGTGGGTTGGGTACACACACCGTGCCTGTAGCAGCAGCGGGAATGGCAGAGATGGAGCCCCAGGTGCACCCACATCAGCCCACAAGGTCACAACTTGGTGAGACAAAATTAATCCATGCCACACCACGTCTGTGCCCTGGCAGAGGTCAGGAGGTGGGGGGGCAGCCTGGGTTCAAGTGCAGCTCTGCTGAAGGGGTCCCCATACCTGGTCTCTAGAGTCACCTGCACTTCAGAGGAAGATCACAGGTCAAAGGGACAGCTGTGTGGTCGGTCAGCAACACTGGAGCCTAGGTATAAGGGGGCAGCAGACCAGCAAGGGCCCCAGGCCCAAAAGGGGAGAAAACAATGGGTCTCGTGGACCAGAGGTCCCCAGAGAGAGGACAGAGCACAGACTGCAGTGTGCTGTGGGGAGGGACCCTGAGAGGCTGTGGGCTGTTGAGGGAAGAGAGAGAGGAGAGACCACACGGTTGTAGCCACAGCCACAGCCACAGCTACCCCAGGGGCCTCTGTCCAGGCAGCAGATGCTCTTTTTAAAAAATTCCCTGGGGACTCACAGCACAGTGCAGGAGGAGGTTAGAAGGGATCAGGAGTTTAAGGTCAGTCTCAGCTATTTGGAAAGTTCAAGGCTAAGCTAGGCTATAGGAGACCTTGACTCACCACAAACAAAATATACAATACATAAATAAATAAGAAGGAAAATCAAAACAACCAGGAGGAAATCTTTGTGTGGGGGGAGAGGTTGAGGAAGGGTACTGGGTATATTCAGGCCCCAGGAAGGTAGAGGGACCACCAGGGAAGGCGGCGGGGCCCAGGCACTGTGGGAAGTGCTGTAGGGGTTGGGACAGGCTGGCCTTTTGTCCTCGTCCAGGGGATGCCTGTATAAATACCAGGATAAGACACAGAATCCAGGGAGACAGAACACCACCACCTTACCACACAACCCACTCAACATCAGCAGGTAGCACTTACGAAAGAGAAGGGGAACACAGAGGTACAAACTGCCTCGAGAGATGGAGCAGCGGCCAGCCTCAGGGCTGGAGAAAGGCAGAGCCTAGCCAGGGCCATGTTTCTGTCACTGCATCAGCAAAGGCTGAAGCAGGAGAGGGCGTATGTGATCAGAATACTATCCAGAAAACAACTGCCAGTAACTACACAAACGTTCGTAGTTTCGACCTAGCTTCTACACACAGTGAATGTGTCCGAAGGAGAAGATGCTCGCCGTGTCTTATCTACCATGGTAAAAATCTAGAGAACATGGGGGTCAGTGGTTAAGAGCATGAGCTGTTCTTGCAGAAGACCCAGGTTCAAATTCCCACAACCATATGGCAGCAAACAACCATCTGTAACTCTAGTTCCAGGGGATCCAACACCCTCTTCTGTCCTCCATTCGTACTGCACAACACAGGTGCACTTGCATACATACACATAATAAAACCACATACACATAAAATAAAAATAAAGCAAAAAAAATTTTTAATATCTAGAGAATGCAAAAGGCCATCAGTCTATGGAATCCCAGGTCCCATGTAAGGAAGTGTAATTCATGTTGATGTGTGTACATCTGAGTGTCAGGCTTGGGAAAGGTGCTGGCCATAAGAGATTACATGTTGTATCTCCCTGAACTGTCCTAAACAGGAACTCTGTATGAAGAGAAAAAGGCTAAGGGTCTGGCTAAGGGTCTGGCTAAGGGCTCAGGGTACAGGGAAGGGACAGCTCAAGGTTCAGGACTCTTTCTGAGGCGCTCCAACCCCAGGACTCTCACCTCCAGCACACGGCCCGTAATATACTTTGTGCAGCTGTCACAGCGGATGCCAAACTTGGTGTGGTAATCGGTCTCGCAGTACGGCAGCCCGTCCCTGCAACGAGACAGGTAGTCAGGAGAGGACAGTGTCACCCTGAGGTTCACTGAGCATCTTGGCCCCAAGGTTCAGTAAGAGTCCCAGAGTGCTTCCTGTCAACATGGAGATAGAACAGCCTCCTCCTAGTCCAAGGGACATCCCTGGATGTGTTCGCTGACCACCCACACGTGCCAATCCATGAGAAAGATGAAGACCACCCCACCTCCCACGTGGACACACAGAGGAGCAGAGGCCAGGCCACCTGCCTCTTGGATGAGAGGAGCCGGGGGGGGCTCCAGAGGCTGAGTGAACAAATAAAAGCTGCTTCTGGGAAGAGAAAGGCGTCTCCACGTTTATGGGTCTCCTTCTAAGTTCTTCTGACAAGGGGCCTTTAGAGGCAGACTTCCCAGAGTATGGTTGATTCTGCTCTCCTGTTAAATGAATGGTAGGGGTGGCCCATCAGCCCAGTATCATGGGGAAACAGTGCAGGCAGGACATCCACAGCTCGCTGTGGGCCCAACGGTAGATGAATGACCACAGGTGAGGAAAGAGGGCTCAGAGAAGGGAAGGCTCAGGAGAGGCACAGAGGTCTCCAGTGGCCACTCTGAGTATGGAAGGGAGTTGTTAGGAGAAGACAAGTAAACAGCCTTGGGTTCAAATGACATGTCCCAGCTGTGTGACTCTAGGCAAGTTATTTAACATCTCTGACCCTCAGCATCCCCAGCAGTGAAATAAAAGAAATAATAGTGAGGTCTTCATGAGAGACAGTGGGACTGGGGCCTGGTTTGAGGCAAATCTTGGCCAGTCAATGGCCAAACCTTGGCATTGCTATGGTCACAGCTAGTCAGAGTTGTGTGTGGACATGACAGGAGGGTGGGCACCTGCCACTCTGATACATACCCCTCCTCCCACATGACTGGAGATGCTGCAATTATGAACTCAGTCTCAATTTCCCAAAGCTATGACAGCAACCTCAGGCTGCTGGGGGTTACCCTGAGTGCTGCACTCCTTCCCTAATGCCTGGACCCTCATGAGGCCCCAGGAGGCCTGCGCCAGAGCTGGGTGCCCTTCCATGACTGCCTCCCACTGGTGTCACTCTTATAGGCGCCTCCCAGAGACCATGAAGCAGCCCTGCATCCCCACAAGGGAGAGACGCAGGCCTGGTGACCCAACAAATCCAAGTATCTGCAGCAAACCCAGGAGGTTCCTAGATACCATCTCCATGGCAACACCAGCATGTCCTCCTCCTGTTCTGGGATGGCTCTGAAGGCTGCTAAGTAACACACTGGTGTGGGTGAGCCACAAGTACTGGGGGGGGCAGCACCTAATGGGGGCTGGTAACTGTCATTTACTTCAAAGAGCTCAGCATGCCAGGCTCTGTCTGCCTGAGTCACTTCCTGAGGCACAGCTGTGATGGAGGCCAGCTTCCAGGCCTGTCCATCGGGTTAGCTGGAAGCTCACCTCAGTTTGGGGACTTCACTTTAGATAATGTTTCATTCTGAGATCAATGAATGGGTCACATGGCATTGTAAACAGGAACATGAAGTGGTCCCTGGTTCTCCTCATTTAGTCCCCTGATGACAATTCACCTCAGAGTGTATGGTGGATGCCAATGTGGGTGCAATGGCCGTCTGTACATGTCCTCCTGTACATGCATGTGCAAGTATGTTCATGTGTGTATGTACAGGTGTGCCTGTGTATGTGTCATGTGTGCATGTACATTTGTGTTGTATGTGTATGAATGTGTGTAAATGGGTTTGTGTGTGCATGGGTAGTCATGTGTGTGTGCATGCATGTTGTGTGTATATGTGTGTGCACATGTGTAGTTCATTCTATGCATAAACTCAGAACAGTCATAGCCACAGGACTTTGTCACCTGATCAATCCCTGTGCAGGTTTTGACCCCTTGGAGCATGGAGGATGAGCTTCCTGTGGCGGTACGGGTGCACTCTTCCCAGTCTCCCTCATCTCAAGCTGCACCATGGGGACTTCCTGTCTCAGTTTCCTGACCCTGCTCAAGAGGCTATAGCCCAGGAGGTTGTCCCACAGGCTCCGGTGACTCCCCCCACCCCACGAGCAGCCTTGCTGCCTCGACTTCCTAATGGAGCAGCATTGAGCCAGCAGGGGGCAGGGTGGGGTGGGGTGCCCAAAAGTCCAGCACACAGAGCATGTGCCTGTGAACATCCATCCCCAGTCATGGGGACTTCCTGCCTCTGTGGCTAGCAGCTGCTGGCTGTACTGTGCTCCACCAGACTCCCTGGGCCAGGACTATTCAGGCACCATGTGGGAGGAGGTGACATCCCAAAACAGAGGGCAGGTGTTCTATGAAGTCAGAGCTGACAGTCCCTCTGCTCTGCTTCTAACCACAGATAAGAGAAGACTCCAAAATCCCTTGAGCAGGACTTGGGGGCAAGATGCAGGGTGTGGGGACCTGCACAGGTCCGGGCCCTGGCTCTTTATTCAGAGCCACCCACAGTGTGGAGCTGGCCTCCCGGCCTGGCTCTGACCCCACTCACTTGCTGATGTACTCTGCGTTGAGGAGCTTCCCACAAGTCTTGCACTTGAAGCAGCCTAGGTGCCAGTGCTTGTCCAAAGCCACCAGGGCCTGGCCATTCGTGATCTCTAAGCCGCAGCCCCCACAACCTGGAAGAGCAAACACAGACACCCTCACTGTGGGCTCAGGGGCCTTGTAGTACAGAGCCCAGCAACCCTACCAAGGGCACTCAGGGTGGCTGAGAGGGACAAGGCCCCCTCAGAAGGACCAACAGAAGCACCAAGGGCAGCCCTGGAGGAGAGGGGCAGGGGATGGCCACAGTGGCATGCTGGAAGGACCCCTCACTGTGCCTGGTGAGGCATGTTCCTGCATATGTGGAGCACTGAAGCTGTGCAGCCTAGGCTAGGGGCAGAGGAACCCCGAGCAGAAATGAGACCCTGCCTTCCAGAAGTTTGCATCCATCCTGGGGCAGAACTGTGACCTCACCAAAGTGTACTGGATTGGCCCTGGCCTTGTAGGGCAGCCTGTGCAGTCAGGAGCCTGGGCAGCTCTGGGTGACTGATGTCCTTTGCTGGAGGCAGGATGTTGGACTTGACTATAATGTGGCATCCTGCCACCTGGACGTGGATCTCCCTGGGGAGGGCTGAGCCCCATCCTCTCCTGTCAGCCCAACTTCCTGCTCCATATACTCACATGCCTGGACTCCCTGCTCCCCTCCTGGGAATTCCCTTGTGTGATCCACACACCAGCTCTTCCTCTGGCTGTCTGAGGTGCTTACATTTAGGATTCTCTGTTCTGGCCCCTATTCTGCTGGCCCAGCAGCGTCTCCCTCTGTACCCTCCCTGCCCATTTCTACCTTTTCTCTCAACCTTTCCCATGGGGACCAGCATTCTTCACTGTGTGGTCAGTGTCCTAGACTGGACCCCTGACTGGACTCCCTACATGCCTCCTCCATCCAGCGGTGCCCACCCTGCTCCATGCTCCTGGGGGCCTGGACTTCATGACCTGGACCTGCTCTGCTATTCATGGTCCCTCCACCCAGGGAACTGCCACACTGGGGCCCCCACAGCCACTGTCACTCACTGTCACTCACTGAAAGTTGTGTGGGAGCCATCAGCAAAGTGGGACAGGCAGAGACCTGACAGGGTGAGCTCCATGGGTGTAGGGTGAGTGTGCAGTGGTGACTGTGGGAAGATAGGTGTGTGTGTGTGTGTACATCGTGTGTGTATGCATCTGTGTACAAGAGTGTATAGGTGTGCTATGTGTTGGCTGTAGAAATAAAACTGCCCTTAGTACCCAGGGGTGGGTCCCATCTAGGAAGAGGTACCACCTTTGCACACCGGCATATATCTCCCGCAGGCTTAAAGCTTTTTTGATCGGTGCTGCTTGATGCATAGACACCAAGAACACTTGCACCGTGCTCACTGGGAAGGAAAGAAGTGTCTGTGCATGTTCCATACAAAGTTGGTGTTGTTTTTTGACACAGGGTCTCATGAGGTCCCAGGCTGGCCTCAAACTCACTATGTAACCAAGGATGACTCTTGGAGTCATCCAAGAGGACTCCTAATAACCTCTTGCCTCTAGCTCCCAAGTACTTGGCTTACAGGTACACCCAACCACGCTGGGTTTTAGGTGGTACTGACGATGGAACCCAAGGCTCTGTGCATGCTAGGGCAAGCATTCTACCAACTGAACTACATCTCCAACTCACAATTTGCTTTCAAATAGTAGGATGAATCCACAGGTGTAAAACCCACAGACGGAGTGCCAGTTGTATACACTGTATGTGAGTACATGCATATGTACTCACATCTCTGGGTACCTGAGTCTGTGTGTAAAAGTTTGCATATGTGACTATGTGTCTGTGATAATGTCTGTGTGCACAAATCTGTGTGTGTATGTATATTCATAAGCATCTGCAGGTATGAACATTTAGACATGTGTGCACGGGTGAACATATCTGTGTGCAGGGCATGGTTGTGTTGGAGTGTGACACAGGTAGGACCCAGGAGTGCCTAATGGTGAGCAAGGACAAAGAGAAGTGTCTGCCACCAGGTCCCGTTGCCTTCGGGAGCACCAGTGTCCAAAGGGCTCAGGCTCAGCCAACAGACTAAAGCACAGGGGTCCTGCGCAGGAGGGTTAGGTAGACCAGGCTCCCATCTGGCATGCAGGTTGGGCTCAAAGATGCTGCATGGCTCATGGTTTCATGTGTCCTTGGGAAGAGACCAGAGTCATTGTTTTTAAGAATAAAATAAATTTTGCTGGATATGGTGACACACACCTTTAATATCGGCACTCAGGAGACAGAGGCAGGTGAATTGCTGAGATTGAGGCCAGCCTGGTCTACATAACAAGTTCTAAGCCAGCTGGGGATACATAGTGAGACTTTGTCTCAAAAAAGAATAAAGGAATAAAATAAATTTTAATTTAAAAAAAAGTCAAGGCTTGTAACACTGTTGGGTGAGCTCTGTGTCACGGTTGGTTTCCGCTGTGGACTTGACACCCTGGGAAGAGGGCACCTCACTTGGGGGATTTCCTCTATCAGATCGGTCTGTGGCATCTCTGTGAGGCATTGTCCTGATTGTTGAGAGATGTGGGAGGGCTCAGCCCACTGTGGGAGATGCTGCTAATAACCTCTGGGCAGTTGTATAAGAAAGTAGGCTGAGCACAGGCCACAGGAATAAGCCAGTAAGCTGCATTCCTCTGGGGTTTGTGCTTCAGTTCCTGCCTCAGGTTCCTGATCTGAGTTTCTGCCTGATGTCCCTCAAAAATGGACTGTCACTTGGACATATAAGATGCAATAAGCCCTTTCCTCCCCACGTTGTTTGTAGTTAGAGTATTTGTCACAGCAGTACCAGGACACTCTGGACTTTCTAAATGACCATGCTGCTCAAATTTATGTGAAATTTGGAAAATAAGCAAAACCAGACTTGAACCCCAAGATGTCACTGGTCCTGAGGGAGACAGGGCTGAGGACCTGAGCACCTAGGACTGGCCAGGGCTTGACTGGAACTCATTAAGTGAAGGAGTGGGTGAGAGTTGGGAGAGAAAAGGGTCCTTTCCAGACGGGTGGCCCCCAGCATCCCTTGTCAGAGGACCACAGGCAGGCACAGAGGAGCAGGCTCCCAGGCTGTACGTACATGGTGGCTTTGCCTAGGCGGTCCCTTCACGGGCCATCCACACCATGTTTTGTGAGCTCCACACCAGCGACTCCCAGCAGGGATGATGTGCAACCAGGGGACTTTTTAACAAGGTCTTCAGACCTTTTGGATGGCTCCAAATGGGGGCAGGACTCCAGGTATGCAATGTTGGCAGCCTGCCTTGCTCAGGACACCTGTCACCCCAGTGAAATCTGGCCCCCAATGCCCACAGTGCGGGGACTAAACAGCCCACTTGGCGCTGTGGCTGGCTTTTGTGTAAACAGGAAGTCAAGTGAGACCACGCCAGGCTGCAGTGAAAGTCAGAGGACAGGCCTTCTGCGGAGGGGGTCACCGAGACCTGCCGCATGACCACGGGCAAATCACCTCTGTGTGCTGAGGAGAAGGAGGCCCTTTTATTAACAGCTCCAGTCCCTAGTGAGAATACAAGTGCAGGCTCCAGGTGTGAAGGCCGAGTCTCATGAATGAATAAACATATGAAGAAGTGACACCTACCCAGCAGACCTGCCTCTGCTCTAGCAACTACTGCTGTGGTCAGAGATGGGGCCTCTGGAGGGGTTCAAAGCATACCTGTCACTCTGTCTCTCTCTCTCTTTCTCTCTCTCTCTCTCTCTCTCTCTCTCTCTCTCTCTCTCTCTCACACACACACACACACACACACACACACACACACCAGCCTACCTGGTACTCCAGGGTGGAGGGCTGTATCTCAATTTCTCTGCCTGGGCCCAGCAGGGGGATTCTGGGGCTCTGGGGCTCTATGAAGTGGCTCTCACAACAGCCTCCCCTATCCCTGTCCCTGCAAGGTGCATAAGGCGTGTTGTCATGGGAACACAGTATTCATTGTAAACACATCTGGTGCCCAGCACAGCCTTGCACAGCTCCCCCAGTGACAGATCAATCCTGTAACAGATACTGCCCATTTGCCAGCCACGGTATGTCCTTAGCAGACTGTGAGAGCCCAGCGGAGGTCCCAGAGCCTCGTGTTTCCTGCCTGTGCACACAGGCCCAGCTCTACCATCAGGATGGACCTGGTCTCGTGCCAGCACCACAGGAGAAAGACAGGAGGAGGCAAGGAAGGCTTCCTGAAGGAGGAGGCCTAGAGCTGGGCTACAGGAGAGGGCATGGGACAGAAAAGCTGCGGTGGCACTGGTGTGGCAGGCACAGCCTGTGACAAAGGCTCAGTGATGGGAGCCGGGGACTTCTGCGCCTGCCCCCTTCCCTACTATTCAGCACTCTGCTCCTGTGCCAGGGGCCCCAACCTGCATCCTGCAGAGGTCACCCCTGCCTGTGGCTTGGCATCCACCCCTCGGCAGCCCAGCCCCACTTACTCCGGAGGCCCTGGGATGGGTGCACGCCACTGCCCAGTGACAGGGGTGGGCAGCACTTCTGGCACATGCACTCCTTCCCATTGAAGGTCACGCGATCCCCAGGCGGAAAGGGCAGCCTGAAAAGAGAGTGTCAGTCACCTAGCAGCCACCTCTGTCCAGGGTACAGCACCCCCCGCCCCCCGGCTCATCAGAAGGCATGTCCTTGGGCCCCATCTGGCCATTCTTCCCTCTTGGGGACCAAGGACCTACACAGACTGGGCTGGGCCCAGGTCCCAGCCTTGCTGGCTGGTCCTGCAGCCCTCTCAGCCCTCAGCTGTCCTGGATGCCCTGCAGCTCAGGGATGCCCACGCTTGTCACCTGCCAGTCAACACTGTGGTCTGAGAGCTACTATGTCTTAGCATCCATTTGACTACAGGCTTGAAGCAACTTTTGATTGTTCTGGAAAATGGACTCAGTGGAATCACCAGCATTGTGCCATGGGCATCTGACCACCGCAAAATGTCCCCGTGGCCCCCTCCCACCATTCCCACTACCCATATCCCAGGAAACCAGAGCTGCACATTGCCCCTGAGGATCAGGCTGCCTCTACTGGCGCGAGCCCATCCGAAGGATGCTATCTGGGTGACCTGTTCAGCATGACGCTTCTCAGATCTGCCCATGTTGCTGCTCCTTGTGTCACCAGTTTGTTCCTTTTCAGGGCTGAGTCGTGCTCCATTGCATGCATAAACTACATCTGTTGAAGGGCTGTTCCAAGTTGGGACTGATTAATGACACGTGCACATAGGGCTACCACTCATCCATCTGTGTAGTGGGCAAACTTAGTGGAAAGTGCTGGCAACCACCTGCACCCAGGTGTCTGAGTAAATGGCTGTATATAGGATGTTTGCTGGCTGACAAGTCTCTCTGGGCACAAGCGTTCTCCTTTCTCTCGGGTCAATACCCAAAGTAGGCTTCCTGGTGGCATGCTAAGCGAATCTGTCTCTGTGGAAACCGTACCACTTCATGGCCCTTGCTTCGCAGTCTCACCAGCCCTGTTACCTACTATGTGTTGTGGCTGTGCTAGTGGGTGCCATGGGTATTTCATGGCTATCTTGGTGTCTCTGGTGGCTGACGATGTTAATTTAAGCATGTTTCTGTATCTCTTGACCATCTGTGTATATTCTTCAGTGAAGTATCTATTAAACCCTTTTGCCCATGTTTAACTGCTGCTTACTGAGTTGTGAAAGTTCTTTACACATTTGGTACATGGCCTATGTCAGTGACTTGCTCATCGCTGTGACACATACCTGACAAGAAGCAAAGTAAGGAAGGGTTTATTTTAACTCTCAGCTCAAGGGGATACGGTCCATCAGAATGGGGAAGTCATGAGGCAGGAGCGAGGCTGCTGGTCACATTGTACCACAGGAGGTAGAGAGTAAATAGGAAGAGAGGCCAGGCTAATCAAACCTAACCACACATCCAGCCACCTGCTTCCTCCAGAAAGACTCCACCTCCTAAGGGTCCACAAAGCAGGGCCACCTGCTGGGGACCAGTGTTCTAACGCCTGAGCCTGAGGGAACATTTTACATTCAGGCTGCAGCATGGTCCTTCATCAGATCTACAGGCCCTTGCTGCGCTCGACCAGCCGGCGAGTTGCTTTGCACTTTCCAATTGTTTGCTTTGAGGCGGAACTTCCTTCAAGCTATGGATCCTCCTGCCTCAACTTCCCCAGTGCTGAAATTACATGTGAGCCATTATGCCTGACTGATTTGAGATTTTGTCGAGGCTTTAAAAAAAAATCATTCTTATTTTCTTTTTATTTATATGTGTGAGTTTCTGTGTGAATGCATACTCCATGTGTACAGGTGCCCAAGGAGGCCAGAAGTGGGCATCAGAGCCCCTGGAGCTGGAGTTGCAGGCAGTTGTGAACCATGCAATGAGGGTTCTGGGAACCAAATTCGGCTCCTCTACAGAAGCAGCAAGTGCTCTTAACCAGTGAACCATCTCTCCAGCCCATGTTTTTTACGTGGAGTTCTGGGGATCAAACTCAGGTCCTCATGGTTTCCCAGCAAGCACTTTACCCTCTGAGCCATCTTTTTTTAAAAGATTTATTTTTCATTTGTATGAGTGTTTTACCTGCATGTATGTATGTGTACCATGTGCATGTCTGGTGTCTACAGAGGACAGAAAAGGGCATTGGATCCCCTGGAACTGGAGTTACAGATGGTTGTTAGTGGCCATATGGGTGCTGGGAACTGAACCCAGGTCCTCTGCAAGAAGAGCCAGTGCTCTTGACCCCTGAGACTCTCTCCAGCCCCTCTGTTGATACCTTTCAACAGGCCTGCAAAACTCCCCCTAACTGCTGCATGTAGGTCTCCTGGGAACAAATACACTTAGCTGTTGTATATCTAAAAGAGATTTGTCTCTTTTTTTGTGTGTGTGGCTGCTGTATTAATGATCACTTTACCCTCCTGCAACAATGTATCATCCAGAGAGTGTACCAGATCCAGAGGTGAGGCATCACCACCTTGATGGATTTGGGAATGTTTTAATCATCATTTAAAAAATGTCATTTTAATCACCAAGGTCAACTTGGCCTCCGAAGAGGCCCTAGCTCTTAACAGTCTGGACTTGACTTCACTTTTAGAAGTTCTTGCTTTTTGTTTCTTTGTTTTTTGTTTTTGTTTGTTTGTGGTTTGCTGTAGTTTGGTGGTGTTTTCTCTCTTCAGCACTCGTAGATGTCTCCCTACTGTTTCCCAGCACACAGAGCGTCTGGTGGAGGCCTTGCTCTTCTTGCCTCCCTGTGGACAGAGACAGGACTTCTGTTGTTTGTTTCCTGCTTCCTGGGGTCTTCAGGTTTCTTCTGCTCTCGGACCATTAGCACTTTGGCTATGAATAACCAGTTAAAGTCTTACAGGGTTACTCTACTCAGGGATACTAGGTAAGTACCCACTGGGTTAGTCCATTTAGGGCTGACTGTGAACACCTGGGTAAGCCCCCCGGTTCGTCTACTTAGGGTCACTGAGAGTTTTGAATTGTGGGGAAATTTTTCATCCACTACTTCTGAAAGGATTTTTTTGGTCTCCCCTATCCACACAGGGAGACAGACAGACAGACTGACCAATGGACAGATAGTTGGATCGCCATCCACATCCCCTGTGTACCAGCATGGAAGTGTCTACTGACATTTTTTTGTTGTTTGGTTAGGTTTTGGGGGGGGGGTTGTTTGGCCCCCCGGTTCGTCTACTTAGGGTCACTGAGAGTTTTGAATTGTGGGGAAATTTTTCATCCACTACTTCTGAAAGGATTTTTTTGGTCTCCCCTATCCACACAGGGAGACAGACAGACAGACTGACCAATGGACAGATAGTTGGATCGCCATCCACATCCCCTGTGTACCAGCATGGAAGTGTCTACTGACATTTTTTTGTTGTTTGGTTAGGTTTGGGGGGGGGGTTGTTTGGGGAGTTTTCCTGTTTTTTTGAAACAGGGTCTCCTTGTGGCCCCAGCTGGCCTGGAACTTGCTATGTAGACTAGGCTGCCCTTGATTTCACAGGGATCTGCTTGCCAATGCTTCCTGAGCGCTAGGATTAAAGGTGTGTGCCACCACGCCCAAAATGTCTACTGCCATTTTAAAACTGCCAGGCATTTCTTCCTTGATCCCTGCGACTTCCTTTCAGAGGGTTTTCACTTCCAAGGTGTTTTGCTTCTAGGCTTCTAAAGGTTTCTTCTTGTGCGTCCTGTAACCACACCCCACCCCCTTCTGGGCCTGGTCTCGTTTAAACGCCGGCACAGTGGACATAGCTGTTTTCAAGTCCTTGTCTGCTAATGTCACCCCTGGTCCTGCTGCTGACTGATCTTCTTTCCAGTTCAGGCCAGTGTCTCACTTTGAGGGGCTGCACATTCTGAGTGAATGTTGGGTATTGCAGACTTTATGTGTTGGACACAGGGCTCTCCCACCTTCCTTAGGGAAGGCTCTGCTCTGGAGGCTGCCAGCTCCTGGGAGATCTACATGAGCTCCAGGAGGCTTGTCTCTCACTCTGATAAGAGTTTGTGCACAGAAGCCTCTACTCCAGGGATGTTTGAGCCCCATCAGTGAGGCCAGTAAGAACCATCCACTCTGCTGGGAGCTTGTCCCCTGGGAACTGTGCAGTGTCTGGCAGTCTTCATCCCACGGATGGCTCATTTTGACTGTTGGGTTGATTGGATGAGAGCGGCCTGGAGATTGCTGCAGAACAGCTCTCCCTGTGCTTGAGGGTTTTTCCAGAAAGGAAAGCCACCCTGAATGCAGGCAGCACCATCCCCCGAGGCTGAGAGGGAATGGAATTAAAGGGAGGATGGAAAAAACCCACTAGCTAGTGTAGCCCTGTTCCTCTGCGTCCAGCTGCCAGGAGGTGAGCTGCTCTGCACCATACTCTGCGACCTTGATGCTCTGGCTTACCACAGCCCAGGCACTGTGTAGCCAGCTGGCCTGGACAGACACTTCTGAAACCACAGGCTAAAACAGTGTTGATTACAAAGGCCTAAGCCAGTGGCTGGGTGGATTTGGGGACAGTCATGTGTGAGGAATCGGGGGCGGGGGAGTCACCTGTAGGTCATGACACAAAGACTAGAGTCTGGGCCTATAGATGCGGGTGAGCAAGAATGGCCAGCAAAGCAGAGGAGAGCAGGGCTGAAACAAGACCGAGGGCGGCCGGGCCGGCAAGGGCTGCTTCCTGGAGGCCAGAGGCGGCCAGAGTGTACTGTGGGGTGGTGTACGGGCAGCAGGGCCTGCAGCAGCAAAAGAGACGGCCAAGGTCAAGACAGCAGGGTCCAGGGTGGGGCTGGGTGAGGAAGCTGAGGACTATGGAAGGGCTGAGCTCAGGGGAGGCTGGGAGGCTTGGAGGAGGCACAGGCAGAGGGATAATGCATCGAGACTGGCCCTTGCCTGCACTCACAGCCAGCTCTGCCTCTGGCCTGCTGAGTGACCCTAGCCAAATTGTTGACTTTCTCTGTACCTGATGTATAGAAGTGGAGCAGAGCCAGGGCTGGCGGTGGTGAAACTGGGAGGGATAGATGCCTGCAGGGCAGGGGCAGGCCACTCACCTGCAGACAGCACACACGAAGCAATCGGGGTGGTAGGTCTTGCCAAGTGCAGACACTACCTCACCCTCAATGAAGCGGTCACAGCTGAAGCAGCGTGTGCCATAGAGACGCTGGTAGTCACGCGTGCAAATGTACTCGCCCTGCCGCACGAAGAAGCCACCTTCAGCCAGGTCGCAGCCACACGCTGGGGGAGAGGACCACAGGCCCGGTCAGTGGTGGAGTGTCCAGCTCGTGACTCGGGACTGGCCAATCCCACCCCAGCCCACCTGGTGCAGTGCCTCTGTACAAATCCAGGTGGCTAAGGATACCTGGGGCGGGCTCCAGGGACAGACACCAGCTCCCCTACTAGCCTAGAAACAGGTGTATTCTTCTTGTGGAAGCTTCCAGAAAAAGGAACTGATGGTCAGCCCTGCTTCCCATCCTGCTGGGGCAGGTTGAAGCACTTGGCCTCTCCAAGTACGAGGCCTTGAGACCCTGTACCAGAGCTGAGCAACCAGGTAAGCAGAGTGTTTGTGTGAAATGCCTGGGCGGTTTCTGTGCTCTAGGCTCTGCTCTGGAGCTAAAGACAGGTGATCTGTGCTTAGTCCCCCCAGTCTACATGGAGACTCCTCAACACCTTCCCCTTTTATCTGAGTTCCTACAGCCCTCTGATAGGTAGAGAACGGGCCTCAACCTCTGACCCCTCATCCCTGTGGCATGGCCAAATGGCAGCAGAGGGAGAGCCCACAGTCTCACCGTGAGTCACTTGTTTTCTTTTCCTAGCACAACTCCAGGAAGCTGAGGTTGTGGAGCCTGGTGGGGTGACAGAGCAGAGGAAACCTGCCAGGTGGGGAATGGCACATCCACCCTTGGGACTTTCTGTCACCAACAGCACAGAGGCCCCAACACAGCTTTTGGGGACACAGTGTTGCTCCTCCCTCACATACACCCTCCAGCCCTGAGGACATGTGGGAGCCATGTGCCATCACTGAGGAAGCAGCCTACAGTGTGCCCTGGTAGGCCTGCTGGATTCCCAAAGGAAACTCCTGGGCCCTGCTAGTGGGCTGGCCAGTCCCTACCCTGACAGACTAGACAGCTCAGTGGCCCCTAAGCCTGAGTTTCACAAAACCTTGACAGCCTTATAGGAGCTAGAAGTTGTCACCTAGAAATTTCCATGACACTGCTAACTGGATGCAGAGCTACAGTCTTTGGTATATAGCAGGAAGGGCCCACCACACAAATGCACAAGATCACTGTGTGTGTGTGTGTGTGTGTATGTGCTCTCACACCCACAGAGGAACACCAATGTCAAAGCTAGACCATGTTATCCCTTTATAAATCCACCACCAAGCTCCAGTTATGACCAATGTGGCAGCCAGAAATCCTTCACTCCAGGGGGCCACTGGCTCTTGCTGATGGGAGGCCTGCATAGCGTGGCTGAGAGGTCCATCAGAGCCACCTGCTGTGAGCCCAGCCCCGCCCTGCCCTGCCCTGCACATTGTGCCCCAGGCATGCTCCTCACCCCCTCTGGGCCTGCCAAGAACGGCACAGAATCTGCCAGACTCTGCCAGACCACTGCCTGAGTCCGTGGCTGCTGCCGCCACCACTTTGACCAGAGGCTAGATGCCAGTCTGGCACCAACCTGATTCCTTCTCCACACCCAGGCTGGGAATGAAAGCCTGAGGTCTAATCTTGTTCCACCATACATCACATAAATGTATCCTAACTGCAAGAACAGGCCATGGGGCTGGCTGATCAGCGCAGGATTTTCCTACAGTGCCATGGGGACAAGATGGTCAAGGGCACGAGTGGTGCTGACACTGTGCTGTGTCTGCTTGTACAGCTGTATGCCATGGCCAGGGCCACAGAATCGGATTAGCCACACCACAGGGAGAGGGACACAGACAGCTGTCCTGCCCTGGCTGCCCCACAAGCCTGGACCTACTCCTGGCCCTGCTGCCTCAGCTGCCGCCAGATTCCAGCTATCATGAGCACGCCAAGGTCACCTGAAGACAGTGACAACCCAGAATACAGCTCCTAAAAATAAAAAGTCCAAGTTCACCAGTAACTCGAGAGCACTTTATCAAGGCAACACTTGGCTATTACATTACAATCTGCAGTGGATCAAGTTAGCAGATGACTGGAGGGTAGGTGCACGGGGTGGGGGGGGGCTGTTAGTGGGGAGACGCAGAGCCTAAACTCATTGACCCAACTACTTCAGAGCCTAACTCATTGGAAGGTACTGACGATATTTACTGATTTCTGGTGGTCACTAGAACTTTTTTTAGTCTTTTTGAGACAGGGTCTCCCTGTAGCTCCCCAGCTGGCCTGGAACTCACTATGTAGACCAGGCTGGCCTTGAACTCACAGATCTGCCTGCCTCTGTCTCCTTGAGTGCTAGGATTAAAGCAGTGCACCACCACACCCTGCAGAATTCTTTTTAATTTGGGGGTATATATGGGTAGGGTTTATATATGTGTTTATGTACATGTGTGTATACATGTATGCATGTGCATATGGAGGCCAGAGTTCAACATCAGGTGTCTCCCTCAATTGCTCTTCACGTTATTCTTTGAGAGAGGGCCTTGCACTGAACCTGGGTTGATTGGATTTGCCTGTCTCTGCCTTCCTGGCCAGCACTGGGATTCAGTCCTGAACTACCACCCACCACACATGGCTTTTACAAGGGTGCTGAGGATCTGAATTCAGGTCCCCGTGTTTATACACCAAACACTTGCTGACTGAGCCATCTCCCCAGCCCACCTCCTGGAATTCTGCTTCGCTCTGGCTCAAGAACAACTGCTCTTGCCCACTCACGCCAGTCTTCTGGGATGTACCCCGAGGCAATGGACCTGGTCCTGCAGCAGCCTCCCCACAAGGTCATGTACCAGTGAACACCCAGCATTGAGGTAGGGAGCGAGAGTTTCCATCTTCATCCTGACATGGCCCAGCTGTGTGACACTGGGCAAGTTACTTTACCTCTCTGAACCTCAGGTCCTCACCAGTGGAATTAACACCAACCTTACATAATGATCAGGAAAAAATAAATGAGATAATGCACAAAATTCAGTCAGTAGAGCATCTGGCTGGAGATAAGGTAACTGTCCATGATGGAGAAGGGACTCCAGGTACCATGGCCATGACTTTGAAGGCACCTGGGCCAGTAGTAAGATGAATGTTGGGAGTTTGAAGAAAGAATCTTAAAAATCAGGATACAGCCAGGCATGGTGGCGCACGCCTTTAATCCCAGCACTGGCAGCGGCAGGTGGATCTCTGTGAGTTCAAGGCCAGCCTGGTCTACATAGTGAGTTCCAGGACAACTGGGGCTACAGGGAGACCCTGTCTCAAAAAGACCACCCCCCCAAAAAATCAGGATACAACTTATGCACATGGCATATCTCCACATTTCAAAAGACTCGGAGGGCAAGATCAAGGAGCGTGAGCCTAAAGGTAGTGGAAACCACGGAGTGTGTTCTGGCTCCCACGCCCTCCAGCTCTGTCTAACATGGCAGTAGGGGGGTGGGAGTGTCTGTTACTGTCAACACCTATGTTGAGGCCTGGAGCTTCCCTTACGTATGAACTGAGGGCGGTGCCCAAGGTCCCTCCCTGCCTGATTTCTGCAGCCCTGCCATGCCACTGCCTACCTGGCAGCCTCCTGAGGACCATGCTGTGACAGACATGGTGTGCTCTAGCCAGAGGACCAAGCCCACCCATCAGGTACTCTGTCCTGGAAGCTAGGACCTCTTCCTGCACACCCTCGGGGCATCCCATAATGCCTGGTCATTCCCAGATGGCACAGGGTGGTTCTGTGGGCACTATGCTTATCCCTGACGTGTGTGTGTATGTGAGTATGTGTGTGTGTGTGTGTGTCTCCAGGGGGTCAACCATTGTAGGCCACCAAGTCACAGCACATCTCATGACTCCTACCCTACCCCAGCCCAGTTTCTTGTTTCTCCTCTGGTCACACACTGCAGTGTCCCCAGGACATGACATATAGGCTAAAAAGTCATAGTTATCTGGGCGTGCTGGCTCTTGGGAGGCTGAGGCAGGTAGAGCTCTATGAGTTCCTGGCCAAACTCGTCAATGGAACAGTTTTTATTTTTAAAGACCCTACATTGTCTAATCCCATTCTGCAGTATGGACAGGGCCAGCTGCTCTTCAATGGCCTCCCAGAATCAGACAGCCGCACCCCAAGTCAGGCCACCTTCCCTTTAGCCTGGGCCCCTGCTATTACCTTGGAATCCTACCCCACCTTCCACCCCCATCCCTACCCACTGCTGTACCTGCTGCTCTAAGCCCCTGTGTGGGTACAACCCACATCCACAGAAGCCTAAGGTCCACCCAGACCTCTGTACTTTCCCTCCATGTCAAAGCCAAGGTCCCTACAGGATGCACAGGCTCCCCTGTTCCTCTGTCCCTCCTGCCTCATTCTGAAAGAAATGCTTCCCTTGGCGACACCCCAAGGTAGCTCCCTTGGGATCCCAGAGTGAAACAGAACTGGCTCAGGGTGTCCCTGTCACTGCCCCAATGGGTCCCACATTTCATCTGTGGATGGTCTTCCAGGGCTGGCAGTACCAGAGGTGTTTGGGGGATGCCTCTTTCTGTAGATAGCATGGGCTGTGCTATGGTTTTCAGTTTCTTGTGGTAAACACCAGAACTTACTATAACTGGGGGAGGATGGTCATAGTGGGGTCAGCAGTTGCCACTCTCCTTAGGGAAGTCCCCTAAAGCTGACATGTCCTTTTCTTTGGGGCTGAAAGTCATGGACGCAGTGCCTAGGAATGTACAGTTAGGAGCTGTGTAAGGCAACAGTGTGGGCTGGCCCCAAACACCCCCAACTCATTCCAGCTCTGTGGGGCTCAGGACATGGGTCCACCTGGGTGTGCCAGGAGTGAGGTATGCATGTCACTCTTCTTTCAAATAGCCCTAGTTGCCATCCCAGGTCCATCACTAACCCTAGGATTCTGGCCGCCTTCCTCAGGTATGACTGTAGGGACCTAGGAAGATGGGAAACCATAGAAAAAAGTATCTGGGTAGAGGTGGTGGGGATGCCCAGGACCCCCTCAATCCTGGTAGCTCCTGGGGTATCCACTGACCCTCAGTGATGTCCCTGACAGTTGCCTGTGCCCTGGGATGGAGACTCTTAAGGGGTGGGGCTGGGGTTTGCCTCGGCTGAAGGTAGCTCCCTTGGGATCCCAGAGTGAAAAAGAACTGGCTCAGGGTGTCCCTGTCACTGCCATCTGTGGATGGTCTTCCAGGGCTGGCAGTACCAGAGGTGTTTGGGGGATGCCTCTTTCTGTAGATAGCATGGGCTGTGCTATGGTTTTCAGTTTCGCATGGTAAACACCAGAACTTACTATACACTTGCCAAGCCAGGGGACCTGAGTGGAAGGGGGAGGAACTCCACAAAGGGTGTAGCGGGGCTTAGCTGAGCCCTCAGGTGTCCTTTCCCGCACCCAGGAAGCCCAGGCTCCCCTGTAGGTTCAGGGGCCACAGAAGAACCTGGACTCAAAACCGCAGATGCTCTCAGATCTGCCTCCCTTCTCTGAAGACAGTCATAGCCCTTCACCACAGCTGCTCTGGGCTGGTCCCTTGCTCCTGCCTGGTGGGATTTCTACTGTCTTCAAGTTATAGCCAAGTCCCACTTTCTCTTTGGATTCCTTTCTGGAAGCCTCTGAATCCTCCCTTGTGGACTACCATGTCTCAAGTACTTGGCCTCTACTGTTTTTCCCTGAACAGCAAACCTTCACCATCCCCTCCTTCATCAAAGGTCACTACAGTAAAGGCAGTATGAATCTCTGAGCGGCCCAGGAGGACCCAGCAGTCACCCAGGACTGTGTGTGCATAGGCCCAAGCTGCACAGAGGTATCTGTGGCCCCCAAACAGGGTCTTTTTAGGACTGCCAGCTCTGTGGGTCTAGACACGGCACCTGATTGGCAAGCTCTGCCCGCCGGACTCTGAGGGTATTATTTTTCTCCTATTTCTGGGATGTTGGATGGAGGTGTGCTTGGTTCCACTGTCCGCATGGAATGCAGGGCAGGAGGAGGCTCCAAGGCTGGCCACGTCCACTGGAGGGCTGCCCTCACTGGTTCTGCCCCACTCTTCACCTTCTTGGTAGTGTTTAGGTTTCATTGTATCTTTTATGCTACTTTTTACAAGCAAAACAAATTCTGCTCTGTTTAGGTAATGCTCTCAGTGCTACCAAGGGTGGGGTGCAGCATCTGGCTCAGCAAAGATCCCTGAACTCTGCTAATGACTGCACAGCCAGCAAAGAACACTGACCCTCTGGGCTGCAGGGTAAACCCTGTGGCCCCAGGACTGGAACCTCTGAGTCTGGATCAGCCTCGGGCATCGGCCCCTCTGGACCCAGAGCCTTGCCAGCCCCCCAAATGGATTCCTTTGTCACAGCAGGTAATGTGATATTCTGGAAAGTACACACTGTGACTCAGCTCTCTCCCGCTGCTCAGGTGTGAACAGAGCTTCCCAGGCCTCTCCTTAGGGCTCAGAAGGGCAGCTGGAGGCCCAGTTTGGCAACACTGTGGCCAGGCACAGGGCCAGGCACACTTGCTTACCTTTGCAGACGAAGCACTTGATATGGAAGTACTTGTTCTGCACACGCAGCACCTCGCCTTTGCACACATTTCCACATGTGTTGCACAGGATTGCTGTGCTGGACGGCTTCTCCAGGGGGGTGTGAGCAGCCTGGGGCTGCGACACTGTTGGAAGAAAGGAGCCAGGTTAAAGCCAGGGTGCACAGCATCAGGCAAGCAAGCAGGAGGCCTCCCAGCATGCCTTTCAGTAACAGCGCCAGCCCCACAGGGCATGAGGTGATGAGCCATCCTCTCCTTCTGTCTAGAGACAAGTAAGACTGAGATCTTGTGAGAGGTGGTGGCCCTGAGGGCCAGGGATATCTGGAAACCTCAGTATAGGCTCTGGTTTTTGGCTTCCCTACCCAGGGAGCTGTCTTGTCTCCATCTCCACATGCATGGCTATGATGTCTAATATATCTCTGTGTACACTGCTGGGGTGGCAAGGCCACTGGTGCTCCCTCCTGAAGGCCAACCAACCCCTGCTATGTCTACCAGGTACATACAACCTTGACACCTAGGCTATTAGAAGGACACCTCTCTCCAGCCAACTCAGTAGCCTTGTAGCGCCAGAGACCAGCATCGTCCTCTGTGAGAACAGCCACAGTCCTCTTGGGAGCTGGCTTCACATTTCCTCTGGGTCCTGGGACCTCAGCCTGAATATTGTTGCAGACCCCTTAGAGTTAGCTACAGCGTGGGTGGGGTGTTGAAGGAGGCACTGGAAGCTACTGGTTCAAGGGTCAGAGCAATATTTCCAGGGAACCAGGACCAGATACAACCATGTGCCCCTCCCCATGACCTGTTAATCACTCAATGATGTCAGGCCATGGCAGGAAAACTTCAGGTCTGCCACTCACCAACCCTGTGGCAGCAACACCCAGGTGACAGAGGCATCTGGGAGGCTCTCAAGGGGGAACTGCCCAAGTTTCTAGGTGAGAAGAGTGAATGGGTTGGGGGAGCTGCTGAACCACAGGCCTAGATCACCACACAGGGGTCACGAGTCTGTGGACAGAGGGAGGGGCTGCCAAGGCCTGGTCTAGACAGATTGCACTTCAGTCAACACACAGCAAGACGACACTTTCAGGCGAGCAGAGCCCAGGACTGGGGGTCCCTGGAACTCAGGCAAGGACTGAGGAGGCAAAGGAGAGGCTGCTGGCTATTCAGTATGTCCCATGTCATCAGAGGACTTTCCTGGGTAGTCAGAGGAGACATGACCAAGGAAGAGGCCAGAGAAGGACAGCGTTGCTGAGATTGACAAGGAAGGACCATGAGCCAAGGAGAGCCAGCACCTCCAGATACTGGTCAAGGTGAGGTGAGGTGAGGGCTCCACCCACAGCTACAGAAGGGAAAGTCACAGTCCAGCTTCCACCCAGCACAGCCTGCTCGACCTCTGTCCTCCAGCACCACTCAGCTTGTAGCCATTTATTGCAATAGTCACAGAGGTTTTTCCCATGGGCTGATGATGCAGAAGACCGGGACAAGCACGGTCTATCTGCCCCTCCCTCTCCTCTAGTTAGAGCAGATCCACCACCAGCAGCAGCCCTCAAGCTTCCCCAGACAGGCCTTGTGCTGAGTATGCTCAGCTGGCTACCATCTGAACCATCATACATAGCGACGGCCAGAGACCATTGGCATGGAGCCTGGACCACAGCCTATAGCCACCTACCAGGGCCCAGCCACACCCACCACACAGCCAGAGGCAAACCTACCACAGTTAGCCTGCAGAAGGGCAGGCACCATCTCCAGTGATATCCCTGAGGCTAAACCACTGCTTAGCAACAGGGTCCACAGTACAGGACATGACTGCCTACCCACAGCTGCCCTGTTTGCCTCTGCCTCTAACCTAGAACCAGCCAGAAAAGTCAAATGGCCCCTAACCTGCCACTCAGACACCTGCCTTGAGGTGATACCTCAGTTTCCCAGGCCAATGGCATCCATGGGACCCACCTCAGCCTCCCAGGGTACTTTCCCACACCCCTGTGACCTGTGACACTTCCAGCCACAGTGATGGTAGTGGCCCCTCTATAGCTTTGTGAAGCAGCCCTTGCCACCTTGTACAGCCAGTCTTCTTTTATGCAGTGCTGACCTTCTGCCTCTGTGCCTGTGCCTGGCAACAGTGGGGTATCTGCCACAACTTGTCCTCCACCCCTCCTCTACAGAATCAGAGCAGAACACACCCCCCCCCACATTTACTACTATAGAAACTAATGGAGGGTAGAAAACTGGGGCCTCCAACTGGACTTTGAGAGGCTGAATGTAGCCAGGTCTTGCATCTTCCAGCTGAGGGTAGGAACCACAGCTGGATGTACTCATAGCTGTACATGGTCAGACCATTGGTGATTCCTGTAGGTGACGTCCTTGAAAGTCACCCAGGTCATGTCTGAGCTCAGAGATGCAGGGTGGGGTGGCTCTCCAGATCTGTTAGGTTCTCTCAGTTCAGGACACAAAGGACAATGGGCTATATCTCCATGTCATCACAAAAGGCAGGGATTGATTATACAGCTGGAATCTGGCTCAAGGCCAGGGTAAGCAAGAAGTGGGTTTCAGATCTGGAGCTCCCACAAGCTGTGGGGAACGCTGGCCTGGGACATAGCCTCAACTCTGCCTCTTAAGGGCCGAGATGTGGAAAGAGTCCCTACACCTCCTCCCTGAGTCTGTCTGTTATTCCATTTGTTCTGTCCATCTACCCACCTACTGCCTTCTGTCGGTTCATCTGTCCTGTGTATCCACCCACCCACTGCCTTCTATCTGTCCTTCCATCTGTCCTGGCCATCCACCCACCCTCTGCTCACATCACCTGGCCCTGGGGGAAGCCAGGATCAAGGGCAAAGGGGTTTGCCTAGCAACCAGTGCAGCAAACACAAGTGTTCCACAAACAATGACCAGAGCCATTTTCAGGAATTTGTGGGCATAGCTCAGTGGTGGAGCATTTGCCCGGCATACAAGAGGCCCCAGGTTCCATCCCCAGCATCAATTCCCAGGTTACTGGAAATGCATGTGGTTTGAAGGGAGGGCTATTTTAAGTGTAGATCTGCTAGGTGGATCCCACCCTGTCCCCTGGGACAGCCTGGATCCTCCTGGGCCTCAGGCTGTAGGTCTGGCAGTGGTGCTGCCCTCTTGTGGTCAAGGCAGACCTGTTCTGTGAATGCAGATCTCTCAGTACAGGAATTGTCCCTCCTCGCTGGTGAACTGGTTGATTTGATATATGGGCTTTTTGTCTCCTGGTGGGATTCATTCCCAGCATCTGAGGCAGCTATGGAACAGCAAGGTCAGTGTATCCACGAGAGGCTGGGCAACCTACTTACTTCCTCTTTGTTCTCATCTCTTGCCTGTCAGTGCTTTCCAGAGGGGACCTTCCTTTGTCCGTCTCACAACCTGAGGCTCAGGGACAGGACCCCTGTGAGTGCCAGAGGGGCAGGAAGGCATCAGGAACAGCACTGAGGCAATGCCCAGGGTTTCCTCCACACAGCCCCAAGACAGGACAAGGGTTGTTCTGACCGGCTAGCCTGTGCAGACTGAGCCCAGTGTTCTGGATGGGAAACAGAGGCCCTGACTGTTCCATGCTACAAGGGAGCAGGGTGCTGGATGCTGGCAGAGGAGGGGTCCCCAGGATACAGGGGTTGGGTGTGGCTCAACCAGTGTCCCTGCCTCCCTAAAACTCACTCTGAAGGCAAAAACACCCAAAACAAAACTGAACAAGCTGTCCTTGAAGGTCAAAGACAGCTGGCAGCTAGGAGCACACAATTACTAAGGAAAAACAATCTTTCCAAATAATAAATTACCCAGACAAAACCACCAAGGGCCCAGGCGCTTCTGGGACGGGCATCTCCTGTCCTCTTCACTGGGGCGGCTCAGGCCAAGATGGGCACAGATCCGCATCCCTGGCCCCAGCCCAGGCTGTGTGCAGCAGCAAGTCACCAGCAACTGCAGCAGCCTGCCCCATCCTCCCTCCCTCCTTTTCAGCATTCCACTTTTCTCCAGACCTACTAAACATGCTTAGGCTGTGATCTAAGGGTCTGCTCATGCCTTCAGACATTTCCACAAAACCATCATGGAGCCTACTTCATAGGTAACCCAAGGTTCCTACACATGGTAGCTCCCCACCACGGGAACAGGGGGCAGGGTGTGCAGCACAGCACAACCCCGGAGTTCACATGAGACTAGATTACGGGGATGCAGGACGTTTGATTCTTAAATGCCTTTGGTGAGTACAAATTACTCCCAGACATCCCAACAGCCTCAGTCAGCCTAGCCAGGGTCCCCACAACTGCCTCTCCTGGTGAGTTTGGCTAGGTACATGCCAGGGACTATACCCTCGGCCGTCCCATCAGAGGATTGCTCTCTTAAGAGCATTTGAGCAAGAAGACATTCCATAAGACCTGGAGCACCTCCCCCTGCCCCACTGGAGTCTGATTTTGGAGAGAGGGGCTTCCAAGAGCTGAAGGGCTCCCAGGGCAAGGCCAAGGAATGAGGCTACTCAGAGGAATGTGAACGCCCTTTGTATCTTCCAGAATGATCAGCTGACAAGGTATCAGCACATCCGACTTTATCAGACACCACTGGCTTCACTGCTGGACATCCACACTTGCTCTTTAGTGCCTGTCAACCCTCAGTGTCTCCGACCCCTCCCCCAGCTCCAGTGTGGAGGGTCACAGATCCTGGTGGCTGCTTCTGAGTTGTGTTGTTACTTGTGGACACAGGCTCTTTGGAGTGGGAGTTGAAGGCGTCCCTGTCTCTTCCACACTTTCCTTAAGAGCCGCCTCCTTGCCTCTGCCTCTGGAAAGTCCTCCAGGATTTCCTCCAAGCTGAGAGCCACCATTCCCAGCTTCGTGTGTCAAGCACCTCATGAGACCTGCATGCTGAAGGATCATTGCTTCCTGTCTGTCAACTTTCCCAGACAGGAAAGGCCTTGGAAGGGAGAGTCAGGTCAGGTTCATCTTTGCCTCCCCTGACCCAACACCGGCATGATGCATTTGGCACAAGGCAGAAGCCTCTTCCACACATCCAGCAGGTGACTAGAGAATCCACAGGGCTCTCAGGTACTGAACACTGTGCTGAACAGAACTGAGCTGAGCTGCTGATCCCCGAAGAGACATGGAGGGACCTTAAGCACATGTCACTAAGTGAAAACAGCCAATCTGAAAGGGCTGCAGATAGAAGATCCCCCTACAACATTCTGGAAAAGGTGAACATGGTGACAGCTCAAAGGTAGGCTGTTGCCAGGGTCAGGAGGGGAAGAGAGGGATGGCCCAGGAAGCAACGCTACCCCTCTAATGATGCTGGAATGACACATACACACAACATCTGTCCAAACCCACAGAGGAGCCCAGGACACTAATGATCTTGACACAGCTGTGGACTTCAGTTAATGCTGTACATCAATGCTGGCCCAGCAGTCCTAATGCATACACTCGAGCACTGTACGACCTGACAATAGAGGAAACCTGCCCTTTCTGTCAATCAAAAACTCTAATAAACAGTCTATTTGATTGGAAAAGGAACTGCTACCACCCAAGACATAAGCACAAGTGTGCAGGTTCATTGCTCTGTAATTTCCAGATCAGCTCTAATAGGTGGTTAACAACCTCTCACTGAGATAATAACAGAAAACATTAGCTCAAGTGGTAGGGATCAGTCATACCCATACCGGGTGGTAACTACTCAAACCTGGTGACAGTGAAGCCTGGGCTCTGGGGAGCCTTACCAGGAGCAAAGAAAATGAATGTGGGGATCTTCAGCTCTGACTTCAACACCCACAAAAACAATCTCTTGTCCCCCAGCTGGACTCCTGCTGGGCACCTGCCAGAGGGCCTGGAGGAACCAGGACCAGATGGAGCCACCTGCAGGGATGGTTATGTAACCTTAGAGAATGTGCCCAGCTTTCAAAGCCTCCGTTTACACATCTGCAAATTGGGGCTAGGCTAAGGAGTTCTGAAGGGCCCAAAGTAGAAAGCCCTTTGGTGTCTGATGGGGCAACCACTGGGGGCTGAGCTCCCTCCTGGGTTCAGAAGCCAGAGCTACAATGGGTTGGGTATGGGAAGGGCAACAGGAAAGGGTAGATCATTACCCCACTGACCCAGGAAGCAGTGGGATGAGGCTACAGGTGGGGCAGGTGCTCCCTTCAGGTACTGGGTTGCATTCCATGATTGCAATAATCTGAAAATGACCTCAACGGTCCCCTTGACATTGGCCGGTGTAGACCAGTGCTTGGCCCCACTGTGCCAGTCCTGAGACTGACCAGGACCTCCCCCAGAGCCATTGCTGGGCTCACTGGAAGCTGAGTTCCACCAATACCACAGGTGCACAGGCTGACTCTCTCCTCTGCTGTCCCTCCTGGCAGGGACCCTCCATAGCACAGATGTAAGCTTGTGTGGGCTTCCTGATACCCTGAGCATTTGGACCGCCACATTCTCCACCCTGTGGCTGGAAAAGGACCACTTTTTACCACTTTTCCACATTCCACTGTTGCCTCTCTGCCCTTCTGAACCCAGATCCCACCCGGTAGTGATCCCTACTCCGTTCATAGAAACGCCAGTCTATTGCTAGATTTGTTGCCTATGCAAGTATCCCAAGGTTCCCTAGTCATTGAATCTGGAGGTAGCAATGGCCCTGTGGGTCACAAATGCATGTGCTGTCTCCTTCCTCTTTCACATGATCCTGGGCAGGCATGTGCAGGCCCTGCCTCACTATGCTCACAGCCCCTGAATCATTGGGTCCCACCCTTCAAGATGATTTAAGTCACTGGAAACTCTGCAAGGAACCAACTTCCATGTGCAAATCAGAATTCCAAGACCAGTGCTGTGACCCCCAAGCACATCAGCAGTGTCCCTCCTTCCTTCCCACCCTTTCTTCCTTCCCCTGGACAGCTTGGGAGGCCCTGCCCTATGTACTGAATGCATCAAGCCCTGGGGGAACAGAGGGAGCTAGACAGATGCTCCTGGCCCTGGACGTGCTCCAATGTGGACCCCATCTCATTGCAGGAAATGGCCTGTCATCTCTAGCAGAAGAGATGAAGGTTCACAGATGGTCACAGCTGGAGAAGAGCTCATCGGTGGGGATCTGACACTGGTCTGAAAATCATGTACGTTTATCCCACATGCAGAAACAGGTACCCAGCTGGATACCACACAGACAGGTGGCAGGACAGGGAGGGGCTATGCCAGATGAAGGGGGCATGGAGTAGGCCTAAACTCCTGTCTCACTGCCTGGATGGTAGTTCCACTGTTGTCTGAGTGTAACTGGTCCCTGAACTCTTGAGCAGGGAGCCTGACTTGGCCAGAGACCAATAGGCCATGTTAGTTATATTTCCTATTTTTCTGGGTAGGCTTTAGAGGCCACCAGGGTACTGAATCAAGGGAGTGGGGACAGTGGAGTCAGCGCAGCCAAGGGTTGTAATGGAGGTCACACTCTCAACAGCCAAGGTGGCTTTGGAGAGCCCTCTAGTTGCTGTGTGCGCTATGCAATGGCTGGTTTGGGGTTCCTGTGTTTTTTATGTTCTAAAGATAGGAATAATTTGTCTGTGACCAAGCATGAACACAGGGACTCCCATGGCTCTGTCCCACTCACAAGTGAGTGGTGTGATGGTCCAGGTCTAGATTTCCTGTTTGGGTCTTTCTAACTAACCCAGGAGGCTCTGGGCTGAAGGCAGACAGCAGTACTGTGAAAGTGCAGCAGGTAGAGAGGGCCTCCAGGAGGAGGTGACCTGAGGTGGAAGCTCAAATACCAGGTGGCACCTTCTGGGATGGAAGTAAGCCTATGTCCCATGCTGGTATGAGTCATTGCATGGGTGGCTGTCCTCCACTAGCCTGTAGAATTCCCTGTCCAGACGTACTTCTGAGCCATAGTCAGGTCTGAGAAGTTTGTTTCCCTAGGGCTACTGAGATCAGAGTGAACCCTGGTTGTCCCCAGTGCTCAGCCAGCCCTGTGGGGACACAGCAGGTGCTCTGCTACGGGCCACCCTGGCCTCTGCAGGTGTTGCTTTCTGTTTTCCTGTTTTCTTGGTCGGGACCACAGGGCTCAAAGGCTCAAGTCCCTACACTTTCTCATGCCACCAAACTGCCCTCACACAGATTTCCACCCCATCTGCCCAGCCTTAGGCTGTCCTCCCGGCCTTCCCTCAGAGTACTACAGGAAGAGTGTAGGTCTATACCATGCCTCCTCTCCTCCCATCCCCCATGCTACTAGTTTGGGAAATCCTATGAGGCACACAGTCCTGCCTAACCTAATTGAGGGCCCACTGCTAATTATACCACAGGCCTGGAAGCCACTCCCTGGCTGGCCCCGCTCCCCAAGGCAGACCCAGCCTGAGCCCAGTGGGCAGGGACTATGTTGTTCCGTCTGTTGGAGGAAGACATGATGGTACCTGGCATGGGGCGACAGTAAGGCAAACAGACCCTGCCCCACACAGCTGCCACTCACAGGTGAACAGGTAAAGACAGAGATGCACAAAGCCCATGGCACCAGTGACACCTGACCAGGACCAGACAGGAGGCTCCCCCAGGTCCTGCCACCACTAGGGAAAACTTTGACTTGAGCCAAACTGAACCTGCAGGGCCCTGGCTCACAACCTCTGCTGAGGCTGTCCCCTACACCCAAAAGTGGCCTAGCCTCTTCGCTATCCCGCCAACAGATCAGACACGCTTTTTCTCTTCTGGACCTCTGACCTACCTGGACTGTGGCTTGGGGGATAACAGGCAGCCACAGGGCTTAAGCACAGATGTGAGCCATGGGATCCAAAGGGGGAGCTGTCCTGCAATGCCATGTGGCCCCTCTCAGCTCCTCTGCCATCCAGACCTGGACTCCTGGAGCTCTGACCCTCCCTGGTCCTCAGCGCCCCACTAGGACTGATGCTGGGCCAGCAATACACACTGCTGGCCTCATAGCTCTGAAGTCTGGGATCCTGGTTTGCCTTTGGGGACCCTGTGCATGGCCCCAGCAGAAACTTCTGAGAAGAAGAGGGGCCATATGTCTCACACACCACACTGAGCTGTGGTCCACGAGCAGCCCTCTTGCTGTTCCAAGGCACAGGGCATCCTGGTCACTACATGTCAGTCTCTCTGAGTGGGTCCTTCTAGAAGCCCACTCTCTGTCTATCCCTTGTGCTCCTATGTGGGGTTGTCTGAACAGCCTAAGCCTTGCACACCATGAGCCTGTCTCCAATATGACCCTGATCCTTCTACCCATAAGTAGTGGGGTCTCCAAGTCCTGCCGTTGAGCCTAACTCCACCAAAGGAACATGAGAACGATGGCAGAAGGTGACTCCCAAACCAGGCGGCAGAATGCCACAACTTCTGCCCTCATGTCTCCCAAGGAAGTATACTCTGTCCCAGGCAGTGACCACTGGAGGCTGGAGCTGGCTGGCTGGAGGTCAGCTGAGACCTAGCTCAAGAGCACCTTAACCCTCAGTTACTAAGTCACCTCAGCCACACACATTGAAGTCAAGACACACATGTCCACATCCTTTCTGAATCCCAGTCCTCAGCACTCACAAAGGCAGCAGGGTGCTTGATGCCACTGAGGTTTGAGGAAGGTTGTTCTTGAGCCTTACAAACCAAGAATGCTCCCATGGTGACAGATTCCAGGACAGCCCTCTGCTAAGCCTGAGCCTCATTTACAGGGTACCCATACACACACACTGTGACCCCTCCATACCTGAAGCTGGACCCCTCACTATCCATCCCACCTCTGCCACCATATCTGTGCCCTTCCAGGATCATATAATACCAACACATGCCCCATGACCCCGGGAACTCTGTAGGGGCTTTGAAATCATTCCAACCCATGATGGTTTGCAGAGGACAGGGTGGTCTGCACTGTGGTATACAGACTGCGGGTTCCCATTGTGTGTGGATGTTCAGAGGTGAGCACAGGGTACAGGGTCTCCTGGGACTGGTAAATCTCCGGGGCTTCTGTGTCCAAATATGTTCCTAAGCCACGTGAATGAACAAACACAGATGGGGTGCTGCTTCACTGAAAAGGGGGTTTCCCTCAAAAGGCTTAGGGAACCGGAATTCATGCTGGGAAGACTTCTATACTCAGAAGGAAAATCTCAGACCTATTGGTGAGGTTCCAACTGCTCCCAATCTGAGCTCTGAAATCTGTCAGCCAAGCACAGTTAGACTTCAGGAGGACCACATCCAGAGCCCACACAACATCTCTGTGATTCTCCACCCACCGTACACCTTCCGCTGTCTTCTGAAGCCACACACAGCTGATCCTCCCACAGAACCTCCATACACCATGGGGTCACCTACAGTGACCCAACTCCACCCACTCAGCGCCACCCAGCATCCCCACCCACCCACCACAGATGCCCTTCCCACCTGGTCCCACCTGGATCGCAGTCTTTACCCTTCAGGACCTTGGGACAGCACACAAATGTTTCCTAAGTCACCCTGTTCATGGCACCTTATGGCAGAGCCATGGGAAACTCACACCACCGGTGGGATGGAACACGCAGAAGCAGCAGGGCCAAAGGGACCACATGACCCACCCATTGCCATACACGATGGAATGTCTGTATGACAGTAGCTGTGCAGGGCTGGCCTATGGTTGGAGGGTGATGAAGGGGAAGGAGAGGAAGTGGGCTCTTTCAGAGGTAGGAGCTGAGAAAATGGCTGAGAGCCCGTGCTGGATGCCCCAGGTGGCCAGTGGACATTGGCTCTGGCAGCCAGCAGACATTGGCTCTGGCAGCCAGCAGGTCCCCGACTCTTGCAGCCTCAAGCAGCTGCTCACTACCACCAGCTACCCATGTCCCTGCAGGATGGCATTTCATCACAAGAACCAGCTCCTCAGGACAAAGGGCACCTGCTCTCATAGTGGCATCCAGAAGGTCGAGCTAAGTGGGCATCTGGACTGCTCACACACAGACCACCAGTGCCCAGGCCATGCAGCAGGTCTGTGGTAGCTTCTGTTCAGGGTGTGTCTCCGTGCCATACCATCTTGTGCTTCAGTAGCAGCAGATGCCTCAGATGCACCTTAAATCTAATAGGAAACAGGAAATGCATCTGGAGTAATCAAGCAATCATCTCCCAACAGCGAGGCCCAGCACTGGGTCATTCTACCATGATCTAGGCCCAGGGCAGCAGAGGGCACTGCGCAGCCAGGGATTGACCAAACCAGCTCTCAGCTTCCCAGGTGGGCTCATCCCATTGTGAGGCCTGCCAGAGGGTATGCCCTGGCCAAACCTCAGCTGGCTCTACCTCCTGCCCAGGCTTCTCCAGATGGGTGACTGACAGACACTACCCAACCTGCTACGAACCTTCGCACACTCCAAATGGCCCTGAAGGCTTTGGCTTCAGGTCCAACATAAGGCTGCAGGGGCATGAGGGTCATGACCCAGGGTGCGCCTCTGCCTCACCCGCTGTGGCAGGTTGGGGGCTGGATCCGGGATCTGGAGCTTGCACTGCGGTTCTGAGATGGCTTTCCTGTCCTCCAGACAGTGCTGCCTCTCTGTCCTCACAACTGCAGGGGTCTCTGGGCACAAAACCACCATGGGGGCATGTGGGAACACACCAGGCACAGCTCTGCTGATGTGTCATGGTCACAGATGCCTCTGACTCCTGAGTTCCCATACCCACAGGCCTTGGCCATGTCTTAGTGTTGGGATGCTTCATTCCAAAGAGAGAAGCCTGAACCCTGTACACAGATCCTCTTTGACGAGCCATGAGGTGGATAAGACAAGTGCTGCAGGTGCTCTGAGGCAAGGCTGGAGTCCTTGCAGTCTTGATAAGCACAGGTTATAGCTCAGCTGGTAGAGTGTTTGCCTACCTTGCATGAAGCCCTGGGTTCGAGCCCCAGCACTAAATAAACTGGGGGTGGTAATGTACACCCCTAGTTCTGTAATCCCAGAACTCAGGCAGGAGGATCAGGAATTCAGGATCATCCTCAGCTACATGGCAAGTTCAAGGCCAGCCTGGGCTAACATGAGCTCTTATGTATAAATTTAATTAATTAATTAAATGGGTCGGGGCAGCACACGTCAGCACTGGTTTGAGTCACACATGATGATACCTGCGTTTTAAGTGTCCCTGCCTGGTGTGAGCACAGCGTGGGCACATCAGCTCAGCTTGTTACCAACTAGGGTTACAAGACAACTTGTCATCCACAAGCCATCTGAGGGAAACAAGGTTGAGAGAGGCTCAGTGACCTGGCAGGTGCCACACAGCCTCGGACTGGCAGGGCAGGAAACAGCCCCCGGCTCCCTGAAGGAGCTGGTTCTCAGTCCCTCTGGCCACCTTCCCTTGACCTCTTGGCTCTTTTGCTGTCCTCCCCTGCGGGGCCAGAGAAGGCTGGTGCTGGGAAGGCATTTCCTGAGCGCTAAGTAAAACCGAGCATCGGAACTGCTGGCTGGGCCCTGGGAAAGCCAATCTGTGGAGGGAGGACCACGGTTCTGCTGCCTCAGGTTAACGCCCAGGACATGAGACAGGCCCTGCTCGAGAACCAGGCTTCTGGGCAACTTGCTCAAGCCAGCAAGGTCCAGGTCACAGAGCACACTCACAGCTGACCAAGGGTGAGTTGGGAGGGCCAACACCCCATTATAGCCTGTTATGACCCATTCAACCTGGCCAGCCAGGAGGAGACACAGGGACAGCCTGGGTGGAAGCCCAGCCCGGAACTACCACCAGCCTCCAGAGACACAGGGCTGCTGGGTTCAGATACAAAAATACCTTGTGATTACACAAGGCGTATTGCTCATCGTTAGAGACCGAAACAGCAGCAAAGACTGGAGGGCATGAAGTCCACACTGCCTGTGCTGCCAAAGGCCATTCTGCAGTTCCTGGTGCCCCAGTATGATAAGGCACGGTGTGTGATACAGTACACTGATGTATTCCCCAAGGTAGAGCCATTACCTACCCCAGGAGGGCGCCTACCCCAGGAGGTATTATCAGCACAGTCAACGTCCCAAGCACCTTGCAGAACCTGGCTCGGAGAAAGGCTCAAAGAACTTCATTCAGCTAGAGCTATTTCTAGTCACTGTTTTTTTTTTTGTTTTGTTTTGTTTTTCTGGTATATTTACAGTTATCACTATAATCAAGGTCACCCATCTATGCTTCCCCTTTTACCCATCTGTGTCTTGTATTGGGGCTGGAATCCAGGGGCTCGAGCAACCTTTCTGAGCCATATCTCCAGCCCCCACTACTCAGTGTCCCAGCATTTCATATAAACGGAGTTGTGCAATGTGGGTCTTTGGTACCCGTCCTCTTTCACTTAGTGCTTTGTTTTCAGGGTTCATCCTGGCTGTGAGGTTCTGTTTCCTTTCACAGCTAAATACCATCCCAACTGCATGGCCTGAGTTCATTTTGTCTAGTCATGGGTCAGTGGATGAACATGAGGCTGTTTTCACTTTCTGGTTATTACGGTGCTGTTAGGAATATCCGTGAATGTGTGTGTGGACCTGTGTTTGTGTTTGCTTTGGAGTTTATCTAGAAGTGGGACTACTGAGTCCTGAGGTCCCTCTGGGGTTAACATTTTGAGGATGCCCCAGCTGTCTTGAGTGAGGTTGCTCTTCTCTCGGGGGCCCTAACTCTCCACATCCTCACCTCAAGCCCTGGGGACCCCTGACCTCTTATTTCTGCCATCCTGGTGGAGGAGAGGTGCTGCCTCATTTTGACCAGCCTTTCCTGGTGGCCAATGGCAAGTACCTTGTGCTGACTTACAGTCTAGGTGACTTCCTTGGTGTCTGCTTAACCTGGCACCTGTCCTGGCACCTGTGACCATTTTGAGGGCTGTGTATGACTCCAGCCACGGGCCTCGTCCGTGCCTGGCAGGTCCTGTTGTACCTTCTGAGGCGCAGTGTGGCTTCCCTCATGGTATACTTCGCAGCACGAGTGGTTTGGGCTCTGATGAAACCTCATGTCTATGGTTTCTCTTTTGTAGTTTTTTTTCTTGGTGTCATTTCTAAGAAACTGTCATCCAATCCAAGTTAATGAATATTTATCCTGTTTTTTAATCTTAGCATTTTATATTTTAGCTCTTTCTATAACTTTCCATAAATAGAATCACATCCACCCTGCACTATCTTCATCAGCAGGTGCCAGCTCTTCTCTGTCTTCTCCCGGGATGTCCGTTCTTCCTCTGAGGGGAGCAGTGGTGTGGTCTGCGGCAATCCCAGGGTGGGGTGCACCACTGTGTTCATGCTGTTGCTACCTGCTATTTGTTGTGGATGAGCTGGGTGTGTCAACTCCCCCATGGAGGGGAACACACAGGGCGTGGGAAGCCTGCCACCTTGGCTTTGAAATTCCCTTTAGGAAATGGGCGTGGTCACATGTTCCCAGTCCTCCATCCACGAGTATGTTCAGAGCAGCAGCAGCTAAGGATCCATCTACCTGCCCCAAGTCTGCCTGTCCCTGAGCCCAGCAATGAGCACTTCTCCCATGGGTGTTGGGGGGGGGACCCACTGCTCTTCCGCTTGGGAGCACAATATCAAATGTGTGCTAAGCTTGCTACCACATCCAGGGAACGAGGGTGAGGGGCTGGTCCTTGCTGTTGGAAGGACCGTGAAGGTCAGACAGAGCTGCCAGGGAAGGAGGCTCAGGTCCTGAGGCCAGGAGAGGAGGCACCAGCTAGGCACTGTGTCTAGTGCCAACAGAAGATGGGAGTGGACGCAGGAGCAGCACTCCAGGCTCAGCCACCTCAGTCCTCTGCTCTGGGTCCAGCTCCCATCCTACCCCGACTCTCTGGGCCTCCGGACCTGCCTCTTCCCTTCACACCCAACCCTGCACACCACCCTGCCAACATGCAGCCCACTAGACTACACATCATGCTTTCCCTCAGGAGCCTGGCACACTCCGTCCTCCATGTTACACCAGGGGCGTTCCTGTGATAGTCCCTAGCAACTACCTTCCTTGTTGTGAATGTCAATGCACTGGGGTCTGTGCTCTGCAGGACTACGGCCCCCCTCCTCCCACACACCTGCCATCCCTTCCCCAGCTGTGACCATCACAAATGCCTCCAGACACTGCCAATGTCCTCTGAGGAGTAGCAAGACTCCCTTTGATAACTACTGCCTTAAAGAAGCAAGGGAGGGAAGGGGGGGGGGGAAGCGAGGTACACACAGAGAGGCCATGGCCCAGCAGTTCCATCTCAGTAGCAAGACTCCCTTTGATAACTACTGCCTTAAAGAAGCAAGGGAGGGAAGCGGGGGGAAGTGAGGTACACACAGAGAGGCCATGGCCCAGCAGTTCCATCTCGGATGTGAGTCAGAGATGCTGGAGCCCAGTCCTTGCTGGACAGTGCCTTTCTTTCCCTGAGCCTCAGTTTATTCCTCTGTAAGATAGGGTTATGCAACTCATTCCACACACATTGTCTATGAAGGTTCCAGAAGCCTGCATAATTGTCATTCAAAGGTGCTAGCTCTTACCATGATCATACAACACCAAGCTAGACACAACTGCCTCTTAGGCCTGACCCTCCAAGCTCATCTGTAGGTCTCAAAGTTTTGACTCCTAACTATAAGTGGTGCCCTCCTCCCTGGCCAGACAGCCCAAGTGCAAGGCCATTCTGGGCTTTACTGTCCCTCCTCCAGGCATCCCCATGGGATGGCCTCCTCCCGAAGGGCCAGTGGCTCTCCCTTCAAGGCTGGGCCTGGCACTGTGCAGGCCTCAAGTGGCAGCTGGACCATCAGAGAGCCTCTGTGGTCATAGGGTCACATGGTAGCCACCACCCCCAAGGCCAAGGCAGGGCAAAGCCAAGCCCTTCCTGGAACACCAAAATAGCCTCCTGCCACACTGCAGCTCCACAGATGCACCTGTTCCCTGGCATCTGGGAAGGGGACTGTGAAAGGCAGTGGCAGGGTGAGGCAATCGCTGACCCCCAGGTTCATGCCAGGGCCAGTGATCTTACAACCCCTCACATCCCATGTGCTGGTCACAGCCCATACCAGTGCCCCCAGCTGCCCTAACAGCATCACCAATGGGGCCTCTAACAATAGACACCAGTCCTCTCAAGTTGGGGGGTCAGAGTCTGGGGTTAAGGTTCGGCCGGACCAAGGCTCCTGGGGTACTGGGGGGGGGTCTTGCTGACATCCCCAGCTCCAGGATATGAGACATTTCTTGACTATGGCTGAATCGCTCCTTTCTTCACCTCTGTCTCCACACGGATGACTCCCTGTCCTTTTCTTTTTAAAAAAATTATTTATTTATTTTTATGTGTATGAGTGTTTTGCCTGCCTATATTTAAGTACACCACATGCGTACAAACCCACAGAGGCCAGAAGAGGGCATTGGATCCCCTTGAACTGGAGTTAAAGATGGTTGTTAGTTGCCGTGTGAGTGGGTACTGGGAACTGAATCCAGGTCCTCTGATGGAGAAGTCAGTATTCTTAACTGCTGAACCATCTCTCTAGCCCCTCTTTGGCTTTTTTAAAAAAAATTTTTTACTAATTATTTTTATTTTATGTGTACGAATGTATTCCCTGCATGTATGTAAGTGTACTCATGTCCTGCAATGCCCATGGAGGTCAGTTGCCATAGGGGTGCTGGAAATTGAACCCGGGTCCTCTGCAAGGGCAGCCAGTGTTCTTAACCACTGAATCATCTCTCCAGCCCCTTAGCTTTCTTATAAAGATACTAGTCACTGGATTTGGAGCTATACTACCCTGCATGGCCCTCATGTTCATCCTTCCCTTAATTCTATGTGCAAAGACCCAAAGAAGGTCCACGCTGGGAATCCAGGTGGACATGGATTAGGGGCACTAAATGTGCCTGGCCAGTCTGGAGGAAATTAAGGTTAGGGAACCTCAATCAGCCCACAGGAGGTCCCTGAGCAGTGAAGGGACGGGTCCACCCAGGTCTGGTTGACATGGGCCCCAAGTCTCTGTTATCCTTTTTGACCCCCAGCTTGACGATTCTAGAGGCAGAAATATTCTCTGGGACCCTGCAAGCTGTAGCCAGAGAGTCATGGCCACCATCTGGGCAAATCCAGTCATGTTAGAGGCTTTAGGGCCCCACCCTCAGGTAGAGTTACACTCCCCAGCAAGGCAGCTCTGGGAAGGGGGAATTACCCCTGTAACAGTACCCCCAAATTGTCTTATCCCCTGGGCCTGGTGGCACACTCCTTTAATCCCAACACTCAGGAGACAGAGGCAGGTGGATCTCTGTGAGGCTCTGCACAGCAAGTTCCAGGCTAGTTGGGGTTATAGGGAGATAAATATATTGCCTTGTCCAGCCAGCTCTGTAGGAAGAATCAGGGAACAGGTGATGGCAGCTTGGGGGGGCGGGTATAACCAGAGGGGTAGGAATGACTGTTCCCTGGGTACCTGCTCTGACTATCTTTAACCATGCTGTCAGAGCCACGATGGCAGAGACTCTGTGAGCTGCCATCCCTGCAGGAACCATGATGGTGTATGGAGAATCTGTTCTCAAGGCCCACAGAATCCACAAAGGGCACGAGTCATTTCTCCAAGGCAAAGAATTGGGCGCCTTTGCTTAGACAGTGCACCCCATTCATTGACTGCAGATACCTCTGCCCTGCAGCCCTGTGCCAGCCCCGGTAGAGGCCACAATGGCTGCAAAGGGCAATGAAGCCCACCAAGCACTCAGCAAGTCAGTTGCACGTGCTGTGCCACACCCACCGTCCTCACCTTCCCAAAAGGAAACCAGCGCAGAAAGGAAGCTGGGTGGAGCTGGCTCTGGTCAACAGAAGGCCCAGGTTTTGAGCCCGGGGCAAACCAGGGCCCATGAATGAAGGAGACACTGTGGGTGACAAGTGCCTGGCCAAGGCAACTCCTTTAACAGGTGACCAGGAGGAGGAAGGGCTGGAGCAGCTCAGAGGCAGGAAGGGCGTGACAGGCAGGCTAGGAAAAGGCACCCACAGAAGAGGCTGAGAGGCTGGTGCTAACATCATGGTGTGTGGTTCCGGAGTATCAGTGTAATGGATGCTCTGTGGGCAACACTGGAAGGAGACCGGGCTACTCAGGCACTAGAAAGCTAACTGCCCTGAAGCAACCCCTCCAGGGCTACTATACTCTGAAAACAAACACACATCCAAGAGCCCATCGCACACAGGATACACAGTCCCTGAAGGAGGGCTGGGCACGGAGAGGCTCTGCCTCTCCCAGCAGAGCTGGCAAGCTGTGATCACTTCCCACATTATACAGGTGGGTCCTTGGAGCCCAGCCTGCCCTCTGCCCACCCTATAGACAACTCCTACACTCTAAGAGCAGCATGTCGGGAGACAGGCAGGTGAGAAAGGGTACTGAGGCCAGGCTCATCTGCAAGGCTTTCCTGACCACTTATGGATTTGGCAAAATCAGTAGCCCCTGGGGCTCTGCACCAATGGGTGATTAGTCTCCAATGGCCCTGCTACCCACCCTTGAGCACCACATCTATTCAAAATGCAGCTCTCCAGGGACTCAAGGGACCCAGTCTAGGAGGAGGGCTCTATTGCACAGGAACATGGCAGTAGGTATCGTGGATCATGGCTGTGGACTAAAGGTGGGTGATGGTGGATGCTGGAAGCTCTGGTCACTGTCACAAGCTCCAGATGCCATGTAAAGAAATACCACATAGCATCTGAGGACCTGTCTGAGGCATTCTCTGTAAGTCAGGAGAAGGGAGGAGGTGGGACTTCTGGGTTCCTGCAGAAGTCCCAGAACTTGAGCTCAGGCCAGCAACTGCAGCCGCGGATACACCATGCTTCATCAGATTGAGCTGAGCTCCATCACTGTGATGCACCTAATGTCCTGAGGTGGCATCGTGAGCAACCCTAGGCACAGGCAGGCAGACAGTGGAAGTAATGGCGGCAGTATGCAACACCAGGACTTACAGGCATCCCAGGGAAGCTCCAGACAGGGGCTGACCAGCCATGAGGGTGCTGGAGCACAGCTGTGAGAAGGGGTGGGAATCAAGCAGGCCAGAGGGGGAAAGCCTCCCAGCAGAGGGCAGACAGCGAGGAGGGGCATCCTGCAGGCCAGAGGGGGAAAGCATCCAGACAGAGGGTAAGCAGTGAGGGGGGCGGATCCTGGTGGGCTCTCCTGAGAGGTAAACAGCATGAAGCTGGTGAAGACACAAGACACAGGATGAAGGCTCAGAGGAACATTCCAGACAGCAGAGACCTCCCATGTCACTTCCCCCAACTCCACAAAGCATTGACACCAGATCACCAGATGTCACATATCCCGGGTATTCTGGCTTTGAACAAGGGGGCTTCTGGACTATCAGTTTAGTTCCATGGAGAAGGGGCCGAGTAAGGGGAACTCTTGGGAGGGTTTCCTCATCCCACCTGCACCTTCCCATCCTGCCTTCTCCTGTGTTCTGTCCTCCAGCAATCACAGGATGCAAGCTGTGCTCAGGTGTACAGACATTTACAGGCCTGCTTTCCAGAGCTGTTGGAATGCTGAGAGACAGAGACGCCAAGAGGGGAGAAAGATATCCTAGTGTGGCGAGTTCAGCCTCTGGTGCACTGTGTGCAGGGTACCCCAGTCTTCCTGTCCTCCCCACATGCAGGAAGGGAATGTGTGGAGGGCATGTGACCACTGCACTTCACTTTCTTGTCAGTGTCTCTGCCTTTATTTATTTTTTATATATATTTTATTTATTATTTTTTATTTTAAGTGTATGAGTATTTTGCCTGCATGTCTGTAAGTGTACCCATGTCCCACAGTCTCTGCAAAGGTCAGAAGAAGGTATCGGATTCCCCTGGACCTGGAGTTATGGACAGTTGTTAGCTGCCATGTAGGTGCTGAGCAGCCAGTGTCCTTAACCACTGAGCCCCTGCATGTCTGTAAGTGTACCCATGTCCCACAGTCTCTGCAAAGGTCAGAGGAAGGTATCGGATTCCCCTGGACCTGGAGTTATGGACGGTTGTTAGCTGCCATGTAGGTGCTGAGCAGCCAGTGCCCTTAACCACTGAGCAATCTTTCCAGCCCCTCTGTCTGTGTTTCTTGTCTCTGTCAGCGGCTAGTGGTCCAGACCTTAGATGTTGCCACAGATCACCTTCCTGTGGCATCTGGGCCCCAGGGAATCAATGTTGGCCACCCCTGGGTGGGATGCCTCTGAAGGAAGAGTTGCAGGGAAAGAGAAAGAGGAAGGAAGAGAAAGCTCCTTGTGCTGAGCTGAGTCCTGGCTGTTGGTGACATGCGTGCCTGCACCCTGCCTCATGCACCTTGTGCTGGAGGGGGCAAGGGGACAGTGGGCCAGCATCCCTCTGTAGGATGGACTGCAGCTCCAGCTTCCTAGGAGGTCCCCAGCCAGCTTCCTGGTCAGGGTAACAGGGTGGCAGGCCAGGGACCCTTAGGCCACTGTGCTGGATGCTTTAGTGTCAACCTGACACACCTGGGTGGAGGGAGCCTCAGCTGGGGAACTGCCTCCACTGGACTGGCCTGTGGCCATGTCTGTGGGGCATTTTCTTGATTGTTGAATGATGTAGGTGGGTCCAGCCCACTATGGATGGTGTTACCCCTGAGCAGGTGGTCCTGGTTGTATAAGGAAATAGGCTGAGCAGGGGCCAGAGAGCAAGCCAGTAAGCAGCGTTCCTCCATGGCCTGTGCTCCAGCTCCTGCCTCCAGGTTCTGTCCTGAGTTCCTACCTTGGGCTTCCTGATGAACTGTGACCTGGGAGATGTAAGACAAATAAACCCTTTCCTCCCCAAGTTGGTATTTGTCAGAGTGTTTTGAAAGCAAACTAGAACAGCCACCTATGTGCTGGGGCAGTGTCCCCATCAGGTTTTCTGCTCACCCAGTGGGGAGATGGAACTGTGAGTGCCCTGAGAGTGGACAGTGACTGTGTCCCTTCCCCACTAGCTGCATCCTATTCTCAGTTATATGATTAGACAGGACAGGCCCTACCTCCATTTCCAGGCTAAGCCCTAACTGGCTTAAGCTAATGCTCACTCTGCCTATTCTATCCTGGGGCCCTCCATGCTTGAGGGGTGCAGGAGACCTTGACCTGGGGAGGAGGGAGGAGTCCTCTCCCACCCCAGACCTTGCAGAATGAGCCGTTTCATTCCTGAGGATATGAGTTGATGATGCGAAGGGGAGCTATTGAGGCCCTGTTCCTGCCTCATGTAGAACCTTCTGGGTTGATGCAAGACGTCTCAGAGAGGCAGAGCTACAGCCCTGAAACCTGAGCCCAGAGGCTGAAGCTTAGGGCCACAGTCTCTGTACCAGGTCGTCTGTCATCAGCCAGTGGCTTCCAAACTGCTCACAGAAACAGTGGTGTGTTGCAGACAGCATATGCGGCTGGTTTGCACTAATGGCTCCTGAGCAGAAGTGATCCCATGACCATTCCCACTCCGAGCCTCAGCAAGTCTCACCACCCTCTTCCCTCTGCTTCTATCACTGTGGCAGAATGCACATGACTCAGCTGAGGGTCCAGGAAGAAGGAGAGAAAAGCCACAGAGCCCCACCACATGCAGCGGGAGCAACTTGTCCGCTGCCCACTGCAGAATCTCACCAAACGATGAGAATTCATTGTTAATGGGAACCTGTGACCTTGGGCTGTTCTGCTGTGGGTTATTTTAGTGTTCTGGGGCTCCCAGGACAAATCACAGCAGACTGGGCACTTAGCACAACAGTTCTCGGGACCAGAGGCCATGTGGGGGTCACTGGGAAGTCAGAGTACGGGCAGGGCTGGGCTCCCCTGGAGGCTCAAGGGAAGAATCCATCCCTGCCTGTTCCATCTGCTGGGGCTGCCTGACTTCTGCCTTTGCCTCTGCACGGCTGTGCCTTTCCTGTGGGTCTGTCTGCACCCTTCCTCTACCCCTCTCTCATAAGTACAGCTGTCACTGGGGGCTTGCTCCCCTGATCTGGGCACTCTCCTGTCTCAGTACCCTTAGCACACGCCCCCCTCCCCGCCAAGCTTCCTTTTTCCAGCTAAGGTGACAATTGCAGGTTGCAGGATTTGAGGGTTGCTCCTCAACAATTCAGCTAATGTAACATTAGGTGTATGCCGGGTCTCTTCAATGCCACACTCGCCCTCACTGTGTGAGGAGTGACAAGCTCCACTCTGTCCTATTCAGTTCAATGTCTTATGTAAGACATGCCACCACGACCCACTAAACTGATTTCATGTTCAAGAATGGGTTGCTACGTGCAGTGCAGAACATTCTAACCCAACCCCACAGCAGTCCTCACCGGGAGCAGACACACTGAAAACAGCACTTCAAGGGAAGAGGTGAGCTGTTTACACACACCCAGGGTGAGACCCCACCACACCACACCCAGTCGGTCCACCTCATCTCCACGCTTTGCCTCTTGCCACTTCCCACGGCTGCCTCCCCAGCTGCCTGTGCCCCAGGAGCACACTGGAGTCCACTCAGACCTGCAGGACTCTGGAGGTTTCCAAGTGGCAGGGTGCGTGGGGAGTGCTAGAAGCGAAGTGCTGGGTACCACAGCGTGGCCCATTAAATGGAGAGAAGTGTCTTGACTGGACGGCGTCTCCACCCTCCCCTTGCTCATTCGAGTCTCTCCTGTCCTAAGGACTCCTTGCTCCCCATTTCCACATAGTTCTCCATTCCCTGACAGTCCAACACACAACTTTTACTAACTTCAGGGTTGAGATTACAGGTTGGACATTCATTATCCAAAGCCCTAGGACCACAAGTGTTTCTGATTTTTGATTTCTGAAAGTGTTCAGGCTTCTAAAAGTATACCTGATTTTGGAATATTTGCATATGCATAAGGAGATCTAGGGGACTCTGGCCTAAGACTAAAAATCATTTACCTCACATTCATCTTTTGTACATAGTCTGAAGGTAACTTAGCATAGCATTTTTTAATAATGCTGTGTACCAAATAAAGGTTTGTGTTGTGGAATTTTCCATTTGTAGCACTATGCTGGAGTCCCAAAAGCCTGGGGTTTAGAACATTTTGCATTTTGGATTTTCAGATTAGCGACTCTCCAACCAGACTAATGTGTTCACCTCTGAACACGGCTCAAAAGCAAGTAAAATCCAGGGTCTGGGCTGGAGCAATGGTACCTGCTGTTCTTGCAGAGAACCTGCGTTCGGTTCTCAGCACCCAAATCAGGTGGGTCACAACTGCCTATAACTATAACCCCAGGGGACCCAACACCCTCTTCGGGTTCCTTTGGGCACCCCCACACAAATGCATATATAAACACACAGACACACAGACACAGACACAGACACACACACACACACAGACACACACACACACACCACACACACACAAACAAAATCCTACAGACACACACACACACACAGACACACACACACACACACACACACAAACAAAATCTAGGGCCTGAAAAATTGGTGACTTATAGTAGAGATTTTCAATTGACTTTACTTTTTACATTTTATTCTATTTTTAAATTACGTGTATGTGTGCAGGTGTATGGACTTGGGTACCATATGCCCTTCAGAGCCAAAGGTATCAGATTCTCCTGGAGCTGGAGTGACAGGCAGTTACAAACATCCCAGAATCAAACTCAGGTCCTCTGCAGGAGTAAGTAAGCAATCTTAGCCTCTGAGCCATCTCTCCAGGCCCTCACTGTGACTTTAAATCTTATTTTATTTTTATGTTTTATTTTATGTGTTTGAATGTTTTGCCTGCATGTGTATTTCCAAGGCCAGAAGAGGGTGTGGGATCCCTGGAACTGGAGTTACAGATGGTTGTTAGCTGCCTCGTGGGTGCTGGGAACTGAACTCAGATCCTATGCAAGAATAGCCAGTGTTCTTAACTGCTAAGTCATCTCTCCAGCCCCTGACTGTACCTTTAAAGCAAAGAAGACAGAAAGTCTTCAAGGAGACACAAACTCAGGATTAGAGGGGCCTGAGACCTTGCCTAGCTGTATGGTGGGCACTTCCCTTGGAGATCCCCACACTCCCTACCCCCACAGCCAGGACACAGCGCACTGCTGTCTTCTCACTGTCACAACAAACCTCACTCTGACTCAGCTACCACTATGAAGTCCTGGGTTTACAAGAGTTCAGTTACTCAGTAGCCTGTGACCTTGGCCCAACAACCTTTCCTTGGGACCTGTCTTCCCACCTGTCAATTAGGGATGTGTCCCATGTAGGGACACAGGAGGCCGAGGAGAGGATGTGTTGGTACTTGGCTGATCAGCAGGAGAAGCAACCTCTCCTGGCTCCTAACTGTCAGCATCCAGGCCTACTAGCACAAAGTCCCATAAACAACAGGCATTGATTCCCCCATAGTTCCAGAGGACAGAGATCACAAGTCAGGAGATGCTAGCACCACATGCCCTCTGGGACTCAGGAAGGGTCCTTTATGCCTGCTGTCCACCTTGCTGCTGGTCACTGGCCATCTGGGCTCTCCTCTACTGCGGTTGGCTACACCCACCCCTGTCCGTTATCTCATGGCCTCTGGTCTATCTTCTGTCTTTCTTCTAGGGACAACTGTCAGACTGGACAGAGCCTGCCTACCCAAGTCTGAATTACTCTTGACTGGTGATGTGCAGTGGGGTTCAGGTTGGGTTTTGGGGACTGTCCTTCTGTCTAACATTCCTCTTCCCATCCTCATGAAGGAGACATTTAATTGTAGAGCAGCCAGGGCCAGACATCAGCACCCAGGCTGCTCTCGCCTCACAACTTACAGTGCATCCCATCCTCCCCGCCCTCAATGGCCCCTGAGTCTCTGCACTACTGGCCTTGGGTTCCCTGCATAGAGGGCCATCTTCAAGAGAGTGAGACTAAACCCCTCACTCTATCCTGAAACAACCCAGCATGGCCTTCCTTCAGCCCTGCCCCTTGCCTGTCCCTGAGGCTCCTATGCTGTGCACACCCCCAGGTGGCCACCTCGCCTGTGCTTACCCACACCTCAACCCATGCCATGGCTCCTCCACTGCACTGTGGGACAGTGCAGTACACAACTCCCCTGAGACAGCAATGCCTAGGGCCCCTAAGGAACCCACAGCCACTGACCACCATGGAAACAACCCAATGCTGGACAAAGAGGCTCCTTAGGCAGCTTCTCTCTCCATGCAAGAGAGTCCCAAAGGCCACCATGACCACGCACACCCCCCAGGCAGGACCTCTGGAACTAGGCGTCAGAGGCAACATGCAAGGGGTCTCGTCAGATGACAGACGGGTAAGCAAATTGACCTGCCAGGCTAAGTTGTGGTCAGCACAGTACAGAGAGGGCAGGGGGCAAGCTCCCAGGTGCTGGGGGCACAGCACACAGGAGGTCTGAGAACCTCTCAGGGAGATGACAGGCCTACCAACCTTCAAAGAATAACTAGAAACTGAAGAAGACAAAGGTGGGTTCCAGTAGAGGGGATGGTAGGACCCTGAAGCCCAGAGGTGCCTGAGGGGAGTTCAGAACACTGGATGAGGGGTCTCAGGTCCACAGGTAGACAGGAGAATCAAGCAGAGGTGAGGAGATGTGTTTTCACTTCAGAGGCTCTTCTACCACGTCCAGCAACAGCCTGTCCCAGGCAGGAAGCCACCACCCTGCCTCACCCAGCACACACCTCTTCCCAGCCTGGGCCAGGCTAAAAACCAGCAGTGACTCCTCTCCATGTGACAAGATGCAGTCCACCCGCGAGCTGCCATGACAACGCAGTCCACACTCCAGCCACCCCCTGAATCAACAAGGACACAATAAGCAACCAGACAAAAAGACAAAGAGGGGATGGGTTATCCACAGATGCATGTAAGCGGCACTCAGCTCCCAGTACTGGGACAGTGTCAGGTCCCTTTCCCATCAGACCCACAGGACCTGAGTCCTGCCTGGTTGGGAGCATGAATCACCCAAGCCCTCACGCCTAGTTCAGGCTGTGCCACCTCATGTCCTCTGGGGTGTGGGAAAGGAGCCCTGGTGTTCCCTGCTGGGCAAGTATAAGATGGACCATTCTTGTGTGACTATCCCACATCCAGGAATGCCCTTCCATCTGCGCGTAGGCTCAGAAACACGAAAGGGAATTTTCCTGTCTGTGGGGTGCACACGTGTGCTCATCTGAAGCCTGTGTGTTCAGCCAACGCAAGCCTAGGAATTCAGACCAAGCCGACATGCCTCAAGCCAGCAGCTCTGGATTCTTCAAACACATCAATGACATAAGACAAAAACATAAAAGGGTGGAGGGCGTGCTAGATAAAAGGACAGAGGAAGGAGGGAAGACAGCTAGCCGCAGTGCTGCCTAGCCAGGATCTCCAAGGAAGAGGAAAACAGCTGCCAAGGAGACCACCGAGGGTGACCAGTGCTGTGATGTGGTCCCCACAGGCTGGCGATGGAAGCTTGCTCCCCAGTTACTAGCATCGAGGTGGTGAAGGCTTCATGGGGCCCACGGGACATGGGTGGATGGCGAGGACTGCACCCTGGGAAGGACTGATGCACTTTTTGACTGGCTCTCATGGAATAGATAAGTTCCCCCGAGAGCAGGCTGCTATGACACCATGTGTTCCATGGCTTCTGCAGCCAGCCAGCTCCTAGCTTCCTGTCCATGTCAGCCACATGGTCAGCCAATTGCCTATTTCTCCTACACTTACACCTTCCCCTCAGGTGAGTCAGTTCTGTCTAACCTGTTCTAGCCGTAGGGTAGAACTGAGCCATGTCAGTCCCCAGCATGGACCAGGGCAGGGAAAGGAGCAGAGCTGTCAGTGCTGGGTGAAGTGCCACAGGGTTGGAGCATGGCAGAAGCCCACGAGCTGCTACACAGGAAGATGAGGCAAGGCTCCAAATGGGAGCAGGTATCACCAGAGCCTGGCACCCAGCCTGGAGGCTGGTGCCCCAGGAAGGCCAGTGCCCCTGGCAGGGTGCTCTACCTCCTGGCCCGGGATCTGTCAACTGCATGTCAGGACACGGGGAGCTCTTGCCTCACAGCGGTAGAGAATGAGCATGGTGGGGAGTGACTGTTAGTCGACTTGTACATGTGTACCTTCTTCACAGCAGCAAACGCTGACCAAAGGCGGACGCAATGACAGGCCAACACCTTTGTCCCACAGTTGACTAGCATTCAGCTTTAAAGGGAAGGCCATTCTGACCACTACTGCATGGTGACCCCTGAGGACATTATGCTAAGTCACCAAAGGACAAGGATGGTGTGATTCCAGTCAGATGAGGGCTCCAGAGGGAAGGACTCACAGCAGCTGGGGAAGGAGGGGTAGGTGGCGTTCATGGGGACCATTTCCATTTTATAAGTTGGAAAGTTCTGGAGGTGGGAGGTTGTGATGGTTATACAACACTGCCACTGTGTCCCTGAGCCACATAGCTAAAAATGGTTGGATGGGTGACGCCATGCTGTATATATAGATCCAGGATTTTTGTTGTTGTTTTTGTTTTTGATACAGGAACTCCCTGTAGCCCCAGCTGACCTGGAACTCACTCACTACGCAGACCAGGCTGGCCTTGATCTCACAGAGATAACGCCTGTCTCTGCCTCCCAAATGCTGGGATTAAAGGAGTGCACCATCATGCCCACCTAGTTTCATGATTTTTTTAAAAAAGTGCTATGGCTGCCCCCTGTACGTGGATGGTGATGCTCACACAAGAGGGTGGGGCTCTGGCAGGAACAGCTGGAGAAGTGCACCTGGCACCCTGAGGTGGGTCTGTGGGTCAGCAGCCTGTTTTCCATTGGAGTTCCTGGGCTGCCAGACAGTGCAGTGGCCACAGATTCTGACAACAATGTCCATTCTCCAAGCCATACAGGTGCTAGGGATAGGTGGTGCAGGGTACTTGCTCTCAGTCTGCTAAGTTGCACCACACAGAACCCCGAGGCATGGCCGTGAATCCAATTCAACTCTCAAGAGCCAAGAGCCAGTTTCCCAGTTCAGGCCTCTGTTATACCAGGCTGTGGAGTGCTTAGACATTTCTCTGGGTCTGGCTCACTGAGGCCAGCCATCCCAGGACATAGTCTGAATGTCTGGGGCCTCCATTCATACACTGAGATCCTATGTCAGAAGGCAGAGGCTTTGGGAGGTGAGGAGGTCAGGAGCAGAGCCCTTGCCATAAGGTCAGTGCCGTCCCTGCCTCTGCCATGCCCTGAGGCCACAGCAAGGGCACCACCCAGGAACCCAACCCGGGCCCTTGACAGACCTTGAATTTTCCCAGGCCCTGGATCTCTGGTCTCAGGATGGTGAGAAATCCATGTTGGGTCTCCAAACCACTCTGCAGCCTGGCACTGCCACTCCCAGATGTCTGCATACTCAGCCCAATGCTGTGCAGGTACCCAGCTCCCCACGAGCACCTAGTTCCACACAGCCCTGCTGAGGCTGCTGGATCAGGACATCTGGAGCTGGCAGAAGTGCTCCCCTTCCAGGACTGCCTGGTCAAGGGGGAGACAGAGAGGACACGACAGACCCTGGTGGACAGGCACGTGTGTCATCAGGGAAGGAGCAGCAGGGGGAAGCCAGCAGCTAAGCCCACCTTCCTGCACCCTCCCATGAGGGCTCATGGAGCAAGTATTGTGAGGGTGTCAGTCACAGGGACAAGGGGGCCCTTAGGACAGGGAACAGCCTGTGCAAAGACGTGTCTGGGAAGAGCAAACATGTCCAGGTGGACACTTCCATAGTTCAGCATGGTGGGGACAGGGAGTGTGAGCACAAGGGGAGGCTGAGGAGGGGAAGCTTGGAGAGCTCTCAGCCAAGCTACTGAGACGCCTCTGCTAGCCTGAGTAGCCCCCATCCCCAACACAACGTCAGCAAGTACCCAACACTGTCCACACTTCAGAAAACCGCATGACAGTCACTGAAACACTTAAGCATGGAATCACCACATGATACAATTCTACCTCTGGGATACATCCCAAAGAATGGAAAGCAGGACCACCAACAGGCATCTGCACACCCAGGTTCTCTGAAACACTGTTCACCACAGGCAACCGGTAGCAGCAAACCAGGTGTCCATCTGAGCCATGAACACAATGAGTCTGCCCTTACCTTGGAATATTACACAGTCTTAAAAAGGAGGGCAGTCAGGCATGATGGTACGCTCCTGTAATCTCAGCGTTCAGGTGAAGTGAGGTAGGATGACTACATCTTTCAGACAAGCTTGGTCTATCTAGCAAGACCCTGTCTCAGGGTGAGGAGGACATTCTGACATCCACTATAACATAGGAGGTCCCCAGAGTGCATGACAAGTGCACAGAGACAGAATATAGAATGTTGGGAGGCAAGAAAGGGAGCCGGGGCCCATAAGGACAGAGGTTCAGTTGGAAGGATGGAAGAGTTCTGGAGATGTGTGTGATGGCCATGTGGGGTGACTGTGACTGTTTCTGGGCCCTTAAAAGTGATTAAAACAGCAAATTTTATGTTGTAAATATTTTACCACAATAAAAAATCAAATGTAAAACCCCAACAAGGACCAGTGAGATAGGAGAGCAGGTAAAGACATCTGCCATCAGGCCTCACAGTGTGAGTTCAATCCCTGGGACCCACATGGTGGAAAGAGGGAACCAAGCCCCGCAGGTTATCCTCTGACTTACGTTTGTGCCACGGTAGACACACACCCTCCAACACATACACTAAGTTTTTTAAAAATCAGAAAATAAAACCAGGGGCTGAAGAGATGACTCGGTGGTTAAGAGCACTGGTTGCTCTTGCAGAGGACCTGGGTTCAAGTTCCAGCACCCACAAGGCAGCTAACAACCATCTGTAACTCCAGGGGATCTGACACCCTCTTCTGGCCTCCACGGGCATTGCACACATGGAGACAAAACATTCAGACACATAAAATAAATAAACAAATCATTTTTATAAAGAGAACCAAAGCCACCCCACACACACCTAGAGAAGGGATAGAATGTGTCAGAGCTACCACAGGAACAGGACAAGCCTGCTGTGGAAGGAGGTTTAATACCCAGTCAAGGCTCAGGACTAGGGCTGGGAGCAGGTGCTGTTTTCCTAGCCAGGGGAAGTCCGGAAAAGCTGAGGAAGGACCTTGGCAACAGTCCTTTCCATGTTGGGGACCCACCACCTCTTTCCATAGCACACCTCCCTCTCTTGCACGCTGCATTCCTTTTCCCTCACACTCTGCTGCTGATCATACTAAAGATGGAAAGGAACTCTCAAGAACACACAGGAAAGGGCTTGGCCCCAGCTGAGGCCGGCCTCTTCAGTGGGGTCACTTGGGCCAGCAGAGCGGGCACCCAGATGTGTGTGTACGCACAAGCAAGCGCAGGTGTTCTGAAGGGCCGTGCACTTCCCGTGCCTTCTGGGGTTAAGGGCAGGGGAGTGGCAGCCAAGAGTAGCTTTGGAAACTGAACAAACACAGAGACAGGCTGGGTGTACGGACAGTGCTTTTTAAAACTCCACAAGGGACAGCAGAGCCTGCTGCCCTGACGACGCCTCTCCAGGCTCACTCGGCCTGACCTTCAGCTTAGCCAGATGTGACCTCCCTTGGACTTTCCCCTGCCTGGCCTTGCCTTGTCCACACACCTCCATCTCCAGACAGACAGACAGACACCACATCACAAGGTGATGGGAAGGGCCTGGGTCTGGGGCCTCCAATCACATTAGCCTCTGTCTGACCATGTAACCTTGGCCCTCCCTTTCCCCAACCCCCAGAGCCCTCAGAGTTTCTGAGCATTTTGGAATAAACCTAACAGATCTCAAACCCCCGAGGGCTCTGAGATGTACAGCCCTGAACAAACAGAAGCCATAATCATGGATTGTAAACCCACAGGCCCAGGCCCCAGACGAGACCTGGTTTAATTGCTGGCCTCTTCTTGCTCCACAAACCGCAGCCTCCCTGTGGCATTTAGAGCTCTCTCGCAATTCATTTTTGCCCACCAGGGGCTCAGGGGCACCTAGAGAGACAGCCTTTGCCAAGCACTGGTGTGATGTGGGTCAGGTGGTCGATATCTGAATAATCTAGCCTCCCTGAATTGGAGAGGGAGGCCTGCTCAGCTTGAGACTCTGGCTTTGGGTGGCAGCTGGTAACCTGCTCCCTCTCCTCAGCCCCGATGCCAGCTTCAGCTCTCTCCGAGCTGTTGCAGCCCTTAGGGCCAGGTGGCACCTTGGGAAGCAGGTTCTATTTCTGGCCTGACTAACCCTCTTTTACAGAACTGGAGCAGTGAGGGCTGCAGGTGCCGGGGTCTCTGTGCTGGCTCAAGCCCTTCCCTGTATCTCTAGCTCTCATACTCTGTGGTCCTGGACACTGTGGTCACCTGTCCTTGGCCAGGCACTCCCCCAGAGCAGGGACTCAGTCTCCCTCAAGTCGCCACTGCCTCATGGACCAGCTGGGGCCAGTGCAGAAAGCCCGAGACGCCCAGGGAGAATGCCGGTGGCGTTTATGATGGCCTTCCATCTCCACATATGGAGGGCACTGTCCCAGTCCCCAGGCCTCACAATGACCCTTATTGTTCCTGAGCCTTAAGGACCAAGTCTCAAGGCCAGAGCTTTGCTCCAACCCTCAGCAGCTTGGTGCAGTTCCAGGGTGCTGTCAGAGGCTACGGGATTCTTGGCTGGCTGCTGGTTACTGGTACCCATGAGGTGTGGCTGTGGTCACCTGGTGTGCTGGGATGGCCCTAACCTTGCCTGTGACTAAATCATACAGCACTGAGGGGCCTATCCTCTCAGGCCAGGCACACCCTATTCCTGGAGCTGAGAAGCCCCTGGCTTGTAGTGCAGAGTCAGCCTGACTACCCTCCCTGTGGGGCAGGGTGAAGGGACTAGGAGGAGACCCAATGTGTGGCCCTGGCACCTGTCCCCCTCCCATCTGTGATGATCAATACCCAGGTCTGCCCTTGGCCTTAATCACACCAGCTCTAGGCATGGTTCTCCCCCTCCCTCCATGGTTGAACACACTGAACAGGATGTCAATACCAGAGTTCTCAGGCCCAGACCAGCAGCACTGTGTGCTTGGGAGTGGTGGGACTTCTGGAAATGCCGATCCTGGGTAGGCCAGTTGTATCAGCACAGCCAGGAGGGGACCCAGGAATCTGCACTACTGCTGGTCAGGTCATCTGGCTCCTCCTCTTCCTCCTTGCCCCCACCTACCCTCCAAGGTCACGGATATGCCTCGCAGGCCCCCAGGCTGGCTCCACGCTGCATCACTTATAAGTGTGGTACCCAAGACGACCACAAGCAGCAGGTGACATGTGGGGATCCTGCCCTTCACCAGGCCCAGGCAAAGCTACACCCCTCCAGCCTCAGGGGCTCTACAGATGCACCCCGTGGGCCAGGATACCCTTCTATCATCCCCTTTTTCTGTCAACTCCTATGTGGTTGGATGCCACCTCCTCCAGGTAGCATGTCAGGATTTCATTCAGGTCAGGTTCTGCCCACAGCCTCTCTGAAAAGGACTTTCTCACCATATATAACCACATCCTGTCTGCCTTCCTCACTAGCTGGGGGCTCCTGGGGCAGAGGCAGCATTAAGGACAACTCTACCCAGAAGCTGACATACAAGGGACTCTACCAGTTGTGGGTCAAGTCATGGTGCTGCTTGGCTGTGTGTCGGGGGACCAGCTACCCAAAGGCCTCTGCAGGAAGTCTGGGAGGGGCACCTCCTGGTTCTGCCTCCTCAGCAAGTGTACCTTTTAGTCATCGGGCAGGAAGAATCAGGTCAATAAGACCTGCCATACCTGGCCCACAGCCCATAGCAGGGAAGTGCCCCACCAGCAGCCCACTGAGGCCTGGGCTGTCTCCGTCCCTACCCACATCTGAGCAGAACTCTGACGAGACCAGTTGGACCTCAAGATGTGGAAAGAGGAGGCCTCCTTGCTCGGAGTAGATCGTCAACAGCAGAGCAGCCCTGAGTCCCAGACATGGGACAAAAATCACCAAGGCCCCAACTACAGTCAGATGCCCTTCCCATGGTGCCAGTTGTGGGTGGGTGGGTCACGTTTCAAGTAAGAAAGGGGATTATTTCACCTCTCCCTGGTGAGGGCACCCTTCTGTGAGCTCTGGTACCACACTGGATAAGGAACAGGGCCCCAACCCTGAGCACAGTTATGGGGAGGCTAGAGAGGTGAGGGGATCTAGACAGCACAGTCCGACGCTAGGCATCACTGGGAAAGTCTCTCCCTGCTTCAGTGTTCCTGTGGTAAAACAGATGAAGCCCTTGAGGAAGTAAAGCTGCTCTGCCCTCTGTGGCTGGGGAGGCCCCTCCACCAGCAGCTCACAGAGCAGTCTGCTCCATCAAGGAGAGGCAGGGTGTGTTTGTTACGTTGAATGTCACTGCTCAACTCACTTTCTCCTTTCTATTCAGCCCAGGACCCCAGCCCGTGGGATGGCGCTGCCCACATTCAGGGTGGGTCTTCCCTCAATCAACCCAATCTAGAAATTTCCTCCCAGACATTTGTCTATTAGGAGATTCTAGATTTTGTCAAGCTGACAACTGACATTAACCATCACAGACAATTTCTACCAGACACATGGCCACCTCCTCCCTGACCTCAGAGCTTGGAAACTCCAGTGGGAGACATATGCTTATGGCCTGCAGATTTGAGGCTCACTGCCCAGCTCTATCATCTACGGAACCTTGGGTAAGCCACACCCCATCCTATTGGAGCACGCTGCTTGCAAATAGGAGTGATGATGTCACACCACTGGGATTTGTAGGGCTGAAGGTCAAGACTGTACACATCCCCAGTGTACCCAGGGTCCCCAAACTCTACAAAACATTAGCACTGATTGCTGCCAGATAAAACAATGACTCTGCAAGGGTCTCACCATCAGTGCCAGGGCTCCTGAGATTGCCACACCCCAAAATATATTTAGCTCTTTGCTGAGGCCCTGCCAGGTACAAGCATTCCAATCAGCAGACACAGAATTTTAGAGCGGCAACTAATTTCTCATCACAACATGGAATTTGTTCCAGAGGAAAAATCCCTTTCTTTTCTAGCCGTAGATGAAACTGTCATGAGAGATCAGCACACATTTGGATCCCTGGGCTGGCAGCATGCTGGGTGTCACTCTGAGTCCTAGCTCCACAGTGAGTAGAGAATACCAGCCCCGCAGCAGGCCAGCCAGGGGCAGGTCACCGACAGCTGCTCTCTGGGAGCCCATCCTTAAGATCTAGTCTGTCAGTCACACACTCTTGAAATGAATCAGCTCTGAAAATATGAGGCAGCAAAGCATTCAGAGTAAAGGAAAAGTTGTCTTAATTCAGTTACATCTTGATGAATTCTCTTCTAATGGGCTTGTTCCAAATACCTTGCTGAGATACCACTGTGCACAAATGTATATCCTATGTCCATCTCAGTGTTGACATACATCTAACCAACTCTTCATGTTAAAGAGTGCATAATATTCCACCCCTGATCAGAAGACCTTGGAGCATGGTCCAGAGATTCCTCATAGTCCACAAGAATCCCTTAAGGGCTTGGTGAGGTCAAGATCATTTTGCTAATAAGAAAGACTAGGATGTTATTTTCCTTTATTGCTGCTTCAGTTGGGCCACTGAGCGCTCTGGAAGGGAGCTTAATCCTTGAAGGTTAAAGGCTTGATCCACAGCCCCCAGCAGTGCTGTTGGGAGATGGAATCTTTAGAGTGTGGGGCCCAGCAGGAGGTCCTTAGGTGACCAGGGGTGTGACCCAGTCTTAGTTTCTTGTCCCACTGTATAAAACACTGTGCAACTTAAGGAAGGAAATGAGGATCTGGGAAATGAGGGGCTGGAGAGATGGCTCAGCAGTTAAGAGCACTGGCTGCTCTTGCAGAGGACCCAGGTTCCCAGCACATGGCAACTAACAACTGTCTTTAACTCCAGTTTCAGAGGATCTGATGACTTCCTCTGGCCTCTGTGGGCATTACACACACACACACACACACACACACACACACACATACACACACACCTGGTGCACTTACATACATACAAGCACTCACACATATAAAATAAAACATTTTAAAGAAAGGAAGTGGTTATTTTAGCTCAGAGTTCAAAGAACAGTCCATCATGGTAGGGGGTCAAGGCAGTAGGAGCTTGAGGCAGCTCGTCCCATCACATCCACAGTCAGGAAACAGAGGGATGGAGGCATCCTGGGGCTCAGCTCGATTTCTCTATTTTATACAGTCCAGCATCCCCTGTCCCAGGAACAGTCCTGCCCACAGCTAAGATGGCTTTTCCTACATATTACATCAAGGTAAGATAATCTCCCACAGGCATGCCCAGAGGCCCATGCCCCAGGTGATTTTAGACTCTGACAACTTGACAGCCAACCCTGACCATCACAGCCCCTGAAGTGATGAGGGCCAAGCCCCTCCCACTTTCTCATTTCCCTGCTGTGAGGTAAACAGCTTTATTCTAACACACACACACACACACACACACACACACACCACCATCACCATCATACCCCACCAGAGGTCTAGAAGTGATGGGTCTGCCCAACCAGGAACCAGAACCTCTCAGAGTCCAAAGGAGCACTTTCTCTTCCTAGGTTAACTATTTCTGGGTATTTTGTGACAGCAGCAGAAAATGAACAGAAAGTCAGTACTAACAAGTGGGGCTGTTGACAAGAACCCAGCCTGAGGCAGGAGGAAGGGCTGGTACGGGGTTTGAAGGAACAGGCTAGTGACCTGGAAAGCTGGTGGAGGAGCTCAGGAGCCATTCTAGAGAGGGCTTGGAAGGCCAGAATGCTATAGGGACTATGCACAGTGCAGTTTCAGCTGAGGAGAAGTCAGAGAGCAAGGAGGGTTCCACTGGGACCTGGACTAGAGGCCAGTCTTGCTCCACCAAGGCAAGGAATATGGCTGTATTTTGCCGATGCCCTGATAATTTGCCAGTGGAGGAGGAGGAGGACCAGCTAGTTTATCTGGTGGAGAGCAGGTCATGGCAGCTTCACATTCAGGCTGCCACATGGGCATCTCTAGCTGTGGCACAGACATTACCAGCTATGGCAGAGGCATTACCAGATGTGGCACAGACATTATTAACTGCAGCATAGACATCACCAGCTGTGGCACAAGCTGCAGCATGGTTATTGCCAGCTGCTTTTAGCCAGATTTACAGGGTGAGTCAGAAGCAAAGAAGATGTGGAAATCTTCAGCTTGGCCAGAAAAGGGAGCTGAGTAAAGTTTCAGCTGGTAGTGTGGCTGCTAGCTCTGAACCAACTGTTTCATGCAGGGACAGCAGTCATGACACCCAGGACTCCCCAGGGTCCGACAAGTGCAGAGCTACCACAGGTCTGTGTCAAAGACCTTCTAGGACAGAACTCTTTCAGGAACGAGCCCCACGGTGGCCTGTGTGCCCTGTCCACCTGGGGGCTCATTTCCCCAAGTTGAGCTGGCAAGGCACTTAGAAACTCCTGCAGCCATGCTTCCATCCAGCCCCAACACAGCTGTGCTAGCAGCAAATCCTGGAGCTGTCTACACGATGCATGGCTCGGGGTTATGAATCATGTGGCTTTCACTGGTGTGTAGGAAGACCTAGAAGGCCTAGAAGGCCAGGCCAGGTGCTACAGGATTGGAACCATGAGACTGGAGCTACAGCTGTGGTATCTCCACTCCAGGACCTAAAGAGAGCTGACATGGCCAAGGGAAGCTTCCAGTAGCGACAAATCCATCCAAGAGAAACCATGGGGGCCACCGGGGCCACCGTAGCAGGACTGCCTGAGCCCTCAGTGGCCTGCGCCCTGCCGTAGTGCACCTCAGATACCAGACATGGAGTTTAGGGTTGTGTTTGTCCTGCTGGGTTCCAGTCTTGCTTTGGGTCCGTCCCTCTAATTTTCTTGCCTCCTTTGAAATAAGAACATTCACCTTAGAAGAATGTAATTTGTTTGTTTTTTAAGCTTTTATAGGGGGCTCACAGCCCAGCATTTACTTTGAGTCTCAAAGACTTTGTACTTGAATTTTTGAGAAGCTCCAGGACAGGGGAACCTTGAGGGCTCTCGGGAATGGAGAGAAGTCTGCACTATGGAACGGATGTGAGTGAGCCTTTGGTCTGGGGAGAGATGCTGTAGTCTGAGCCTTGAATGGCTCCAGAAGCCCACGTGAGGAAGGTTCGTTCCTCAGGCAGCACTAATGGAAGATGGTGGTGTAATCTTGAGGAGGTGGGGTCAGGGGAATTCCTGGGTCACTGAGGTGTGCCCTCAAAGCCAACAGGGGGACACTCCCTCTTCATCATCCTCTTTTGCTTTCCGGCCGTGAGGTGAGAAGAATTGCTCTACTGTGGAGGCTGCACCCCTCCTCAGGCCTGAACATCCTGGGTCTGCCCCACCTTGGGGGAGAACCACTGAGACTGTGAACTAAAGCACACCTTTTCTCCTCATAAGCTATTGGCAGGGGATTGCGCAATGGAAGCTGACGGCCAGCCTCGCTGTTTCCAGACTGCAGTGGAGTTTTGCAGTGGCCTTGCGATGTGACATCACAACTGATGGATCACAGAATCAGACATCAGAGTCTTGTTGTCATCGGCAAAGCTGGATACTGATGAGAAGAGCCACAGCCACTAATGATGCTCGTGGGTTCACAGGCAAGCGGTTTATTACTCTTTTAACAATTTTAAAACTCCACATTTTCATGTCTAGCACAGCAAATATCCACAGCCACAATCCACATAAAAGCACTTTGGGGTGTTTGGCAGTGCTGGATCCTAAGGCCCTGGGAGTCTGGGAGCCACAACTGGGAAGGGCGGCGGGTTGGCCAGTGATCTCCGCCTGGATGTATCTGCGGTGGATGATGCAGCCCTCCACTGTGGCTTCTGATGCCCAGACCTGGCCATACTCAGAGCCGCTCAGAGGCAGCACCTTCCTGAGGCAGCACCCCTCTCTCAGAAGTCCTGAGGCATTAAGGCTCAGTATACCCCCCTTGCTGCTCCCTAAAAGACCACAAATCCATTCCTGCCTGTTGGGTATGACAATGTTAAGCTCAGGGAAGAAGAAGTGTTTAAATTTAGCAAATTAAGAGTAGTATTTTTTCCCTACAAGAAGTCATTCTAATACTCTCAGACTACAGGTACCAGAAGGAGGAAAGGTACCAGCCTCAGCAACTCAGTGTTCCAGAAGCTCCCTGTACTGATTGAATAACGATCTCCAAAACGTGTCCTTGTCTTCCTCAAAGAACCTGGAAATACAGGCTCATGCAGGTAAAAGGAATTTTGTGGTTTGATTACAGTCAAGTGCCCTGAGCTGGGAGTGCTGGCACACACCTTTAGTCACAGCACAGACTGAGGTAGGTGGATCTCTGTGAGTTTGATGCCAGCCTGGTCTACATAGCAAGTTCCAGGTCAGCCACAACTTCATAGTGAGGCTGTGAGATGGGAGCTGACCTTGTGTATTAGTTACTGTTCTGTTGCTGTGAAGAAGAGTCCATCATGGCAAGGAGGCATGGCAGGATGCAGCCAGAACAGAAAGCTGAGAGCTCACATCTTCAGTGGGACAAAGCTATGACTTCTCAAAGCTATACACACACACACACACACACACACACACACACACACACGCACGCACGCACGCACGCACGCACACACACACACACACACACACACACACGGCACTGTCAATTGGGCCAAGTGTTCAAGTGAACATAGCAGGGGACATTTCTCATTCAAATCATTGCACCCTGGATTGTCGGGGTGACAAAAGTGATGTCACATGTACTTATAAGGAAGTGGAAGGAGTTTTATACACATAGGGTTTGCAGACACTGGCCTTGGAGACTGAAGTGACGCAGCCATGAGCTGTGGAATGAGGGCATCCACCAAAGCAGGAGGAGGCATGGACTGGCTCTCTTAGAGCCTGGGGTCGGGGGCGCAGCTGACACCGACGGCAGGGTCCTGACCTGGCCACCAGCCTCCTGAGCTGCTGATGGGTGCGTTTCTTTACTCTGCGCACGTGGCCATCAGGAACAACAGCCAGAGCAACTGAGTCTTGCTCTGCCACCTGAGTCTCCACACGACCTGTCTGGGGGAAAGCACTGGCTGAAGACACAGCTTCCCTCACCATGAGCATCAGAAAACAGCCAGGCCCCACATCCCAAGAGGGAGGGCACGAGGTCCCAGCAGGATACCGCCAGCCCGAACTCCTGTGTGATCCTCTGAGAACCCAGGTGATCAACATTAGGGACAAAGGCTTCTGTGTGAGAGGAAGCCCTGGCTGAAGTCAGCACTCCCACTTTCCCAACGTCCTGCTCCGGCTCCGCCCTGCTCTGCCGTGGGGGCCCAGGACCACAGTGAAGAATCTCAGCTGGCTTTCATCCTCACCACGGCCATACCATGCTGAGAGTGCCACAAAGGTGCCATGGACATGTTCAGCTCCACAGGGCACAGAGGTGTTGGGAGGGCTTCCTGGAGGAGGCAATGCTGGAATGGGCTCTTGGAATGCACAGTAATTCAGCTCCATCAAGGTAAGATCTCGCCTATGGGGGAAATGACTTTGTAGGCTGGAGAGGAAGATTTAAGGGGCAGTGAGGCTGGTTCTTCTGAAAAGTCTAGAGAGGATCAGCTTCCTGCCTGTCAGCCTCCTGTGGCCCTTCCATCTTTAGAGCCAGGGCCCCAGCAGCTCCTCCTCTGGCCCTGTGGTCCCTTCTCCACCTCCTCCATTGCCTCCCACCAATGAAGACCCATACGATGGCACCCTGGGTAACCCAGAATCGCGTCCCCATGGCCAGGCCCTCATTTGGTCACATTTGAACACTCCCTCTGCAGTGTAAAGCTAACACAGTGGCAAGTTCCAAGAATTAGGACAGACTGCCCCTGGGAACCTGGATCCAGCCCTCGTACCTGAGAGGGGGCATTTCAGAGAGGGGCCATAGTCAGCCCTGGGCTGCACAGCATCCAGGATCAGACCCAGCCCTCAGCAAGGAATTCTGTGGATTCAAAGACAGGACAGACCCAGGCATGGTGTCGCACGCCTTTAATCCCAGCCCTCAGGAGGCAGAGGCAGACAGATCTCTGTGAGGCTGAGGCCAGCCTGGTCCACACAGTGACTTCCAGCCAGGCTGGGACTACAGGGGACCCTGTCAAAAAAACAAAATGAAACAAAACAAAAGGAAGGGAGGGAGGGAGGAAAGGCCTGAGAGAGCCGGAAGCCCTTCAGGCATGTGAGGGACAGAATTTGGGAGGAAGAGGAGGCAAGTCCCACTGGGCAGGCTAAGGGGCAGGGAGAAGGCCAGCGAGGTACCAAAGAAGGGTTGGTTGTGGACTGCAAGAGCATTCTGGAACATCTCTGAGCTCGAGGGGGTTCAGGTGTGATGGTGGGAACAGGTGGGTCCTTGACCCAGGCTGAGGCTAGACCATACCTCAACGAGAAACACTAGCTTGTGGCAGCCAGTAGCTTGCGCTGCATTGACTGAGCCGGTCTGCCAGCTGGAATGGCACTGCTGGCTCACTGACCCACCCTGCTCCTGTGCATTAAGAACTAAGGCTCTATGCACATGTCCCATGCTACTGCACAAAGTAAGCGGACTCTCTGGAGAGGAGAGATATAAACAGTGCTGGAGTGACGCTGGGTCAGCAGGGAGCAAGCTGCACACCAGCTTAGGAGGTCAGCTGACTATGAAACCAGGCAGAGTGCAACTTTCTGTGTCCCCTGGTGGTGCAAGGTGTTTACCTGGTAACACAGATGTACACACACACACACACACACACATACCTGCTGGACTCTGGGCCTTTGATGTACATTCATCAGGCTCCAAGCCTGGAGCAATTCAAAAAGGTAGGTGCTAGCTCTACTTCATAAGTAGGGCAACTGAGGCAAAAAGCTGTGAAGGAGCAGTGGGACCCAGAGCCTCACTGTGCCAAGAGGGAGAGCCCTGTGCTTTCTACAGAGTGCAAACTGTCCTCAGGCTGGGGACTCTTCAGCCATGGAGTGAGTGGCATGTGACCCTGTGATATAGCATCTCACAGCACCCGCTTGTGACACACCTGTTCACCACCAGCCAGCAGTTCCCTGGGCAGAGAGAACCCTGGCCAACCCCTGCACCCCCCGGGGTTGGGCCCTTTGAATCAAATCACATGAGTGAAGCTCTCAGAATAAAAGTCCACATCCCACCTGCCCTGGTCTTTCCCACAAAGCAAAGAGCTCAGTCACTGTGCTGGTAGCTCAGATGTTAGGCAGAAGTCCACAGGTGGTCCTTCCCTGACAGGCTGCCAGAATCTTCCCTCCACCCCAACCCTGGCAAAGCACTAAGGTCAAAGCACTTCCTTGGAAGGGAGCACTGTGAAAATATCAGATGAGAAAGGCTGGTAGGCACACCTCCCTGAAATGACATCAGTTTCAGACCCCACCTCAAGGGCAGGAGGAAGAAAGTGGACCTAGACTCCAGGGTGGTCCTGTTCTTACACATAGACACAATGAAGAAGAGGAGGGGAAACTGCTCCCCAAAGTCACACAGAGGGAGGGAAACCTGGAAGGGCGGGGCTGTGGGTGCCAGAGGAGCTGTAGGCATCATGACTACAACCTTCGAATGGAAAATGGACTCCAGCACCTCAAGGGCAGGAGGAAGAAAGTGGACCTAGACTCCAGGGTGGTCCTGTTCTTACACATAGACACAATGAAGAAGAGGAGGGGAAACTGCTCCCCAAAGTCACACAGAGGGAGGGAAACCTGGAAGGGCGGGGCTGTGGGTGCCAGAGGAGCTGTAGGCATCATGACTACAACCTTCGAATGGAAAATGGACTCCAGAGAGCAACTCCTCCTCCTCCTCCCCCTTCCTCCCCCCTCCTCCT
>NW_008337921.1:487186-532567 GCF_000622305.1 Nannospalax galili | reverse complement strand
ATAGAGATCTGCCTGCCTCTGCCTCCTGAGTGCTGGGATTAAAGGCATGCACCACCACACCTGGCTCTTGAATATTCTCTTTTTAAAAAAATTTTTTTATTTTTAGTATATAAGTATTCTGCCTGCGTGTAAGTGCACCTATACCTGCTTTGCCTGCAGAGGCCAGAAGAGGCCATCTGACCCTCTGGAACTGGTGTTATGGATGGTTGCCATAGCTGCCTATGTGGGTGCTGGGAACCGAACCTAGGTCCTCTGCAAGAGCAGCCAGTGTTCTTAACCACTGAGCCATCCCTCCAGCTGCCCCCCCCCCTCCTTTTTCTTCCTCTTACTCCCCCTCCTCCTCCTCCCCCCTCCTCCTTCTCTCTCCCTCCTCCCCTCCTCCTCTTCCTCCTTCTCTCCCTCCCCATACCTCCCTCAAGATGCTGCATGCACACTGAGGAGTAGCTGGGACCAGAGGTCAATGTTACATATTAGAGGAGTCAAGGTTACCTATGGGGACACATGTGGGCTACACGTGGTTAGAACTCTTCTTTCTTGTGGTCAGAGCTGTCTTAGGCTAGATCTCAGAAGATGTACAAATGATGCCAGGCAGGGACCTTGCAGAAGGCAGAGGAGATGGCTCTGGCTCCACCTCCCTAGCTATATGCCAATAGGACCCGGACCTGGGAATCGGGAGTGATGCTCCCTGGCTCAGGTGGGAATATGGGTGTATCCAAAGTGATACCCAGCGGCCAGGCCAATGCACACAAAGTGCTCATCCGTTCGCGGCCAAGGAGCTGAAACTGACCCCAGCTACAGGCAGAGCACACAAGTAAAGAGAGGTCAGAGCCCACTGCTCCAGGGAGATACAGGACCCCTGGGGCTAAGTCAGGCCCCCTAGGGTTCAAATTCCAGCTCTGCCACTTACCAATCATGATACCAGGCAACTGCTGGAACCTCCTGGGCCCCAGTTTCCCTCCATGTGTGTTGGAACCCCAGTAGCAGCCCTGCAAGGTATGAGGAGGATCAAGGAGAAAGTGGATCCACCACCTGGCCCAGGGCCCTGAGGAAGCAACCGTATGCATGGCTGCCATGGTGACATTTAAGCCTGTCCTGTATGGGTGCTATGAGACACCCTAGAAGCCCTGAGCCAAGTGGCAATGGAAATATCCCTTGAGTAAACAAAGACAAGGCACTCAGGTTGCTCTGCCACGGACCAGCAGCCTTGGGGCTTCCAGAGCCTTGGACGGCATCTTGGTTGGAGCCTAGAGTACTTTAGGCAGCTCGGAAGCTCTGATCACGGCACACGATAGTCACCCAACCCGGAAGCTCTGATCACGGCACACGATAGTCACCCAACCCGGAAGCTCTGATCACGGCACATGATAGTCACCCAACCCGGGAGCTGCCACCACCTGTCATCATGTCTTCCTGCCTTGGCTGTTTTACCCACTCTTTGAGGCTCTGCCACATGCTTGGTGGTGGCACTGAGTGCCTGGCACGCTTAGTCCCCCAAGACCCTGACAGATGGCAGACGATAAAGCATAGAGGAGGGTTGCGGAGGCAGGGTACCAACCCAGGAGCCTCAACTTCAGGGAAGGCCTTACCACATCTTATGAGGCTGGAAATGGCCAAAGGAGAGCACAAGGAAGGGCCTTGGTCATCTGCACAGAGGACAAGAGTGGACTCTAGATCAGGGGGGCACAGGGCCAGCAGCTGTGACCTGGCCTGGCTCTGAGGACAGGCAGTCCTCCTTCCACCCCTCTCACCAGCCCAGAGTTCTCCATACAGTTGAGCTGGTGGTTTCTGCTCCCTTGAGACCAAGGGGTGTCAGAATAGACTTTTCCAAGAGTCCGTCAACCTCAAACTTTATTCTAGAAAACACCAAACTACCTCATTGATGGAAACTGTTTTCCTAAAAAAGGATCTTGGAGATGGAGAGAGATCAGTGGTTAAGAACACTGGCTGCTCTTTCAGAAGACCTGGGTTTGGGTCCCAGCACACACATGGCAGCTAACAACCATCTGTAATTCCAGTTCCAGGAGATCCTACGCCCCCTTCTGACTTCCTCAGGCCTTGCACAACATGGGTACATTTACAGACATGCAGGCCATATACTCACACACAAAATAAAAATAATAAATAAAAATTTAAAATAAAAGTTTAAAAGGATCTTGGGTGGACAGCTTAGGAATTAACATTGATCACCAGAGGAAAATAGGTCAGAGGTTGGGGCAGGGGGTCATGGAGCCAGGAAGTATTAGTTTATGCCCTACAGAGCCCCATGGAAATATGATTCCTAATGGATTTGAGGATTAGGGGGATTCATCCCTGTGCACATTACCCACTGTGAAGTCATGAGGGGGAGACGACATAGCACAGTCACCTGCACTTGGCTCTATCCAGCTGTGGGCTGAGATGTCCCCCACTCTCTGAGGTCAGCGACCCCTGCTGAATGGACTCATCCCCTCTCTCCCCAGTCATGGATTTCCAAACTCTGTGTAGTATCCTCAGAGTCACAGCAACCCTACTCCCTCCTTTTGACTCTGCGTCTCATTACAAAGCAGCACAGGCATAGTGAGTGCTTCCCAGATGGCCGGGGTGGACACCAGTGAGTTTCCTTCTAGTCTACCTTCCTTCCTTCCTTGGACTGTAGAGTCGATCATATATGATGTGCAACAGCCCTCAGCTGTTTCTACATGAAACTGGTTTTCTTAAACATTTTTTTATTAACATTAAAAAGTCATGCCTGCGTGGTGGTACACACCTTTAATCCCAGCACTCGGAAGGCAGAGACAGGTGGATCTCTGTGAGTTCAAAGCCAGCCTGGTCTACATAGTGAGTTCCAGGACAGCTGGGGCTACGGAGAGACCCTGTCTCAAAAAGACCGAAAAAAAAAAAAAAAGTCATCACATTCATCATTAACTATAAAACGCCTCCCACATCTGCAAGTTTCAAGAGACTGTGGACTTTCCCACGTTCTTATTTGCTGTGGAGTTCTAGGACCTAGAACAGTGCCATCATATAGTAGGAACTTAGAAAACATTTTCAGGATGAAGGCATGATAGCAGTGTCCATCGCTCCCCACTGTGGTTGCAGATCTCCTCTCTGCTGCTTCAGTGATGCCCAGGTAGATAGCTTGTGGCCACAGGCTGCCCACTCCTGGGCTAGGAGAAGCAAGTGTCACATTCCACGTGAGTCAGTCAGACACCAAGCTGTTTCTGGCTCTGTTACATCCTCTCCTCGACCCTGGAAGTGTGCCTGTCCTTCCCGGGACCTCGCTGTCCTGTGTGGGGGTGGGTATATCCGGAGCATCCTCAGGTCCCTTCCAGCTGCTAATGCAGCTGCCATGGGATCAGAGCATGGCTGAGTCAGGCTCCCAGGCCTCCACCTGTTAGGACCTGAATTCATACAGTGCAATCCCAACACCTCAGGGTGCGGCTGTATGTGGAAATGGGGTCTTGGCAGAGGTCATCGAGATAAAGTGAGGTCACTCAGGTAGACCTCATCCAAACAGCATGGTGTCCTTAGAAGAGGAAGAAATCACAACACAGACACACTGGAGAAGGCACTGTCTACAGGCCAAGGAGAGAGAAGCCAGTCTACTGACACCTTGATCTCTGCCATTTGGGTTCCAGTGTCGTCCAAAAATAATAAATTTTTCCTATAGAGCCCCTTGGTCTGTAGCACTTAGTTACAGAAGCAAATTCATACATGTGCATGTATGCACAGGCACACACACACACACACACACTCCTACTAAGCTGAGGGACTCCTCCCTACCAAGCCTATAGCCACCTCTGAGGACATCTAAGCTCAGAGAGTGCATAGACCTTGCTCAAGGACCCAATGCCTATTGGTGGCAGAGCTTACACTGGGCTCCCCATGTCCATCCCCAGCTCAAGTGCTTTCCCAGTCCCCCTACCCCATCGTAACAACATGGGCTGAGGTGTGATCAAGCGGCTCCAAACACCATCTACAGGTGTCACCTGCGTGGGCCAATGCTGCACACTACAGGCATTCCTTTCATAAAGCTAGAGAAACTGAGGCACAGAGAAGCACAGGCTAGCATGCTGGATTCAGATCAAGACCTGTCTGCCATCTTCCCAGGGTACTCTATAAGCTTTTCCCTGGCTACCCCAGGTCAGCAAGCAACCACAGCCAATGTGGCAACCACAAGCTTCGATGCCACACCTGAGCCAGTGTGGGGCACCCTATGCTGTCAGATCCCAGCTGTACCCACAGTCCTCAGTGCACATGGGAAGAGCCTCTTGCCTAGGAAGCTGAATAGGTTCCCATGAGCTCTGATCATCTGCCCACCTGGGCACAGTCAAGGCCCCCATCACCTCACGACATGAAATTTGGTACCATGATCCAAAATGATGCCTGTTCTGGGGAAGAACAGGGAGTATTGCCCTGTTGACAATGGAAGCTCATGACCTGCCAGATGTATGCAGCAGTCACACACTAGACTCCATGTGCCAGGTACAAGGGACCACACTGTCTACTCTCCCCCACTGTGGATGTGGGTGAATCACTGCTGTGCATGCAGCAGACTGACCAGAGCTAGGACACGAGCAACAAGTGGGTGGGACAACACTTGTTCTCATTTTCTGAAAGGAACTCTGGGGGCTGTGGTGGGCTTGGTCACCCAGTAGTGACAATGACCATCTGCACTCCTGAAGGCATGTTGTGTGCAGGCTCCTCGCTCTGAGGGGAGTTGGTGCCACCACAGTCACAGATCAGCCAAGACCAGGAAGGTGCCCCAGTGCCAAGATCTCCAGGCACACACCATGATTCAAACCCCAGTCTCCTTGCCTTTCCATGGTGGGGCCAGTCCTCCCCTGGGGACAACTACAAATGGGGGGAGTGACACCTGTGCTCCCTCTGAGGGCTCCTGATTACAGGAGGACCAGAGGTATCAATTATGGCCACCGAAAACATGAAATTATCCTGTGTGCACCCAGCCATTATCCCTACCGCCATTAGATAAATGTCTGGAGGTTCTGCCAAGTCTTTGGGTACCCTCCCCAACCACCCCCACCCCAGGTAACAGGCTGGCCATTTCAGAAATCCACTTCCAAAGGATGCTGCCTCTGCCTGCCACTTGCTCTGACAACCCCTGCAGCAGTCTCTCCTTCCTTCACTTGGAGGGAGAAGGGACAGTCTCTTGAGAGGATGCCCTCGAGGCTGGGCGCCCACAGTGAGCTGTGACCCCAAGTTCACTCCCTCTGTCCACTTTTCCCCAGAGGCAGCTGTGCCCACTGGTGTCTGCACCACAGCCAAGGGCCACACTGCAGTGGGTGGCAATTCAGGCTTAGGGGAAAGCACGCTGGAGTCTGGAAGCCTTGGGTTCGAATCCCTGCCACTTGCCTGAGCTGGGATCACTGAAACCCGGCCAGCCCACAGCCCACCCAAATAGAGTGCCAAGCCCTCTGCTGAGGAATGCAGGGCTCAGCCCTCCCTCTCCAGGCCGCCCTCAGGAGGCTGTCAGAGGGTAGCGCTCGGGACACTCCCCCAGCCAAGGCCTCACAGCTCCGGGTCTCAGTTTCCCTCTGAGCACAGGCAGGGCTGGATTGCAGCGACGTGGGATTTTCCAGCGCCGCACAGACGCTGTCAGATCCCGGTGAGTGGGTGCGGCAGGAGAGGCAGGGCTGAGACGCGCAGGGCTGAGAGATGGAAGGATGACCCGCAGGGACAGAGCCAGGACTGACACACATACGGCTCCAGGTCCCCAAATCTGCCGCGGTGAACCCGGAGCGCTCAGGGTCGGCCTGACGCCCCCACCCAGGCGCTGCGGGAACCCCGCAGGGGCGGAGTCCCCGGCTGCAAAGCTCCGCCTGCCATCACACCCCGTGCCTAGGACTGCGGTGACCCAGGGCCCCTCATTGGGACCCAGGCCCCTTTCCGAAGCCCGGAACAACCTGGGACCCCCTCCCCCATAAGAAGCGAGGAGTGGCGCTTGCCAGACAGCCCTGAGCAGCCACCCCGGCTGGCGCGGTGGGACCGAACCCCGGTGAGCGCCATGGAGCTCCGCGCCCGGGGCGCAGGGACAGGGGGCTGCGCGCCAGCCCCTCCAGGCTGCGAACCCTGGAGCAAAAGTTGGGTGGAGCCCCTGGGCTATTTCCACCGAGCTGCAGGTGCAGCCTCTGAAAGCCACCCAGCCCTCGTGGCAAGGGGATTGCAGCTCAGGACCCGCGGATTCCCGCGTCGCCGGCACTCACCTGCACTCATGTCAGCGGCCGTTCCGGGCCCAGTGGTCCCGGCGCTGCTACAGCCCGACGCCCGGGCCGGCAGGTGCGGCGCTCGCGGGATCCTCGGTGCGCCTGCGGCCGCCGGCTCCCGCACAGTCGGCGCCCGCCCGGCAACGCCGCCGCAGCCCCTGGGCGTCGGCCCCGCCCCTCTGTCCGCCCCGCCCCGCCCACCCGGGAGGCCCCGCCTCCTGCCGTGCCGCGGGCGGGGCGCACCCTGGGAAGTGTAGGCACTGCGCCCCTGCCGCCTGCCAGGGCGACGAGGCGGCCGGACTTGCCGACTACAACTCCCAGCAGGCTCCTTGGCCCGCACAGGCGCAGACCGGCGACAGCATTTCTAGGGCTTTGCGGAGATGTCACCGCGGCGAGGGGAGGTACCTGGTACGGCGGAATCTAGCGCAGGGAAACGCGAGCTTGGAGCAGATCCTCTGGAGAGATGGAAAGCCTCCAGACCAGCCCTTCCTTTTTACCAATGCACAGAAAGGGGAGACCGAGATGGGGGAGGCGGGGCAGGAGCAGGATTTCAAGGCGCACGCACACACCCGGCGAGGTCTGAATGGGTTGCAGTTTGGTGCAGGTGTCCTGACTCCCAGGCTAGGCTGTTGGCCACTCGCCACACGCCCCAGGTGTCGGTGTTAAAGCTAGATAGGGCGGTGCACACAGAGGAGCCGCTGGCACATCCTGCGCTGTATCCAACATGTGACGTCAGGCGCCCAGTACGGGGAGTGGAATCGTGGAAGGGAGGGGGAGTCTGGAATGGGGAGACACAGGTGGATCCCGCCCTGTGCCCGCTGCAACAAGTGGGCCACGGAGAGAAGACAGGCCGAACAAGGGGGAAAGCATGGTGCGCAGGGCCCAGAGCATGCAGGACCTGGCACTGCGTGGAGAGGCACAGGCCAGGGACGTTCGGCCTGAGTCAGGGCTGTGCCCAAATGGATTACTGAGGCAGGAGCATAAATTCCTGTGCAGCGCTCAGTAACATCATCTACTTCAAAGGGGGCCAGGAGTCCAGAGGCTCCCACGGAGAGCTGAAGGCCTGGGGGACCAGCGCAGTCCCCCACACCTTGGAAACCAGGAGACCCCGCCTGGCGCCTGAGCCTGCAGCAGCCAGTGCCAATCCTGGGATCCCTTGCCCAGAACACAGGTGTTGTAGGACGGGTCACCAGAAAGGGGATCATGTGTTCTGCTCCCATCCCAACTCCCCTTCTCAAGCCAACCCTGAGCAAGTCCATCTATTTGTGAGGATCACAGGCCTTGCTGGAATGTAGCTGGGAGCAGTCCTGGTGGGCACAGCATGGAGGTGGTCCTGGGCCTGTCTGTTAATGGGAACTGGCCTCTACCTGTTCCTGCAAGGTGTTTTGACTCTGCCTACATCCATCACTAGATTTAAGGAAAGTCCCCATCTTTTAGAATTTCTGAGGCTCCTGTGAGCTCATGACTGTTTGTCCCAGGGTCAGCTCCTGCAAGGTGTTTTGACTCTGCCTACATCCATCACTAGATTTAAGGAAAATCCCCATCTTTTAGAATTTCTGAGGCTCCTGTGAGCTCATGACTGCTTGTCCCAGGGTCAGTTGAGACCCGGGTGTGTTCTGTGTTATGCCATGGGTACTACTCCCATAGGCATGAAATAGGCAAATATTTGTTGAGGAGGTGGGGGAAAGCAGGCAGGATACCTACCCAGCAGAGGAACAGCTCCTTGAGATCCTCCAACTTCCCCCAGTCCCCTACCTAGAGCCAAAGCACCAGCCCCACCTCCCATTTCCACGAGTTCCTAAGGACCTTTGGGGTGAATGGCTATGATTTCTTCTCCTCCGGTGCAGACCATTGTCACTTGGAGAAGCCCTGCAAGTCAGGCAGTCTGTGCTGTGGGCTGGTCTCAGAGTTCAGCATGTTGTGGCCTCTGGGATCCCAGAGGATCTGGCATGCTCCTCTGAGTCTGCACCTTCCAACAGGCAGGGGCTGGGGATTGTAGCAGCTCTCAACCTCGGAGGACCTCAGGGGTGAATGATCTAGCACAAGGGCAGGAATGAAGACCCATTGGTCCTTCCCAAGTCATGGAGCAAGTTGGTAGCCAGGGTAGGGGCTGACCCAGCCATGTCTTGTGCCTGCATGGAGCCCCACAGAGCTGTACCTCAGGGAATTTGACTTGTAGCAAATCACTCAATTTGAATAGATTTTATTCTGCATTTGCAGAGCTGTGACCCACATGGTATCTCGGCCACTCGCTCACTTCTTCTGTGCCTCTGTTTCCTCACTCTCCATGTCACAGTGCCTACCCCTGGGCTAAATGACTAATAGAACTAAAACCTTTCAAAGTGGCTGACCAAGAAATAGTTATGACGGAGTGGCTGAAACAGACCAGAGGAGGTGTGGGCAACCACCCCAAGGATCATGTAGTTCACATGCGTTCTTTCATTCTTCTTTCGACAGTGACTTCTGGAAAACCAAGCAAGAATGTTTTTGTCCCCCAGTCACACGATTCCTTATTTCAAAGTCCTGAGGCTGCTGTTTGAACAGCCTGGCCAGAGAGGGTACCAGAGACCTCAGAGGAAGCTTTTGGACACAGAAAGCGCTCTGTGCTCTAACAGATAGATCATGACCCTATCACTGTCCACTGAGACTCTCCAAGGCAGAGCTGTGCCTCTGTGGATGCAGAAGTGAGAGAGCCCCACCCGACTCCTTTTCTACTCAGCTCACCCATGTACCACCCAGAAATACCCTGCCTGTCTCTTGCCTCCTCCCAGCAAGCAGGATGGAGGTCCTTGAGGGCCCCTGACACTCCAAGGTCTTAACAGGTATCTCTTGTCAGTCCTTGTCTCTTTCCCCTGGGGGGTCTTCTCAAGCCCAGCCCTGTCCTTTTAGCTCCAGCCCACCCTGGCTGCACAAACCTCTACCCTTTTCTTCCTGCTTGAGGTGGCCATGTCTAATTTGGTCCATGGCCTTCAGCAGAGCCATGGAGGTCCCCTACAGCATTGGAGAAGGTACTGTGTGTAAATGTGGCCCCTCCAATGTACTTGTATTACAAACCACCCAACACACAAATGTGGATGGTATTTGGATTTGGGGAATTGGGAGTAATCAGGGCTAGATGAGGTTATAAGGGTGGGTGTTAGGGTTTGAATTTTAAATGTCCTGCCACATTTGGTCAACTGGTGCATAACCCTTAAATTAAATGAGGAATACAAATAAAACCTTCCAAAGCCTCCTGTCTGGGAAGGCCATGGATCTTTTAAGAGGAAGGGCCTCTGGAATGTGGCTCATTGGAATGTGGGCTTCGAGGTTGCTAACCCTCTGCTTTGTGGTCCACTGAGGTGTGAGGAGTTGGAGTTACATACTCTACTGCCATGAGCTCCAACATGCCCTTCCTGCCATGGTGTCCTGTACCTTCTCACACCGTGAAGCAAAATAAACCTCTCCTCCCTCAGGTTGCTTCTAGTCAAGTATTGAGTCACAGTAAGAGGAAAACTAGCAAGTACAGCTAACACCCCACACACACACCTTGTCATTAGAGGCCTTACAAGAAGAGCCGGACCCCTAACCACCAGCTTGCTCTGGTTCACCATGACGATGCCTTTGCCATGTTGCAATGCAACATGAGGCTTCAGCAGATACCAGCACCACATTCTTGAACTTGCAGCCTTCAGAACCATAAGCCAAACAAATCTCTATTTTTTGGTAGCCCAACTGGCTCAGGTGAGTTGTCATGGCAACAGGGTGTGAGCCAGGACCCAGGAAGCAACTTGGCCACTCTCTTGCTTTGGAGAAGCCAGGGTCAGGGTTAGACTTCCCAAGGCACCAAGGAAGGGGTAGGATAGGGTCCATCCCCTGGGCCCTGCTAGCATCTTCAGGGTGCATCGCTGCCCCACAGCCTTCCAGGGATAATCTGTCTGCAAGCCGCATGCTGCCTCTCATGGGATCTGCCTTCTTTAGGATCAGTAAGCACTTAGAGAAAAGATCATCCACCTCCCCCTGTGTACCAGCCTGATGCTCTCCTAACTTGGAGCCCAGGCTCTTGGGGGAGAAGTGTGGTGTTATCAAGCCAGTATGTTGGAGTTGCTGGGCCACTCAGAGTCATGCCCAGTGCCAGAAAGAAGGTGACAGGGTGCACAGGAGACAGGAGAAGATGGTCAGAGGACTCTTGGGGTGGGGCCTAGGGATACCCAAGGGGGCCATGTCACCCCTTTCTGAGAGTATCCTAACCGTTGATTATAGGATGTAGGTTACTATGGTGATGAGAGGTGGAACAATAGAAGACAGCCCCAGACCCATGGTTGAGTGAGCCCCAAGCATCCCGAGATAAACCCTGCTTTCCTGTGGGCTCCAGGTTATAAACTTGGAATTTGTTCCTGGGCGCTTGAAGGCAAATGGTAAAGAACACAAACGCAATCAGCACTTACGTTTCTACACGGTCTAAGCCAGCTGGTCTTCCTTAGCTACCTGCGCTGTGGCTAAGGATAAAGAGCAACGTCCAGGGGACAAGCCCAGGCCCCCACCAGGCTGCACGGCCTTTGCATTGCTTCACAATGGAGACTGTGTTGAAAGTGCTCACTCCCCTTTGGAGGGAACCAGATCTCCCGGAGTACAGAAGGATGTGGGGGCAGGACCCCACTGCAGGCCTCACGGGGACAGCAGGAGGTATGAAGCTGCATCCAGGGGCTGAACCAGACAAGACAGTTACCACCAAGGCTGCCATGTCTTGGTGCCAGATCCCATGGTTTATAAGCATCATCTCAAAAAGGCTGTCATTGCCATCACCATCACTACCACTTTATAGACAGGGGAACTGAGGCATTAGCTATTATTCAGTGAAGCAGCTACAACAAACCAGACCCTGAGAGAGAGGGAGAGGGAGAGGGAGAGGGAGAGGGAGGGGGAGAGGGAGAGGAGAGGGAGGAGAGAGAGAGAGAGAGAGAGAGAGAGAGAGAGAGAGAGGCCTGAGTCTGTTGTTGCCTACAAAAGACATTAGGATCCAGGGGCTAAACGTGAAGTACAAGGTCAAGATGGGTCCTGCCCCACTGGACCTTGCCATGCCATGCCCAGCACAGGCTCACCCTCTGGGCTCTAGTTGAATGTCTTTGGAGCAGCTGCTCCTGAACCCTGCTGAGTCAGCACTCTCCACTCCCAGGGCCCTGCCAATCGCCAACATGTCACCCCACTGCCTGAGTTTCCATCTCCTGCCTGATTCATCACCAGCATCTGACCTCCCAACTGACATTAAGTCTTGCTCATCTTGAAGCGTATGGTTCCCCTCACAGTCTCTAACCCAGAGGAGAGGGACTGCTCAACTGTGGGGTCATTGTGTACCCCACACTGCAGCTCCACTGACACCCCTACTCCACAAAGGAAAGAACCAAGCCTGCCAAGCCTCTTCTAACCTCCTGACCCTATCTTTGTGATTGCTGAAGTTTCCCCCAAAGTGCCTCTGGTCAGAGCACCACCATGTGGCTAGGCCTACCCAGGACCTGCTCTAGAAAGAAGGTATAGCTCTAGAAATGTAGCTCTGCTAAAATCCCTCCTATAGGGCAGGCCTGGGAGTAGGAACGTCCAGCCACATTCTTGCCTAAGTTGTGGTCACATCACACACACACACACACACACACACACGCACACAAACACACGCGCACATGCACACACCGTCCTGCCACATTCTTGCCTAAGTTGTGGTCACACACGCACACGCACACGCACACACACACACACACACACACACACACACACTCTCTTCAAAAATAAAAATAAACTTAAAAAAAGGATCCGCATATTAGATCTTCCTACCCCATAGTCTCATGAAGTGATGTAATCCACACACACACACACACACTCCACATACACAGCACACACACGCACACACACACCGTCCTGCCACATTCTTGCCTAAGTTGTGGTCACACACACACGCACACACACACACGCACACACACACTCCCCACATACACAGCACACACACACACACACACTCCACATACACAGCACACACACGCACACACACACCGTCCTGCCACATTCTTGCCTCCGTTGTGGTCACACACGCACACGCACACGCACACGCACGCACACACGCACACACACATGCACACACACGCACACGCCCCGTCCTGCCTGTCCAGTCCTTCCCTCGCTTCCCTATGCAGCCAGGGCATCGATCTACTTTATAGCCAAGAGGAGAAACAAACAAAATAGGGTTTCACTGTGGATCTTTCCAGCTGCTCAATAATTTAAAGCCAAGCCGTGTGAAACCAAGAGAGAAAAGAGTAGCCAGCTCACTGTCTGCACGGCTCTCAAAGGCAGGTCCTTGCACCTGCAGAAAGCTGAGACTGGCCACCCGAGTCCTTCCTGCAGACCAGAAGGGGAGCACACAGGGCTATGGTCCAGGCTGTTCTTGCTTTTCTGCTACTTTTGTCCCAGAGTGATGTATAGACTCAACAGCCCTTCCTTCCATCACTGAGTAATCACAACACACAGTCGATCTGAGTAATGGAAGGAGGTGGAACGTAAGGCTGGATTCTGGGAATGATACACAAGCAAGGCCCTGACCTGCTGGACACTGTCAGGGGAGACATCACGAGCACATAGGAGAGAGGGCATGTGGCAAGCTCTAAAATGACCACCCAGTGGCCTGGCCGGTGAGGGCTGTGTGACAAACACCACCAGCTGTGTTGACTGTGGCTTGAACCCTTAGAGTGGGTCATCTCACAACCCTGGGGTTACAAGTTCAAGGCCAAGATGGCAACAGGGCTGCCCCTTCTGAGGCTGGGGACACTGTTCCAGGCCTCTCTCCTTGGCATGTCTCTCTTCATACCCTGTTCTCCCTGTGTACATGTCTGTGCATATTTCCCCTTCTTATAAGGACCCATCTGTGTTGGGTTGGGCATCCTAACTCTGACATCCTCAAGGTCTCATTTTCAAATAATTTACATATCATGATGGCTCATGTTGACTGTAAACTTTACAAGTTCTAGAACCACCTCAGAAATGAGCCTCAGGGCATGTCTGAGGTGGGGAATTTGTAGACTGGGCTTATTTAGGTGGGAAGATCCACCCTGAATGTGAACAGCACCACTCCATGGGCTGGAGCACTGGACTAAATAAAAAGGAGAAAGAACCTGGCGTGGTGGTGCACGCCTTTGATCCCAGCAGAGGCAGAGGCAGGCGGATCTCTAGAGTTCAAGGCCAGCCTGGTCTACATAGTGAGTTCCAGGACAGCTGGGGCTACAGGGAGACCCTGTCTCAAAAAGATTAAAAAAGAAAAAAGGGAGAAAGAAAGCTGAGTACCAGCATTCATCTCTCTCTGCTCCCTGACTTATAATGTCACTGTAACGGACTACATCTCTTGAACTATGAGCAAAAATAAACCCTTTCTCCTGAAAATTGTTCTCTCTCCCCTCTCCCTCCCTCTCTCCCTCCTTCCCTCCCTCCCTCCCTCCTCTCCATCCCTCCCCCCTCCACTCTCTGTATGTTTATAGGCAGATACAGGTTTATATATGCACAGCATACGTGGAGGTCAGAGGACAACCTCAAATGTGGGTCTTCAGGTAACTTCCAGCCTTTGAGACAAGGCCTCCCATTGGCCTGGAACTTTGCCATATAGACAAGGTGAGCTAGCCTGTGAGTTTCCAGGAATCTGCCTGTCTCACCTCCCATCTCGCATCCCTGGGAATACAAATACCCAGCACCATGCCCAGCTTTCTACATGGGTTCTGGGATCTGAGGATCTGAACTCAGATCCTCAAGTGAGGCAAGTGCTTTGCTGACTGCCCATCTCCCTAGCCCTTAGGCTGCTTTGGTGAGGAATTTTGTCACAGCAACAAGAAAAGTGATGCACGTGTTGAGGCTCTGAGAGTTAGACTTCAGGATGTGAGCTTTGGGGAGGCACAAGTCAGCCACGATTCGACTCTCAATGGCCCTGACATGAGATTGCTCACTTTTTGTTGACAGGGACCACAGAGTAGGACACATAGGCTATCCTGTGTGGGGAACCAACCAAGTGGTCCTGGCCTGAATATTAGGGACAGAGCAAAGACACTGGACTAGGAGGGGGGAGGCTCCAGGAAGCATGGAACATTCCCACCAACCAGTGTGTCCACGCTGAACCCCAGAGCAGGAGGCTGCAGTCTCCCTGTAAGGACAGCACTCATCCTTGGGCACTGCAAAGCCCCTGTGAGCAGGGAAGAACTGAGTAGCTCTTTCGGAAATTGCTTTTCTGTGATGCAGGCAGGAGCAGAGGCTAGGACTAGAGGGAAGGGTTAGGACTTCAACACGTCTTTAGGAAAGCACAACTCAATCCAACATATAAGGCCACTTGTATCAGACTCCACAAGGGAGACTGTGGTCCCTCAGAGTGTCAGATGTTGCCCTGGGAGGCTCCCAAAGGAGCGAGGAACAAACTGAGGGCATCAGAATCAGGTCTCCAAAACCAGAATCCACTAGACTCTCCCAGACTATGCTGCAATTCCCAGTGTTCCTACTTGATGACAAGAAGGGCACACAGATCAGGGATAATCATAGAAACCAGCTGTCCCTGGTGGTGACATGGAGGGTCCTTCTGAACTGAGCCTGGGCTTAGCATCAACAAGCATCTTCAAGCCTCTGGTCACAAACCACAGCCCCCAGGCTGATGACCAGTGACTTTCCTGAGTGAGGCAAAAGTACCCCCCCTTTCCTGTGGAGAATAGCTCTCAGAGGCTGTGTCTCATGAGCAAGAGGAAGTTGACCCTTTCCTACAGACCTGGCTCCATCCTTCTTGGTTTCAGCCTCTCCTCCTGGCATCCCATGAGGTCCTAATGAAGAGCTCTACTTGGTCAATAGTTTTACTAAGGCTGTGAACAAACAAGCAGGAATTGTCTAGTGAAAGCATGGCTAAGCTGGAGCCAGGCTCGAGTCCCTCAGTGACACAATAGGCCCAGGCTCTACTTGAGCTGTTGAGAGCAAGGACCATATGGTTCCATGATGTGCCAACACCACTGCTGGTGACAGGCATCAGTGTTCTGGTTTGTCTATATGAAAACAAAATCAAAGGAACTTCTGAGACCCACACCCCTCCCAGCTGAGCTCACCCTCACCCCAGATCTCTGTGCTCTAAAGAAGCATCTACACCCACTGGGCTTCCGTCCACCTGAGAACCCCTCATCTGCCTTCTCCTCCACCTGACCTAATGACTCTCAGTCACACCTTGGGGACCCTCTGTGGCTCTGCATAGTGGATAAAAATTTAATTTTCTGTGTTTAGCTGACTTGCTGTCTCAGCAGGCTCCTGTGGGCTCCTGGTTCCCCCTCTACTCTCACCTCATCTCATCCTTGTCATTGGGTTCAACAGCCCTGACCCCACATTCACTCTGCCCCCTCCCTTGGGCAAATACAACACATCCATCCATCCATTCACCCATCTATAGATCCACCCATCCATCCATCCACATGCCCTCCCAGATCCATTCACTTATCTATGCAGCTGTCCAGCTACCCTTCCACCATCAATCTGTTCATCCACCTGTTTACCTATCTATCATCCATCTACCCACTCCCCACCCTTATCCATCCATCCACCTCTCCACCATCCACCTCTCCACCATCCACATCTCTGTCCACCCATCTCTCCGTCCACCCACCTCTCCACCATCCACCCTCTCCGTCCATCCACCTCTCCACCATCCACCTCTCCACCATCCACCTCTCCGTCCACCCACCTCTCCACCATCCACCTCTCCGTCCATCCACCTCTCTGTCCACCCACCTCTCCGTCCATCCACCTCTGCACCATCCACCTCTCCATCCATCCACCTCTCCGTCCATCCACCTCTCCACCATCCACCTCTCCATCCATCCACCTCTCCACCATCCACCTCTCCGTCCACCCACCTCTCCGTCCATCTACCTCTCCATCCACCCACCTCTCCGTCCACCTACCTCTCCATCCACCCATCTCTCCATCCATCCATCTCTCCATCCATCCTTCTACCACTCATCTACCATTCACCCTGTCACTACCAAGCTACCGTCCATCTGTCCACTTACCCTCCCACCCATCCATCCACCCATCTATCCATCTATTCATTTATCCACCCATCAACCAGCTCTTCCACCTTTCCCTCACATCCCCATCATCCCTCTACCCACCCAGCCAGCCATATCTATCTGTTGGTTTCTATAGGGAACCCAGACTGATGCTTCTTCTAAGTCTGTAACCCCGCTGGGCTTCCAAGTGCCACAGCTTAGGCATGGGCTGAGCTTGGTCCATCCTCAGCTCCCCCCTTCCACCTCCTAGCACCTACTGTCGCTCCTTCCTGCACATACACCTGAGAATTCCTTTTGGTCCAGTTCCAGGACTTGCCTTCAGACCCTCCTCCCTGACTCAAGCCCTATCTCTTCTGGATGGCCACAGCCACCTCTTCTTGGTCTCTCTTTTCCTGTTCTGGCCTCCCAGTGCCCTCTCCAGAAGCCAGAGGCATCTGCTGAGGCACCCGCCTACCCCTTCCCTGCCCATAGCTCCAGCTCTTTGCTCATTAATGAGCCCAGGCATTGCCTCCTCCTAGAAGCTGTGGCCAGGAGCTAAGCTGGGGTGTTCTGGGTTTCCTGGGTCCTAGGGCTTACCCTTTCATAGTCAGTGAGCTTTGCACACTGGCAGCTTCTGGGAAAAGCTGACGTTGAGTTGTGGAAGGAGCCAGTCAAAAGATGGAGCAGGAGAGCCCAGGCAGGGGAGTGCTTCATTTGACTTTTCAACTCTAGGAATCGAATGCTAATGTCCTGACTTGTTCTTTTTTTTAAATATTTTATTTATTATTATTTTTTTTATTTTATGTGTATGAGTGTATTGCCTGCATGTATGTGAGTGCACCTGTGTCACGCAATGCTACGGAGGTCAGAGGGGGCTTCGGATTCCCCTGGAACTGGAGTTAAAGAAGGTTTGTAGCTGCCATGTGGGTGCTGGGGATCGAACCTGGGTCCTCTGCAAGAGCAGTCAGTGCTCTTAACTGCTGAGCCATCTCTCAAGCCCCCTGACTTGTTCTTAAGAGCATTCGAGGTGTCTCCCAGGAAAAGCTTCCTGCAGAAAGATCTTAGAAGCAGCAGCAAGAAAATTCAGGTTAAGGAATAGTATAGAGGGGCTGGAGAGACGGCTCAGCAGTTAAGAGCACTGGATGCTCTTGCAGAAGACCTGGGTTCAAATCCCAGCACCCACATGGCAGCTAACAACCACCTATAACTCCAGTTCCAAGGGAATCCGACACCCTCTTCCGGTTTCTGCAGGTACTGCATGACAAGGGTACACTTACATACCCTCATACACATAAAATAAAATATAAATAAATGAACGAATGAATAAATAGTTAAGGAATTGTATAGAAAGAAACGCAGACGTTGAAGTGCTGGGGTCAAGCTCTAACCCTGCCCAGGGCCTGGGGTCAAGCTCTAGCCCTGCCCAGGGCCTGGGGTCAAGCTCTAGCCCTGCCCAGGGCCTGGGGTCAAGCTCTAGCCCTGTGCTATGGGTAGAGGCAGCTCTTGAGCACAGTCCCACCTCCATCTCAGCATGCCTGGGCAGAGAGGCTTGCACCCTTGGTCACATCAGTCTTGGTGTCCTCAGGATTAAAACAGTTGCTGTGGAGCATACAGTTCCCACCTGAGACTTGTACCTGATCCCGAATGTCCACAGGTGGGGAGCCAACCTGGCTTCACCCACAGGCCATGGTCAATGCAGCGTGAGTTCCACAGGGTGTTTTCTCCTAAGTATCCCCTCCTTCCTGCCCCTTCATGCCACTGGACACAGAAGTTTAGGGCTTACTATGGGCTCCAAGAGTGTGTGTGTGTGTGTGTGTGTGTGTGTGTGGTCTGTGTCTAGACACATAGACACAGTGTATGTGAGTACAGGAGCTCATGGAGGCCAGAGGCATTAGATCCCTCTGGAGCCGGAGCTACAAGCATTTGTGAGTCATCAGGCATAGGTTCTAGGAACCAAGCTCAGGTCCTCAGCAAGAAAACAATACATGCTAAACCACTGAGCCATCTCTCCAGCCAGCCACCATACATACATACACACACATATATATGTGTGTGTATATGGTATGTATAGAAACAGTATTTTAACATATAAATGTACTTTTAAACTGAATTTTACACGTAATTTTACAGGGAAAATATATGCTATTTTCTCATTTCCCAGGATACTTGCTGAAGGGGCAGGTCAGACTTCGGCAAGGCCAGCACAATTCTTTACAATACTGACCTCTCGTGGCAGAATTTCCAATTGCAGTTTCCTCCTTAGGAGCCCTAAGCCCCTCCTACCTGGTCCACTCATCCTCTGAGCAGACACTTCCAGCCCCAAACAGCACCCACACCTCTGCCCATGCCCTACAGAGGGACAGAAGGGAAGGGACAGTTTCCTACTGAGTTTCTTCCTGATTCTGAGGTCTCAGTGCCTAGACCCTCCTAGCTTGAGAGCATGGTGTGACTGGGGAGGGCAGGTGATCAGGCCGAACTTCCTCAGCCTCCTCTAGTCTTCTGCCTAGTTACCTGGCACCCACTTCCCCTGCTTCCTGCTTGCCCAAAGCACCCTCCCCTCCTCCAACATTTCCATGGACTCTGCAGTGACCCCATGTCCAGCTCAGATGGTTCTGATTGGTCACACGGTGACCCCATCCCCTGGAGACAACACTCAGCTACATTAGCCAGCATCCAGCATCCCCCGGACACAGGGATTTGCTCCAGGAGGGTATAAGACCCAGCCCAGGCCTCTTGGAGGGTAGCCAGCTTGAGGAACACTGGAAAGAGTGTTTCTTTACCCTCTAGAACATTCCAGTGAGGCCCCTCCTGGTCAGGAGAATATAGGAGTGAGAGGTACATCCAGGGATATCCAGGGCCAAGGTTATCCCAATGGGAAGTCAATCTAAGAAGGAAGTCACATGCAGAGAATCTTGGGAAAGTGACCCCAAACCTCTGGATCCTACCTACCCACCTGAGACCCACCCACCTCTGGATCATACCCACCTGAGACCCACCCACCTCTGGATCCTACCTACCCACCTGAGACCCACCCACCTCTGGATCATACCTACCCACCTGAGACCCACCTACCTCTGGACTTCTAGAACCAGAGCCAAAGAAGACATTTTTGTTTGAGCTATGTGCACTTGTTACTCCCTCTGTGCACTCCCAAATGATCAGGGTTTGTGACATCACTGGAGTGAATAAATGCCAGCAAGTTTAAGCATCCTTGGCACAGCCTCCCTCCAGATAGCATAGGGGTTGGATTGCATCTGACTACATGTAGAATACTCCAACGTCTTATCTGTTCCCTTATCTAACATACATGCTCAGGGAAGGTCCCAGATTCTGGCTGACATGATCCCTCTTCAGAACTAAAAGCAAAGATAGCAGACCCTGCTCCAGAGGAGATCAAGAGGGAGCAAGGGCACTTCACTACCAAAAGAGAGAAAGAGAGCACATCTACAGTGCGATAGTCTCCGGGCCTCAGCTCTCCACCCCACAGGGCTGGTAGAAAACCCCACGGAACCCCCATAATGCTAATATATTAGGCAACATTGTCTATACAGGTACAGCCTCTGACCAGGCTCCCATTTTGCAGCAAAGTTGTGACCTTTTGCCCAGCCCAAGGCATCTACTTGTCCTTCCACCTACCCGACCTCTGGGGCTGCTAGAAGGACCCACACCAGGCTCAAGCCTCTGGACCAGACACCGATGGGACGGTGATAGGAGATTTGGAGTCTTTGGTATAGAAGTGATAGAAATCAAACCAGCCAGGTGTGCAGGAAATCCTGCAAGGCTCTAGGGGGCTTCAGCCAGCCAGCCAAGGGGGCAGATGCCAGCACAAGCTGTCAGGACGTCCTCTGAACCAAATGCTCTTTGCAATGTTCAGGGCATCTTCTTGCCTGAGGGTGTCAGGTGCTCAGGGGCAGGGCAGGCAGACACCACAGGACCCCAGGGGCTTACTCTGTCACAGGGTTAAAAGCGCTTGGGATGATCAGCTCCAACAGCAGCCAGCAGGTGGCCTTCGGGTCCCTGGAGAGTAAATGAGGCAACTGCTGCCATAATCCATAGTCAGAGCTGTGTTGGACACTTGGGTGGATGGCATACCGTGTGGCCCAGCTGGTGATGGGAAGGGGCTTGCTGTGGTGGCTATGGCCTAGCATGTAGCACAGGTATCCAGCTAACAAGCTCAGGGCTCTGAACCCAGGGCCCTGTCACCATAGCTTTTAGTGACCTTCTCAGAGAATCCATCCCTACAGCTCAGGTGAGGAGATGGTGATGCTTCTGCTGGGGGACAGAGGGCATATGCCACTGAAGCCTCTGAATTCAAAACCGATGGGTTGGGGAAGGGGAGAGAGAAACACAGAGGCAGAAAGATTCGTGGGGCACTTGAATTGGAGAGCCACAGGAGGAGGGACTGGATGGGAAGAGGCCTAGTGGCTTCCTGCCCTGCCTCTGATCACAGGCCTCAGAGCATGGAGGAGGGGCTATTCTATCAGTGGCAGGATAGGTCTGGACAGATGGGGGCGTGGCTATTTCCTTGTAGTAATGACCAGATTCCTGAGGGCATTGTAGGGGGATCCTTAATGAGAGTGGAGGGGAAGGGGAAAGGAGGGGTGTATGCACCATTAGAACCCTGCTGTGGACCTTTGAAGGCTGACCCTAGGGAATTGGAAAGGTTATGGAACTCTTGCTGATAGGAATGATTTCACCTCTCCAAAAACCTACCACTGGCTTCCTAGCAAGGAGAGGTGGGGGGACACTAGAGCACACTCAGCTTTGATTTCTAATCAATGACAACTCCCTGTCTGGGTTTTCTTTTCTTTTTTTTTTTTTTTAACTTTATTATTTTTATTTTATGTGTATGCATGTATTGCCTACATGTAGGTAAGTGCACCTGTGTCCTAGTTTGTTTCTTCGTTGCTGTGACAAAATACTCTGACCACTACCAACTTGGGGAGGAAAGGGTTTATTCATCTTACATCTCCCAGGTCACAGTTCATCAGGGAGCCCAAGGTAGGAACTCAGGGCAGGAACCTGGAAGCTGGAGCACAGGCCATGGAGGAACGCTGCTTACTGGCTTGCTCCCCTGGCCCCTGCTCAGCCTGCTTTCTTATGCAACACAGGCCCACCTGCCCAGGGGTGAAACCACCCACAGTGGGCTGGGCCCTCCCACATCACTCATCAAGAAGATGCCCCTCAGACATGGCCATAGGCCAGTCCAATAGAGGAAATTCCCCAATTGTGGCTTCCTCAACCCAGGTGTGTCAAGTTGACACTAAAGCTATCCAGAACAACCTGTGTCATGCAATGCCCATGGAGGTCAGAAGAGGCTGTCCGGTCAGATCCCCTGGAACTGGAGTTACCAACAGTTGTTAGCTGCCATGTGGGTGCTGGGATTCGAACCCGGGTCTTCTGCAAGAACAACCAATGTTCTTAACCACTGAGCAATCTCTCCAGTCCTTTTTTTAAAGGGTTGTGTTTTTTTTTGTTTTTTTGTTTTGTTTTTGGCCTTTTTGCGACAGGGTCTCCTTGTAGCCCCATCTGTCCTGGAACTCACTATGTAGACCAAGCTAGCCTCACAGAGATCTGCCTGCCTCTGCCTCCCAAGTGCTGGGATTAAAGGCATGTGCCACCACGCCCAGAAAGACTGGCAATTTTTAACACATTTTTCCAGAAACAACTTGAAGCAGGCTACATTAAAAAATATATATGTCATGCTGGGCATGCGCCTGTAATCCCAGCACTTGGGAGGCAGAGGCAAGTGGATCTCTGGCCAGCCTGGTCTATGTACTGAGTCCCAGGCCAGCCAAGGTTACATAGTGAAACCCTGTCTCAAAAAAATATTAAATATAAAACATAAAGCTGTATTTAATGAAAAAAAATATATACATATACAATGAAGTTTAGGGTGGAAAAGTAGGGATAAGAAATCAAAGACTAAAGCCGGGCATGGTGGCATACGTCCTCAATCCCAGCACTTGGGAGGCAGAGCCTGGCAGATCTCTGTGAGTTCAAGGCCAACCCAGTCCATACAGTGAGTTCCAGGCCAGCTGGGGTCACAGGGAGACCCTGTCCCAAAAAGACCAAAACAAGAGAAAAAAAAATTTTTTTCCCATTCCCAAATGTTTTTATGTTCATTTTAGTTTTTAGTTTTTTTAATTCTGAAGAAATTGTGCTCTTGGTTAGTTTCCACTAGAACTTCTTATAGTAAATGATGAAATGCTCCTGTGGTCTACCCAGCTTCTTTGTATAGAATGACAAGCAGGACATTTTGAGCTCATGTCAACCAAGCACAGATTGAGAAGACTGAGGTCACAAATTAAGAAACTATCTTGAATGTGTTTAATTCTTACCATGTTTTCATCAGACAGTTTTAGAAATGACACTCATTTCTAAAACACTGTTCCTTGTCCCATTGTTATATATATGTGTGAATGCTGTGTTTGGCTCAATACGTTTACCTGATCATCAGCAGAACTGTCATTAGGTTGGTACCTACTTTTCTTTTTGCTTTCGTTTGTTGTCTACTCAATTGTTATTTAACTTACAATTTCATCTTTTTAAAAATATTTTTTTTTAATGTGTATGAGTGTTGGGGACCCTTGTTGTGTAAAGTAGCAGTCTCTTCATGACCGGATAGCCCATGGGCTCGGATTCAAATGCAGAGACTCCTTTTGTCAACAGGGTGCTTTCCTGGCATCTTCCTGACTCGTCTTTTGAAGTAGCCGTCACAGAAACATGGCCTCTGGCTCTGGAAATGCCAGGTTTTCCTGTGTGATGCTCAGGCAGTCTGGCAGCATGGCAGGAGCCCACTTCCATATGTAAATAAGGCATCCCACAAAGTACCTATCAGCTAAAGCTTTTTACCACTACCCCCACGGTATAAAGTGTCCTGGTTTTCCCTCAATAATTGGAGCTGGATCACCAAGACTTGGAGCCAAGCAGAGTCAGGAGAATAAAGTAGCTGTATCACTGAGATCAGAGCTGAGTCCTGTGTCCTACTGCCTACGATCCAGTCTCCGGAGGGGGGGGGGGGCTATCCTTCCGTCATCGACTCACGGAAACCCAGCTTTAGCTGCCCCACACCTTCCCACGTGATCCAGCGGCCGGTGGATTTCGCATCTCGAGGAAGTGCACGTGCAGGGGTGAAATTAGGGCGGAACTCAACCGGGCCAGCCCCGGTAGCAGAGGGACCCACAGCGGAGAAGCAGTGGAGAAGCAGGGGCCCGCCAGCAACGCAGAGCAGATGCGTAGCGGGACCGCCGCCTTCCAGGTGCGCGCAGGGGACCGGCCCGGGATCCCTGCACACCCCATATATGAGCATTATGCCTGCATGTAGGTAAGTGCACCCGTGTCGTTCAGTGCCCTTGGAGGACAGAAGAGGCTGTCGGATCCCCTGGAACTGGAGTCACGGACAGTTGTTAGCTGGCATTTTTTTTATTCTTTGCTCAGAATTTATCTTTTTTTAAATCAAAAAAAAAAAAAAAGAAAAGAAAAGAAAAAAACCAAAGGATTTGCCAACATGGGGTCAATTTTGGTGAATAATGAAGGTTTCCATCAGCTCTGTTCTTTTTTTTTTAAATCCTAACTAGTTTATTGGGTTTGCTAACAGAGCATAGAGTGGGGGTTTATATACAGAAGAGTGGGTGCCCCCATTTACGGCTGCACTGTAAAGTCCATACTCAAATACAGATCCTGTGATCTCCCAAGAGCCACACAAAATAGTGAGGGAGGTTCCTCTTTGTGTTCTCGGCTTATATATTCTTTGCCCCTCCCCCACATGCAGCTAAGGTCTACTGATTGGGTGGGAGGGGTAACTGACTCCCGCCTTCCTCTGGCTCTTACATTCTTTCCTCCAACCTCTTCCACAAAAGTCCCTGAACCTTGGAGGGGTGGTAGGTGTGGGAATGATCTTCCTCTGGTTGTGACAAGGCACTGAACTTTCGGGTCTCTGCATCATCTGTTTTCCATGGGCTGTTGGCCGGTTTCAGTGGGATTCCATCTACTATAAAAACACACATAGCAAGAAGCAAGAACATCTAAACAGTGACTGCTATAACTTAACCTATGGTGTAAACACAAATGCTTGGTCAGTACTTTATCAAGAGCATCATTTCCATCTAACAAAACCATTGCAGTGACTTCGCACTGGGCCTGTTTCCTCCCTGCCACAGGGGGTTGGCCTGGTCTACAGTACCAAATGTGTGTTCCACCCCTAGAAGCAGGCATTATAGTGGGTCAAAAATTTGCTTGTTGTACATACACTAGACGCTCCACTATTACACCATCAGGAACATCTTATTTGGTATGTTGATAGTGCAACACACAGGGTCCATTATTGAGGAGACTTATAGGGGACTGTTCTCCCCTAGTCATCTGTGTGTTGCCTTTTGGCACCATGAAAGCCACCCATCCAGTGTAAGCATGCCCCAAGTGAAAGATTCCCATAGTCATAACATTCCCTCTGGTCCTCCTTCTTCTCATCCTTAAAATGGAGCAAGTTCCCACACACTTGACAGGCTTCTTGTAAGATACGCATAAGATGGTGATCAGAACAGCCCACTTGCACCTGTGAACCATGGGCTACAACATCAGAGCCTTTGGCTCTAATGGGCTTCTGTGCCTCCAGCACCACTAAATGGTGAGTGCCCTCAGGGTGACAGGGAGGCAGCTGGAGGCCCAGCACATTCCCCAACCTGTGTCTATCTTGAGGCGGGCATGCAGGTTGGGGGAGGCTGCATATGTGCAGGTCCCAACAACACTACAAATATAATCCTTGGACCAGGGCTGATACCTAAACCTAACCAACTTGGCCACAGCCCATGAAGACATGGCATTCACAAAGTTCTATTGGAGAGGGCATGTGTGGAAATTCGTTATTGCAGAGATGATTACAGATTATGCACAGGTTAAGACAAAGAACTTTGGAGCTGGAGAGATGGCTCAGGGCCTAAGAGCATTATCTGCTTTGCAGAGGACCTGCATTCAGTTCCCAGTACCCACATGGCAGCTAACAACTGTCTGTAACTCCAGGTCCAGGGGATTGGCACCCTCTTCTGTCCTCTGCACACACATGGTGTATGTATATACATGTAGGCAAAAGTCATACACAAAAATTAAAAATTAAAAGAAAATTGTTTAAACAACTGAAGGCCTGAGTACCATGGTATACGTTTGTAGTCCCCAGGTCCAGGAAGCAGAGGCAGGAGGAGCCCTTAAGTCTTGAGGTTCAAGGCCAGCCCCGGGCAACATAGTGAAAGCCTGTTTTTGGAAAAGAAAAATTAAAGACCTCTTTCAAGAAAAAACAGAAACAGAAGCTGGGCATGGTGACTTAATCCTTTAGTCCCATTGTTTGGGAGGCAGAGGCAGGCAGATCTCTGTGAGAGCAAGGCCAGCCTAGTCTAAATCCAGAGTTCTAGGCCAGCTGGGGCTACAGAGAGACCCTGTCTCAAAAACAAAACAAAACAGGAGCAAGTATGGTAGTGCATACTTGTAATCCTCTCATTTGGGAGGCAGAGGCCAGGTCTACTGGTCGACATCATGAGTTCAAGCCCAGCCAGAGCTAGCCTGTCCCTGCAAAACAATGCAAAACAGAGAAATGCCCTCCATGTGCTGGGCCTGTGGCAATCCATATGCTGGGCCTGTGGCAATCCATATGCTATTCATAACCCGTCACTGACCCTGTGTCCTGTCTCCTTTGCACAGGTGAGGAAATGGCTGACCCAGCAGAGGGGACTTCCAGGGTCATGTGACTATGAGTAACAGCACTGGGGCCTGACAGCCATGCCCACAGCGCTCTGCAGGTACTGGGTAAAAGTGGAAGTTGCTCTGTCAGAGCTGGTCTAGATTCTACAATGTTCAAAATGGTAGTGGCTTCAGCCAAAATTATGGCCTTCCCACCCAGTCCACAGGGCCTGATCCTCTTCCTTCCAAGAAGCTGACCCCTGACAGCCTCTTAACCAGGAGTCTGCAGCAGAGCAGAGCCAGGAGTGACCTGGGCCACTGCTGTCCAGGATGAGGTGCCACACCCACCCCTCAGAGCTCAAGGCCAGGAGTAGTAGAGGCTCAAGTCATCTGATGCAAGGACTCTGAGGGGTTTGGGAGGGCTGAAAGAGGGAGATGCCATCCCACTGAGCATCCCAGTGAGCCCTGCCCCAGCCTCTTGGGATCTCTTGCCCCACCTGGCCTGCAGCCTGGCTTCCTGGGTAGTTAGTTGTAGGACCCGAGCAAATCTCCTGATCTCCACACAGCCTCAGTTTCCCCCTATATGGAAAAGGGATGACTTGGCCTTGCAGAGCAACAGGGCTGGAGTCTTCAGATGGAGGGTTTGACTGACTGATGGGTGGAGTCAGGGAAGACTGGGACTCCTTGAGAGTCCAGCCTGGGAGAAGCAAGCCTCCAGCAGACCACAGATAGGGGACAGGAGAACAGGCAGAGCCAGGACCCATCTGCTTGGCACCAGGCCCTTGGCTGACCAATGCAGTCAGTTTCAGAGAGGTCAAGGGCCCCGCCTGAGGTCACAGTTTGCTCCCTCAGAGCCAGGAACGTCATCCAAGATGAGAACTTCTGGATCCTGCTGCTTCTGAGTTGGAGGGACGCAGGGGGCTGCTGGGCATTTCCCTGGGTCACTCCCACCCTCTCCATCCAAATGACTGTCATTTGTTATCCCAGGTGCAAAAGGATCTGGCTGTTCCAAGTTTCTTTATCTCAACAAGGAGCTGGCTTTCCAGGACCATAAGAAGCCACAAAGGTAAAGACCGGGTCAAGGCACAGACAGGAGCACACAGGCCAGCAACCCACCCGGAGCATGTCTGCTCTCTGCCTGACCCCCTCACTGACCTTCCATGATGCTGGTTCATGTCACAGAGGTGGAAACCAAAACAGAGCAGGGATACGACCCTGAGCGTGCTCCATGTCACTGTCCTCTAAGCCCCCTTCTTCCTCCACTGAATCAAAGGTCCCTCCTGTGGTGGTGGTGGTGGGGTCGCTGGGCAGGTGCAGGGCTGGGGGCTGAACCCTGAAAACGTTTGTTTCTGCCTTGTGCCTGTGCATCGGGAGTCAGGGTGCCTCTAGCTTTGGGACTGTCACCAGATCCAGTCAAGGTATCGGTCGGAGCTTGTGGTCACATGTGAAGTTTCCCAGGAGAAGGTCCTTTCCAAGTTGGCTGTACATGACTCCCACTTGTGAGATGACACGTGAGAGGCTATATGTCTAGCTCTAGAAAGTTCAGCCTGAAGAGCAGGTACCAGGGTGCCAGCCTGCAGGGTACAAGGCTCCAAACAAGCAGATCTCAGAACTTCCAGAGTGGACTTTGTCCTGCCTCTGATGGCCCATGCCCCTTGTTCCACAATCACCCACTCACTGAGCCCCAACCACGGCTGGTCCTCTTCTCTCCTGTCCTGACCTCATCTATGTCTCGTAGCACCTGTTTAGTTCTACCTACCAGGTGACCGCAGAGGTAGCCTGGGACCAGGTTTTCTGTCTGAAAGCTCTGTTCTTGCTTCATCAAGTGGCCTATCTCCATCCTTAGACCTCTATCAAGCCCTCTCTCTGCTCTCAACAGAAGGGGTCTGTTAGATTTAGGAGAGCAGAAAAAGGAAGGAGTTTAAAGTTATGAAATAAGAACCAGAGCCAGACCTGCAACAGGCAAGGAATGTGTCGTCTTTAATTCAGGAGAGCACAGCAAAGGGCAGTGCTGTCCATGGATACAGACATTGCATCCATAAGCAAAGCAATCTGGATTTATGCAGGGACTCTGCCGAACAGCAGCTATAGGAATTTGCTCGGTGTCAGGTGTCAGGCGTCAGTGTCCTTGGCTACTTGAGGTTGACTCTGCAAACAGTCTCTGTAGTGATCAGTTGATAAGCCCAAGTGGTCAGAGCAGGCTGTGGCACAGCCAGAGTTAAGTGCCCCTGCACCTAGTCTCTGCCGGCCAGGGAAATGACCAATTGATAAGACCTGATCAAAGGCCAAACATCCAGTTTGGGCCATTTGGCTACCTTGAGGAATTTATGTAAGGAAGCTTATGACTGACCTACAATTTATACATTCTGTCAGAGTCTGAGCCTTCCAGATCCCTCTCAGCCTAGCACCTATCCAGAGGGTTCCAAAGAACCTTGCTGTCTTCAGGCTTCCACTAGAGGGAAGCAACAGGCAGAGCCATCCCCCCCAGGCTGGAACAGGGAAGTTGAGACGCAAGTGGACAGCAGGAACCTTCCTGGGAGAAGCAGGGGTTGTCCCAGTTAGACAGGGAAACTGAGGCGGGGGAAGGGGGGCTTGTACACGGCTGTAAGGGACGTAAGTGGCGCTGAAGCTCAGTGATAAATGTGTTCACAGTACAGGCTGGAGGTCTGGAGGCACCTCAGGAGGGTGACATTTGAAGGGCTACTAAAGATGCTACCCAGGAGCCACATGGACAATTGGGGTAGCCTGGTCAGCACTTGGGGGACAGAGGCTGGGCAGGGGAACGTTGCCCTGGGCTTTACTTTTTAAAGAAAAGTGTCTAAAATGCTCTTTAAAAGGACAAGATGACAGCTTTAGGGTTTGGTGATGTATGTTTTAAACATAGTCAGACTTCATGTAGTCAGCCCTCAAAGACAGATTACACATGTGTTAGAGGCCCCTGGTTCTTTCACATGAATTCTGAGCCCAGCCAAGTTAGACTAAAGGAGATGGTGCAGTATAAAAGTTATTGCATGAAGCTTATGGTGCTGGAGCCTCAGAGCTTGACCAGGACGGTCATGGCCTCCGTGGCTCATGGCATGCCTCCCATGCAGTGTCCCTCAGCACACAGTGACCTGAGGACAATGGGAGGGGGTGGACAGTACACAATGCTGTCACAGTCTAGAGGCCAAGAAAGGACCTGGCCCAGTTCTAGGAGCTCCACAGGACCCTGGCAAAGGACTGTGTACAGAGCTCTAGGCTTAGCCCCTTCCACTGTGAAGAGGGGGTATTTAAGGATCAGAGAGAGGCACCTGTCATGTGGTGGATGGAAGATGTTGGCAGCTCATAGGGCTTGGCTCTATGAGGGGACTGGCCAGGCCAGAGAGGCAGAGGACCCAGCTTTTAAGCACAGATGAGTTTCCTATCCCTTTCAGAGCAGGAACTCCCCAGGTGGGAGCCACCCTGCTACAGACTCCCACTAGGGGACTTCCAGGGTGCCATTTCCTCAAGTGACTCTGCTGCTCAAACCACTGTGCCTAGAAAAGGTACAGTTCTGCAGACCTTGCTGGTCAGGGGACACCCAGATGGCAGGTGTGAGGGAGGCACCCAGCGAGATGCATGGGCCCTGCAGACAGTGGAGGAGAGCAGGTTGGACAAGCTCCTGTAAACTCCAGGGCCTGGCCACTCTGCTACTGACCAGAGTGTGCTCTGTGGCCACCAGTTCCTACCAGTCAGCTTTACCTGAGACCAGTTCCCGATAGAGAGCTGGGGGTGGAGGGAGGATGATCTCAAATTCTCAGCAACCTCCCAGGACGACACAGGGCTCTGCCACACCCTACCTGCAGGGTGTCAGGCAGCCCCTGCTGAGGCAATGGTAGGCAGATGTGGAAGAGGTCACACCCCATACTCCTGCCCAGAGGGCAGGTAGGAATGCCACCCCAGTGAACTGGGCACCAAGAGCAGTCAGATGTCAGGCACCCCTGACATTCCCGTGACCCTCCCCCTCCTAAAGACCAAACACAGCCAGGGTCTCTACCCCTGCACCACAGAGCTGGAGCACTGATAGCTGGAGTGGGCAGAATCCTCCGTCCTGGAGCAGCGTTGGACGCACACTGCGGAGTGTGGCAGGGAGGAAGGCTTGGCCCTGTGCAGAGAGACAAGCATCAGAGGCCTCTGGGACCGTCAAATCAGATATCATTGAGTAGGGATTTGAGAGCAAATCCCATGTTAATCCTAAATAAAAGCAAAGGGAATTGCCACACAACTGAAGTCCCACCCATTCATTCATTCACATGTGTGAGGAGGCCCGAGTGGCCAGCTCCTACCCAGCCCTGAGCCCAGCTGGCGCCCAGTGTTTCCTGCCTGCTTGCTGAGCTGGCTCTGCCCCCAGGCCAGCACAAACAACTGTATAAAGAGAGTTGCAATCCAAAGGATGCCAGATAAAAACACAGGGGTGGGGGCTGTGCACCAGAGAGCGCCTGCTTCACATGTGCAGGGCATCAGTCCAAATCCTCTCTCTGCATTTATTAACTCGTCCATCCCCAGAGGCCGAGTTTCTCCAGTTCTTCCATTCCAAGCAGGGGGAAAGGGAGGCACAGAGTAGTTGAAAAACATTCATGGTCTGTGTCACCTACCCAGACAGGAAGCAGTAACCCCATCCTAGTGGCCAGGGGGTGGGGGATGGGGGAGGGACAGCGAGGCCCCAGGTGACTGCCCACCAGCTGACTGTCCAAAGGTTTAAGTGCTGTTTGAAACAGGGTTCCCGGAGTCACCTGATGACAAGGGTCATTTAACAACTTTTTAAAAATATCGAGATCTGTTGCCCTTGCAACCAGGATTCATAACCTTAGAGACAGCCCAGTGACTCTCATCTTGAGCAAGTTTGGGGACAGTTTCTTTGGATATCACCTGGGAGATCTGCCCTTCTTTGCTGTGACCTTGGGGGCCCTACACAGGGCCTGGAGGCACATAGTAAGTGCTCAGTCAGTGATTGCTGAACACCCTAGACAGCTGCCTCATGACAGGCTCCAGCTTCAGACACCAGAGGTAAGAGGGGGCAAGCTGTCCCCATCCTAGCAAAGTGATGCCTGAGTAGTACCAGGGTAGTAGTCGCTAACCCTCCGAGATGTGAGCCCAGGCCGGGTTGCCTGTCCCCTCTGACACTCTCAAAGTCTGGACAGACCTGGCTGGACCAGGGTGCTCCACTCATTCCTAGCTATTCCTCCCCACCCTGCAGAGGAATGCTGGCCCGGAGCTGACACCCTGATGGATGATAAAGAGGAGCCTGGCCTCTTCCCAGAAGGGCGGGCCCAGCAGGTTGATGACTCAGACTGTCTGATTGGAGCCAGGGGCCTAGGCAAGGCCTACTGGCAGCTGTCCTAAGGACTGGGAAAGCCACCAGTACAGGTGAGGGGTCTGGAGGCCCCCTCCCACCTGCCTCTCTTCCTTCCTTGGCAGTACCTGTCCTCCTGGCAGGATAAGTTCTAGAGGTCTCTGCTGAGTAAGCACCAGGAGGGACCTACAATCAGCTCACCTGTGGACAGGTAAGAACTGGAGAGCGTGTGCTTGGTTGAGTGGGGAGCGTTTGAATTAGTCTGGCCTGGAAGAGTGGGGAGAGCAGGTTTCAGGTGTTCTGGAAGGGCATCCCTGAGAAGTGAGAGGGGCGGGGCCCTGTCAGGGCAGAAGGTATAAGGTAGAGGGTGTGGTCTCCCTAAGATCCTGAGGCCCAGGCTGGGCAGGGTGCCTTGTGGAGTGATGAAGTCCCAGACGCCCAGGTCCCAGCACCCCACTTCCTGACTAAGTGACTTTGAGCAGGTGACTCTGTTCCTCTGAACTTCAGTTTCCTCATCTACAAGATGGGAGTGCCCAGAGCAGTTGACCACACGTGGCTAGTGGCCACAGCTGATACATTCCAGTGCTGGGGTACCTGGAGATGAGGCAGGATTCCTGGACTGGGGTCTGGGGGCTAATCTAGTTCTGCCTATCCCCCTGGACCAGCACCAAAGACTGGGGAATCCTGTACTCCCTGTTTCCAAGTTCCTTACTCCCAACCCAGCACAGGCTTCTCCCTGGGAGCTAAAGTTCCCCCTGGGGATAGTTCCTTTCCTGGGGTGAGCCAGGGTAGAGGCCAGCAGAACAGTGATCAGAGAGGGACTATCCCCAGGATCAGAAGAGTGGCCCTGCTGAGTGATTCTGTTAGCCCTTGGATTTTAAGAGTGGCCCTAGCTGGTAGATGTATGGACTTTGTACAAGGGCTGAGGAGGTCGGCCTCAGACCTTGGAGATAGAGGAGTGGGCCTTCTGAGAATCAGTTTTTCCTGGGAGCCTGGTGATTGATGCCTGTCTGGCTCCTCAGAACTGGGAGACTAACTGTAGCACGTGTGGGTTTTGTAATGGCAGCCTGGGTCCAGCAGACCTCTGATCAAGATGAAGCCTGCATCCCCATGCTCTAGCAATCCAGCAGGGCCGAGGCTCACGATGCCACAAGTTTGCAAGGTGACTGGCAGGTGGAAGCCAGATCAGGGTACTGTTCCAAAGTCCTGACTCAGCTTTCCTGGTGCTGTAGGAAAGTAGGAGCACCCAAAATTCTGCCCTAGGCTCTGCCCCAAGCTTTGCAGTTAACAACAGGTGTGGTCCACAGCCTTGCACTGGACTGTGCTACAGGAGGGCTAGGGCCCTGGCTACTTCAGTCTTGTCCTCCAAGCACATACAGCCTCTTCAACCGACCAGTACTCTTTTATAGACTTTATTATTTGGAACATGTTAGACTTCCTCATTAGACATGGAGGAAGAGGGGACCACCCCGTCCCCTGTTGTAAGCTTCTCACGTCAGTGTGGTCTGCAGGCACTACTCAGGACTTTGTATGGATGCACTAATATCAACCGGAGGCTTCCCAGCATTCAGATCCCTGGATGTCCTTTCTGCCTCCACCTTTCCCCTCTGTTCCCCACCTCAGCTTTGATGCGATCTAGTCAAGCATTTGTAACAGGCTGGGTTGTTTTGTTACCTATACGTCCTTAGATGCCCCATCCTCCTTGATTTTTGTGTTCACTGAACTTTGCTCTTTGTGCCGTGATGGTAGTTGTCTCTTGAGAACACCATGGTACCACACCCTCCTCCACAGTGTAATCACATGGTTTTCATGCTCCCCGGTGACACATCCTCTGCTGGCCCCACGATCAACCTCTAGGTTGGTCTCTTTTCAAATGCAGAGGAGTGGTGTGCTCCAGCACCCAGGTGGTACGTGGCTGCTCCCACATGCGCCTGTTCCCGCCTCGCTTCCTGCCCAACGTGTCTCAAGAGCATTCCTCATGGGCACACAGGGAAAGTCCTCATTCCTTATCACAGCACTATGTGTGGAGGGAGTGTGACTTATCTGACACTTGGGTTACTTCCAAGGTGCTAACATTGTAAACAGCCAAGTTGGCACCTGTTCCCGTGCCAGAGGATGCAATCTGAGAACGAGTGCTTCAGAAATGGAGCCACAGGCCAAAGGTGAGCACCATTGTGGGTCCACAGGTGCTGGTGACCTGCTGGCCCTGTGTTCTTGGCAGTCTACCATGGACATGGTGACAGATGTCAATGTTGATGATCTACCCCAGGAGGTAGAGAAAAGGTGTCTTGGGATCAGCTAGGATCATGTCATGTTTGAAAGCACTAGACAGACAGGAACAGCAAAGTCTGTCTACTTTGGGCCACAGTTGCCAGATGTAGGTGCCTGGTGAGCTCTGTTAGCTTTCTAGTCTCTTGTCTGCACCATGGGCCTTGGGCCTCCCGGTGGGAATAGGGGAGAGCTGGAGCTCGAGATGCAGACACTTAAAACCATGCCACTTGCCCACTGTCCCCTTGCTCCCCTGTCCAGCTTACCCTGCACACTCACTCACCCTGGAACTCACACCTCCCACCACTCTGACACCCACCTAGCCTTCAAAGTCCTGCTCAAGTGTCCCCGAATCCAGAAAGCCTTCCCTGACTGCTTGGCAGTTAGCGTCCTCACTCAGCCCCTTCCCCGTTCCACACGGGGATCCATAGGATTTGTCTGGGTTGCTTCTCTAATGACACTGGGCGATGGGTTTCCAGGGTGTACCTGGCATCAGGACTATGGTGTTGGTGCTGATTTGGCCCCTTACTGTGCTGGCCAGGAACCGAGGGAATACTTATCAGTTCTGCCGACAGCATGGGGTAGTGACAGAGGTTTGTGGAATGCTTTGGGTGACTGGGGCCTGTTTTTCTCCATTTACTTATTTAACCAAACTTGTTTATATCAGGTTGGACTTAGGGACACAACTGTATCCTTGAGTTATCATCCAATGCTACTTTATTTTCCTGCTCAAAGTATCCTAGTTGAGGCCATCAGGTTATCTTTCAATTAAGTGCCTGTGTCCTCCTGGAACAGTCCCATAACACTGAGAATAGTTAAGCCATCAATCATCCATCCATGTATCTATGTATCTATTATCTATGTGCTTATATACCTATCTGTGATTAACACATCATCTATCAACTGTAGTCCCTGAACTCCCAGCACCACAAGCACGCTAACCCATGCCCCATTTCACAAGTGAAAGCTGTCTGGGAGCCCCACCTCTAAGCCAACTTCTGCCTGTCTGCAGGCAAGATCGAGAGTCATTTGATTCCCTGGCTTACTGTCGTCCACCCAGTGTCAGCCACAGTGGTGGGATTGTCTTGTTTGTCTGGCCCCTGTGGCTGCTATTGCCACTCGACTGGGAGCTCTGAGAGGTAGTCCAGACCATGAGACTCAGTCAAGTCTTAGGTGCTGAGCACTGGCCCGACCTCTCCACTCTTCCCCTGCTGAATATATGGCAGTAGCGACAGGCTTTCTTTGTGGCTCTTCTCCATGCCCAGCGGACTCTGAGCCAGGCAGACAGGGAGACTGAGCACGGACTAGCTGCCCAGGAGACTCACCTGGACCCTTGACCCCAGAACCTGCTCTCCCTTAGTCACTCCTGAGCAGAGCTGTGCCCACCATGTGGGGAGAAAAGGGGCAGATGGATGAGGTATCTCTTCACACTGTTCTTTGTGTAGGAAGAGGGCCCTGCCTAGCTCAAGGGCATGGCCCTCCCTGTGGCAGCTGAGAGAGGAAACCCTGTAGCTTTCACCTGGTCTGGCATCAAAGCAGTGATCCCTCTGGCCATGCCCCCATGAAATCACTTGGGAAACACCACAGCTGGACACCTGGGCTGTGAAGTGTGCAGATGTGACTATCACTTTGGGGCTTGCTGCTCAGAGCCGCAGCGAGGACCTGCTGGCAGATGCCACCCAATCTCCCTCTCGCTCCAGTGTCACACTCCACGGTGACACCCCACAGAAGGCAGGAGAGAACACAGGACCCAGGCCCAACCGAGTGATTCCCTTCTACCCAGCTGCCCCCGAGCAGGACATGTGTGATTAGAGAACGAGCCAGAGGAGGGTCAGTATGGAGTGCAGCCATGCAGGACAGAGGAGCTTTGGCATCGGTAGCTCATGACTGAGGCAAGGGACATTGGGGGAGGGGGATGCAGTGCTGGCAGGAGTGCACAGACCTGAGGCTTTGCTGAGAGTGAGAAACATCAGAGAGGATGCACAGTGTTGTGCCTCCACGGCAGCCACAGTTGCCCTCAGGACCAGTACTCCCCACATGTAGCTTGAGGCTGGCTCTGAAGCACAGAGCTACAGAAATCTGTACCTCAATCCCTCTTGACCCCCTTGGAGGGCAGCAGTGTGGTCTGGGAACCTTGGGTTCAAGAAAGAGGCCTTGGCTAGGAGGACTTCGTCCCAGATGGAGGCATGTGGGAAGTATGTGCTTGGATTGGTTAATGTTTATACAAGTCAAGGCCAAGATCACCCCCAAGATGCCTGGGATCTAGAGATGCCAGGAATTCCATTCAGGGCCCTACAGCCTGAGTCAGGAGCATAGGGGTCCTGGGCAATGAGAGTCCATGGAGTCCGGGGTCCAGTGTCCTGGTGTCTCATCTATGAACTTGGATGAGAGACTTCTCTAAGCTCTTGAGATGGGCAGTCATGAAGTACCCATGTGGTCCCACGCCTCTGTGTACCTGGGATCCACAGGACAGACTATTCACAGGGTACCCTGGAGACCTGGACCATCCCAGCTTTCTGTTGTTGAAGGAGGGACTGCTGGAGCGTTCCCATGCTGCCAAACTATGCCAGGCAATGCCTGTCCCTGCATTGCCAACCCAGACACAGTGGAAAGAAGGCCTCTGTGCTGAGCCTGGACATGTCTCATTATCTAATGTGTAAGGACCAAGAGCCCTCTTCTGACAGCCTTCTCTGAGATAGAGAGCACTGTTCAAGGGAGTCCACACATACACACCCTGGGACCTGCCCTCTGCAGCTCACCCAAGGGAGAGAACTGAGCATGGGCTTGGTAGGTCACAGTGCTTGCGACTTCCCAGGCTAGAGGGTGATGCTTGACCTGACCATGCCAGATAAACATCGCCGGCCAGTGTCTCCACCCTAGGTCAGGGGGATTGCAAAGGGAGCCCTTTCCGGTGGCACAGGAGGTGGCGTCTTCAGTCTGGCAAAGGCACGGGAACTGCTGACTGCTTTCTGTGGACCTCCACCCTGGTGGCCTGGTTGTCTGTCCATCCGGCCTCAGTGGCCATCAGTCACTTGGTGCCTCCCCACCCCCAACTTCCTTGTTTTGCAAAAAGCAGTTCCTGCAATCTGGGACTGGAGCACTGCAAATCTTTGATCAGGGCTGGCTCCAGTGACCAGTGCCAGCAATAACAAACAGGCCAGTACCTGTTTAGCAGACACTGTTCTAGACCTATCTGTGTATGCTTGGGGCAACTGCCCTCCAGCACCAGACTCTAGTTAGTGCTCATAACATAGTCCTGGAGGGGCTAGTTCTCAAATTTGGGCATATAGAGGACTCCACCCAGCAAGGGCACTCAGGGCCCAGCCTTGCCCTGCCCTTTAGGGTGGGTAGGCATCTGGGATGAACTTGTCTTAGAGGTATGGGTGGAGTCTACCCTTCTGGAGTTCAGCTGAGATGTATGCTGTGTTTCACAGAGGAGGGAAGAGGGCTAGGAAAGATAATAGGATACACTCCTCCTGGGGCAGGGTCTGCCTCTATGGCTTGGGGAGGTTCAGGCTGGAGCACATCCCCAAGGCCAAGTCTGTCTGTGGGCAGGGCTGATCTCTGAGAATTTCCTTTAAAATGGAAACACCTGAAGAGCCCTTATTCCAGTGCTTGAGGGTGAAGGTGGCTTTCTCCCCAGCCTCAGTTTCTCTGTGTGTAAGCCTGAATGATATCAGTCTCTTGGGTACTAAATTTTGGCCCACAGGGGAGTTAACAATTTGCTGGCTCCACCCTCTGCCTCTGCGTGGCTGCCTCTACTCCACATGGGGGCAGAGGTTCACAGTCATACGTCTTACCTGAATCTGCTGCCACCAGCGTCCGGGTTCCCCATCCTTAGCACGCATCCCTCATCTAAGCAGGCATTTTCCTCACTCTGAGCCTTCATATGCTCCATGTGAGTGTCACAGGAACCTGAGTGTGCCACTGGTATTGGGGCCTCCCAAGCCAGTCCTCTCTAGCACCCCACCGACCATACCTATGGACTAGAACTGGCCTCCTGCTGTTGAAATAACACTGGGTAGGGTGGGTCAGCCACACCCACCCTCAGTTATTTTCCTGCTGCCTCATCACCTGGCAGAGCTGAGTAGGACCTGACAGCCAGCAAAGGAAAATGTTTTCTCTTTGGGCCTCGTAGTATGCTTGTTCACATTTTCTACAGTGCCCTTGCGCCTCTGTCCTCCTGAGCTCAACATTCATGGCCTGCTCAGATTAGCCTCAGGGCCGGGTGTCCAGCCTCTCTTGGATTACCCATGTCAGGGCCTGAGTGGCTTCGGGAGACTCAGCTTTCTGCATGCTGGGGTACAGCTGGGTGTAAGTGCTTTTCTGAGCTCATCTGTCCCCTGGGAGACCCCTCACGGTCCCTGTTTGCCTAACTTCCCTCCATGATTCAGATCAGGAGCTTCCTTCAGGAATCCTGACCTTATTGTCCCCCTCCTCCGCCGTCCTAGGCTTCCCCGTCACTGTCTGGCACCCTGATATCAGAACTGGGGTAGCGGGCCACATGGCTTCAGGAATTGGTGGGGCTTCAAGGCCACAGCCAGGTCCTGGTAGGCAGGATGTGAACTCTCCCATAGGAAGGACCCAAGACAGGGGCACACATGGCTCAGTGCCCCCTCAGTGGTACATTCGCCATTTGAGTGTGCCACACAGAGGACCCTGGGAAAAGAGACAGGATCAGGGCACTAGTGTGTGTCTCGGGAGGCCTAAGGGCACCAGGGTCCAGCTTAAAGCTCATAGTCACTTAAGGAGGCTATGCCAGGAAACTTTCTTTATCCCCTCCTTGCAACCTCGGCTTCCTGGAGTGATGGCAACTCAGCCTCCCATGGAAGGCTCTGCAACACAGTCCTTAGTGAGGGGCTAAGGCAGCGAGGACCCTGGCATTGGTGCTAGCCTGAGCTGAGAGACTTGGGCACACACTTCTCTAAGCCCCCTTAACATCAGCCCAATGGGGGTCATAAGAACTACAGGCTCACTGGGCTGTCAAAGCCATAGAGAGTGAAAAATCATCCAAGGAACTTAACATTTTCCCAATGACAACTAGAACATACTATAAAGTCAGGAATCAGAACTGTGAGGAGCTGAGGGCACAGCCAACTCCCCTCTGCAAGGGTCAAACTGAGGCTTAGGAAGTGACAAGGGCTCCCAGAGGGATCTCAAGTCAGGCTGGGGTTGAGATGGCCCTCTGACAGTCACGTGACTCTACTTCACCTCCCACACCTTTAGGAGGGCCTTGCCTGAAGAACCTTGGGCCTAGAAGGCCACTGGCTGCCGGATGGTCCTGGGATGCCCTGCACACGGTGGGGGTGGGGGTGCTTAGAAAATCCCCCTGGCTTTGGGCCAAGAGCACAGCTGCAGAGACAAACAGGATACTGGTCTCGGCTGCAGTGGGGACAATAGCCCAGAGAGGAAACACCTCCAAACCCTGTATGGGTATGAGTCTGCAGGGGGCTCTGTCAACAGCTCCCAGAAAAGCAAGCTGGTAGAAGGTTGGCATCCCAGGGGTCTGTACCTTTTGGAGAGAGGTGAAGCATGTGCACCTGCCCCTCAGAATCCCCCATGATGGAGACAGGAGGGAAAAAGGGAGTGTCCACAGTACCCCATGAGTGTGGCGGAGACAAACCAGCCCTATTCCCTGGGGTGGGCATAGGGAGGGCCTGAGGACAGGAGACTGGCCTCAACCTGGGCCATGGGGACAGTCTTGGGTTGAGCTGAAGCCTATGGAAAGGTAAAGTAGAGACCCCACAGGTTTGTCCCCAGGGGTGGAGTTCTAACACTCCAAGGAGACTGGCCCATTTCTTTCCCCAGAATGTTCCTGTTGAAGCCCATGGGCTGGGACAGAGCCAGGGACAGAGTGGAGAGCTTGTGTGTATGTGAGTACACACGTGTGTGCTATGTCTGTGTGTCCATGCATGTGTGTCTCTATATCCACACACGTGTCTGTATGCGCATGCACATGTGCAGAAAGAGAAGGGAACAGAGAGCAGGGCTGGGGTTAGCAGGGCCCAAGAGCCAGCCACCCACGGACTTCCCCAGTCTCAGTACCAAGGGTGTCCCCAGCCTTCACCACAGAACACAGGGCTGGCAGCGGTCAGGCAGGGACAGGGCCTGGCTCTGGTCCACAAGGAGCTAATGATCAACTGGCCGATGGCGTCCCCACACGCACTGGGCCTGCCTTGGGTCTCTGGCCCCCAAGCTCAGGGAGGAAGTCGGGCAGGAAGCAGGGGGCGGTGACCGCACTGAGCAGTCAGTCAACTGTGGGCGGCCCCTGCCTGCCTGGGATAGCTGGAAACAGCCTGTAGGCCAGCCAGAAAGGAGCCAAACCAGGAGTGGCCACCTGGAGCCTGCGTCTCTGGGCCTGGTGGCCTGGGAGGTGTCTGTGAAAAGCAGAGTGCAGGTACGGGGGCTCCGGGAAGGAGGGTGTGGACCTTCCCAGGCGGCTGTGGTCAGTACAGCCAGGCTTCGCCGCAGTGGTATCTAAGAATAGCATCCCACCTTCCTCTTTCTGGGAGACTCTTCTGGCTTGTTTGGGGTTGGAGTCAGGCAGAACCCCGGCCTTTGGAACTCCAGGGTGCTGCTAGACTGATTTATAGGGATTACTCAGATGTGGCCAAGTGCTGCCTCTGTGACCTGCCTTCATGTTGACCCTTAATGACCATGTCCCTGGGATCCAGACAAGTCATGGGAGCTGAGTAGCAATAAGAGATCAGTGGTTCCTAAGTGTGACCCCCAGCTTTGGTTCATCACAGGCCGCACTCCTGTGACTGTGACCTGGCCACTCTAAGGTCACTCTGGGTCTCTTTTTTTTGGTCTTTTTGAGACAGGATTTTCCTGTAGCCCCTCTCTAGGTAGACCAGGCTGGCCTCACAGAGATCTGCCTGCCTCTGCTTCCCAAGTGCTGGGATTAAAGTCATGCTCCACCATGCCCAGCTCTCACTCTGGGTCCCTTTATGTCCACCAATGAGATGCATGACTTGACCAGAGACACTAACCAAATGTCCCCAGCAACCTCAGCATGAGCAACCTACTAGAGGGCTGGCCACTTGGATATAGCCTCCCAGCCCTGTGATCGCAAATAGGGCACGGGCACAAGTCAGGTGTGCTCGGGTTGAAGGGCCAGACTCCCACCACTGGGCTAAGGTCCCCTGCCACTGTGACTCTGGCTAGGCCAAGCCTCAGGTTTCATGTCCATGACATGGGTAGGGGAGCGAGGTCATCCTCTAGTCTGAAGGTTTAAGGCGAGGGCCTAGGAGGATGCTCAGGAGCATCTGAGTAGTGCCTCCGTATGCAACTGTCAACATGTTGCTGTGTCAGGCCCTGTGCCAGTGTTTGGATTGTGTGGCCCCTCAAATGCCATGATGTAGGTGTGTGAACCCCACTTACCAAGAGGAAAAGTTTCAGTGTGGTCATGTCTACAGTGACACCCTGGTGGCTTTTAGTGACAGAAATTGTGTTCTCAGGGTTTGGAGGCCAGGAGTCAGAGACAAGACATGGGCAGGGTCCAAATGCAGGTTGGTTCCTGCCTCCTCCAGCCTCTGAGGCCAGTTGTTCCTTGGCTTGTGGCTGCCTGGCCACTGTTCCTGCGTCATGTGCCCTCCTCCTCCTCTGTGTGTCTTGTTCTCTCCTAGGAACCCTAGACACCAGGCTGTTCTAATCTGACATGACCACCTAGTCCATTGAGACCACTCTAATCCCCCAAGACCTGAATCTCCTGAGGTCCACTTCATCTGAAAAACCCATTGCTAACCAAGTCCTATCTTGAGGTTCCTTGTTAGTGTAACTGGGAACCACCCAGTAGGGGATGCCCAGACAATCCCCAGGGGTGCTCCTTTATAAAGCAGGCAAGGTATCAAGTATGGGGTCCTCTCTCCAAGCATGGGGTCCATATGTATTGGGCAGGGCTCCAGCCAGATCTCAAGGAACGTTGGCAGGGCTGACTGGAGCAGTTCCTCCCTTCCTCCAGCCTACAGTACCAGATGCGGGCTGTAAGCCAGAGCTCATCTGCTTTATCCTCCCAACCTCCTGTGAGTGGGTGTTTTCATTCTTATTTTATGGGTGGGTAAACTGAGGCTTTTCCCCCACCAAGAGTGACTCTAGGTCTCCGTGTTCCGGCAGCAAACCAGGTGGGTGTTCAGGGTCTGGAGTCTGTGGCTGACCTGCCTGGGGTCACTCACTGCCTGGGGTCACCTGACACCTGGGCTGAAAGGCCTGAAAGAGGCTCTGCAAGCCATTCAGTGTCCACCTGAGCTCAGCAGGTGTATCCTCCACACTGCTGGACCCTGCCTGGGCCTGTGTTGGCTGGGCTCTGGACTTGAGGAGGAGCAGGCTGAGCAGCTGAGGCCTGTGCAGGGAGGAGGCAGCTCTGTGAAAGGCAAGGGAGGGGCTATCCCAGAACAAGGCCCACTTCCTCCCTGAGCACCAAAGCCCAGTGTGATCACAGCTTCTGAGCCCTCAGTAAGCAGGAGGACGTTCCCTCAGCTGGGAGGCCCTTTTCTCAAAACACGTCCTGAGCGCCAGCTCTGTGCCAGATCCCTGGACACCCTGAGCACCTTCCTGACCCAGAGGAGGTGAGTGGGGATGGAGCCAGATGTGGTGGGCATTGGTCAAATGGTGTAGAGACATCAGCCAGCTTCCGGGGCATTGCCCTGCTTTTTAAGGTCTAAATGGCAGAGAGAGGAGGACCAGGACCTCCACAGGCTGGGGTGGGCAGTAGGGGAGGCAGTGGAGAGCCACAGATCCCATAAGGTAGGACCTTACTCATCAAGAAATAAGGCCAAGTGCTTGGTTAAGGGGCTTAGTGTGTTCTGTCTGGGAAGGCAGGAAGTCACCCACCCATCAAGAATGGGCCTTGTGGTCTTTACAGACCTGGACCACACATTGGACCTCTGTAGTACTGGACAAACTCTGCAGTTTAGCAAAATGAGGCAGGGAAGGACACAAAGTCCAGACTCAGGCTGGACTTGGACTGGGGAGAGGGCCAGACTGCCAGAGCGAAAGCCATGAAGGATGCCCCAGGCATCTCAGGCATGACCAGCTGGGGCAAGCAGGGAATGGTGGGGGGAGGAGGCACACAGAAGTTTGTGTCACCCGTAGCCATGTTGTAAGAGTGGACAGCAGCTCCAGACCCCACCTTCCTGCAGCTGTATTTACTCCTTTGGGAGCCTTCAGGTGAAGGGGTTTCTGCAGGTCCAGGGTCCCCTTGGCACCTTTGGTATGAGATACCCCCTTTCCATCTACTCAGCCTGTTTCCACCTCTCAGGCAAGGTTGAAGAGAAGGATTCGCCTACAAACCAACCAATTGGGTTCCAGGTGGAGCAGGTGGGCAGGTGGATGGGTAGGTCAGGGGCTTGCTGAGGCTACTTCTTAGAGGTGGGGAGGGGGAGACAGAGACCTGTGAGTCTGGTCACATACCCTAGGCTGTCCTGTGGGGTCACCTGCAGCAAACAAAGGCCACTGGTGGGTCTCAGAGGTGTTGGGCATCTTGCATCAATAGTCTCCTCTTCTCTTGACCCGTCTCTGATAGTGACGTCATGTGGGCCTTGGAAGTCTGTCACTAAGAGGCCTCTCAGCTGACCACCATTCTCTCTCCACAGGAGGCCAGCAGCATGCCCAGCTCTCAGCCCTGAGGCCACTGCAGGTCATGAGGGTCCCCAAAGAGGTGACTTCTGAGCAGCCAACCACCATGGGGAGGGGCCCTGCAGGTCCCCCAGGAGACTGTAGCCAAGGGGACCAGATCCAGAGTGTGACCATGAGCTCACCCACTGACCAGGAGCAAGTAGGCCCCAAGAAGTCTGAGGCAACCGTCAGAGGTGGTAAGTGTGGATGTTAAAGCCCATTCCATCTTCGTGTCCACCCACCCACCCACACATACCCATTCCACCTCCTCCAAGCTGACAGAGCTGGCACAGGCACCCCAGCACCTCCCACTGGGCCTACTGGGTCCGACATTCTATGGGCTCAGTATGACGTCCCCATGGCTACTTCCCACACAGGACTGAAAGTCTCGGCCTTCAGCACACGATCAGGCCTGAAGCTAGTCAGGCCTGGCGCAGTACGGCTGGGCCCAGTGTGTCCTTCACTGACCTGGCTGTTCTAGGAGCCTCGGCGATACCAAAGCTGACAGACAGTGAGAAAGGGCCTAAGGCCAACCTGCTTACCTGGAGAATGTTCTAGAAATACTTCTGGATGCACTAGTCTCATCTTGTCCTCTAAAACCCTAGATTACTTCAGGTGGGATACTCCTGGCTCCCTAGGAGATAAACCAAGGCCCAGGTCCCACAGTGATGAGGGACCAAGGAATAGAGCCATCTCCTGAGGCCTGGGTGATGACATCCACTATCACCCAGGCAGGCACTAGAGTGCGGTGATGCTGAAGCTAGATGGGCTGTACCCCAGGAGATCTGGTTCTCATCCTGGCTGTCCATGGGCCACTGCTTCACTTGGGCCTCAGTTTCCCCCCACTCAAAAAGCCTGAGGGGCAGTCTCAGTAAGCCCAAGGGCCCCTTCCCTACCATCCTTGAGCCCTGATGGAGAGGAGAGGAGAGAAAGACAGGCACTCTCTTTCCTGAGCCTTCTGGACACATCCTGTCACCTGTTCTGCTGTTGTTTCTGGCCTCCAGGGCTAGCCGTATGTTGCATGATTGATCCCTGTTGATTGATACAGGAATGACTGACATGTTGGGAGAAGTGACTTTGAGCCTCCCAGGCAGGTACCTAGCCTGGACCCTGACCTGTGGGCCCTGGGCACTTGTAAAAATGAGGCTTGTCATTTGGGGCTTCTGCCCCGGTGGGCAGGTGGATGGGTAGGTCAGGAGCTTGCTGAGGCTACTTCTTAGAGGTGGGTTGTGGCTTCTGCTAGCCTTGCCTGCCCTTGTCTTCTATGGGCTAAGTCGCTTTACTGTGAGTCTACCCAGATGTCCAGTCACCTTCCACCACCTCCAGGGTTAGGTGGCCCTCTCTTCCCATCTGTGCCTGATTCCTAAATGCTAGCAGGCCTCGGTCACCTGGGTCCTGGACACCCAGTGCAGAGACTGTATGTATGTGTGTGTGTATGTGTGTGTGTGTGTGTGTGTGTGTGTGTGTTGGGGGGGTGGCAACAGTGCTTGTTGTAACAATCGAAGACTCAAGAATAGGGAGGTCTTCCCACCTCTGCAGAAAGAGAGATGCCATGAGCCAGGCCAGGGCTGGCCCTCAGAGTGACAGTAGCACTCATGGGGGTTGATTGATACAGGAATGACTGACATGTTGGGAGAAGTGACTTTGAGCCTCCCAGGCAGGTACCTAGCCTGGACCCTGACCTGTGGGACCTGGGCACTTGCAGAAATGAGACTTGTCATTTGGGGCTTCTGCCCCAGTGGAGAAGGGGAACCTGGTGGCCTCTGAGGTATGACTCACAAGAGGAAATGGTCCTCCCAAGAGGGGAGGCCTGAATGGGACCTGGGCCTAGAGAGCCTACCTCTGCCACAGCTCTCTCTCTAGAGTGACCTGGATAAGAAGACAGGGCCCCCAGGAGGCTGTAGCCCCAGAAGGCTGTCCCCACCAGGCACACAGAAAGGAAGGGAAAGCCTGACAGCCTGCCCAAGAGTTGCCCACCCAGAGAGGGGCTGCCAGTGTCAAAGCCTGAAGTCATGAGGCCCCAGCAGGCAGTGACAGGCATGGGAAGTATTTGGGGATCCCGAGGCCAGGTAATTCACCAGTGGTCACCTGACATCAGATGACTGCAGCTTGGCCCACCTACCCTGTGGATTTCTGCCTTAGGAGGCTTGATTGCAGCAGAGGCTGCTGGGTGGACAGGACAGTCCCTAGCTCTGAGTCTTCAGAGAGGCAGCAGAAATCACAACACACAGAGTAAATATCTCTACCCTCCAGTACTTCAAATGTCACATTCCTCTGAGTTTGCTGCATTGCATTCTGA
>NW_008337921.1:484116-487150 GCF_000622305.1 Nannospalax galili | reverse complement strand
ATATATATGTATATGTATACGCTTTTTGCTGAATTATTTGAGAGTGAATTTTAGACATGCTGTCCTTGCATCTGGAGAGACTGGAGGAGACCAGTCAGAGCTCTGAATTCGAAAGGGTGAGCAGAGGCATGGAAAGTGGGCAAGAGCCAAGGGAAGTGACCAGTTTCCTGAAGCTGGAGAGGCCAGAGTTGGGTCCTGAACTGCAGAGGGAGAGAACCACAGCTCCTTGATTCATGGATGCCCTGTTGGCCTCTGGAATGAGGCGTTTACACTGCTAGGTTTGGGCCTGTTTGGGCTGGTGAGCTCACAGCCTGTCCCTTTGCAGGGCCTTGGTGAAGTGGGCCAGGTGACTGATGGGAAAGGAAGCCAGTAGGGGAGGGCCAATCCCTCTTTTACCTGAAGGCTTAGGGAGTTTGGAGATGAGCTTATCCCACTAATCATAGACCCCTGATACTGTGTTGCAGATGTCGCTCCTCCCCCGAGCATGGCTGGGCCAGCCAGTGAGACCCCTTCCAGCCAGATGGCAACAGCAACATACCCTACAGGTGAGCATCAGGGCCTGCCTGAGTCTCACCCCAGGCCAAGCCCGAGCATGTGCAACACCCGAGATGGGCTTGTAGAATGTGGAAGTCCTGCTCACGCACGGTTCAGAGGCTCCAGTCAGTGGGTGGCTGGCCCAGTCATGGGAGGTTGAGGCACACCTCTCACCTCATGACTGGGAATCTAATGAGAAGGGAAGAAACAGGAGTCCTGCAATCTCCCTTCATCCCCCAATGACTTAACGCCTCCCGGGCAGCTTTCCTGCTTTGTATTGTTCTAGTTTTTAATATTTTATTTATTATTTTATGGGTATGAGTATATTGCCTGTATGTATGTGAGTGCACCCGTGTCGTGTAATGCCTGTGCAGGTCAGAAGAGGGCATCGGATCCCCTGGAACTGGAGTTATAGATGGTTTTTAGCTGCCACTGGGTGCTGAGAATTGAACCAGGGTCCTCTGCAAGAGCAGCCAGTACTCTTAACTTCTGAGCCATCTCTCCAGCTTGTTTTAATTTTTTAAGATAGTCTCCCTCAAACTCAAGACAATCTTCCTGCCTCAGCCTCCCGAGTGTTGGGATTACAGGTATGAGCTACCACACCCACAAACCTTCAACACACAGGCCTTTGGGGTCACTCCAGGACACATGACAGGCAGGTAGGGAACATCCTGAGAGCTGACAGTATCCACCCAGGGCTTTTCCCCTGGACCTTGGGGCATCCCACTTTAACATCACCTGGAGCAGACTAAATACAGGCATCTAGGAACAGAGGTCCAGCTTCAGGGTGCTGAGGGAAGGCCTCAGACTTGGAGTGTCTCTACACTCAAGCCAGAAGGGTCAGCCTGAGCTCTTCCCTGTGGTTAAGGCAAAAAGAGAAGAGACTGTGTCCTGAGACAGACACCACAGGGAGGGGCTTCGAGGATCCCAGCACCTATTGAGGACTGTTGAGGAGCACTGCCGGGGAGCACTGCCCACAGGGCGAGGGTGAAGAAGCTCCCTTCACCCTTGGAGCACTGCTGTTGACCTCAGCTGTGGAGAATCTGAGCACTCAGCTCTGTGACTGGACTCTCACATTTGCTGTGATACCCACTGTTCTAATCTGCTTCTGCTGCTATAATAAAACACTGACCAAGAGCAACTTAGAGGAGGAAGGGGTTTATTTCCTCTCACAGGTTACAGTCCTCACTGAGGGAAAGCAAGGCAGGAACTAAAGCAGAGACCAGGGAGGGGTGCTGCTTACTGGCTTGCTCAGCCAGCTTTCTTCTACAGCCCAGGCCCATCAGCCTAGGGAGGGCACCCCGCCCCCAACCCCATACACACATACACACACACACACACACACACACACACACGCACACGCACACACGCGCACCCGCACACACACACACACACACACACACACACACACACACACACACACACACACAGTAGGCTGGGCCTCCCACATCGATTAGCAATCAAGAAAATGCCCAAAGACATGCCCACAGGCCAATCAGATCGCCCAACTGAGACTCCCTCACAAAACTCTGGGCTGTGTCCAGTTGACAGAGGAAGCTCACTAGGAGACCCATCTTCCTTGGACTCTTCTTTGGGGTGGTCAGTGCTCCCTGTGGTCACTTGGATAACCATGACCCTCTGGACAACTACATGGACTATTATGGGATTGAAAATGCAGAGCTCACCCTTAAAGAGAGGGCTTCAAGAGCTATCGTAGCTCAGGACCCTTTGAAATGCTAAATAGGGATTAGGGTCAGGGTGAGAGGGGGCTCCAGATTCTAGAAGAACCTTCCACAGTGCTCAAACTCTCCCACATGGGGTGGGGATGTTGACTCCAGTATCCCCGGGCCAGAAGATGTTCCATCAGGTGGTCCAGGCTCATCCTAGGGGTATGGGAACCAGCCTCTCCTTCCCTTCCCTCCCTTTCTACTCTCTTTCCTCCCATGGGCCTCCTCCATGAAGGGAGCAGCCCCTGAAAAGGTTGTAACCAGTGGCTGGCCAATTGTACCTTGACTTTGAGGATCAGGAGGTCAATTTTCTCTGCATTTCCAACCAGTGGGACAGAGAAGCTGGTTACCCCAGAAACCTGAATTTCAGGACAAGAACCAGACTCGGGGGCAACTTCAGGAGAGAGGCCTCTCTGGGGCTGGGAGCTGGGTAGGGCAGCAGCCAGCAGGACCTGGTCTAGAAGAGGCCCCAGGACAGGGCTAAGAACACCTTGATGTCTCGAGGCAGAAGAGGAGATCAAGCAGGATCAGCGGCTTGAACTGTACTGCATGGGAAGGGACATGACTTTATTCTTTTGGGGTAGAGAGCATTGTGGCTTCACTGACCACAGGGGCAACTTATATTAAAATTTATTGGAATTAGAATGATGTTGGCTGTGGGTTTGTTGTATATAGATTTAATTATTTTGAGGTATGTTCCCTCCAGTCCAATTCCCTTTAGAACTTTTATCATGAATGCATGCTAAATTTTGTCAGAAGCCTTCTCTGCATCT
>NW_008337921.1:432046-483657 GCF_000622305.1 Nannospalax galili | reverse complement strand
GTTGATCTCCTCTTGGTTTAACTTTGGTGGTTCCCATGATTTTAGATATCCGTTCATTTCTTTTAGGTTTTCAAATTTAGTAGGGTATAGGTTTTTAAAGTATTCCCTTATAATGTTCTGGATCTTTTGGGTATTTATCTGATTTTGTTGATTTGGATTTGCTCTTTCTTTCTTTTGGTTAACTGGGCTAAGGGTCTGTCTATCTTGTTTAGCTATTCAAAAACCAGCTCTTAGATTCATTGATTCTTTGTATTGTTTCCTTTGTTTCTATTAACAAAGCCTGACTCCCTGGCCACGCTTGGCATGCATGGCTGGTGGTCACTGCATGCAATGTACAGACAAATGGTGTGTCCACTGTACAGAGAGACCTGTTAGACAGTACCGCCCTGCAGGGCTGGGAGCTGGGCCGGGTTAGAGTATATTTAGCAGGGTTTTGGCTGTGTGGATTCCAGAATGCCGGCTGCTACTCAGATGCCTCAAGAGGGTTAGCAAGGGCAAGGGTTGGGACTGGTGGTAGGTTGATGAGAGTGATGGAGAGAGGGTGGGAGTGGGACCCCTCTGGAGGTGGGAAAGAAAGGGTAGAGATGTGGGTGTCCAGCACGCCCACTGGGGTGGATGCCCCACGTAGAACTGAGTTGCAGGAATAGGGAGCTGCAGGTCACAGTCACTAGGTGGCCCTTGCCGAATGGGTCCTCTGTGTTGGCCCAGACGCATTGCCTGACGCCCCCTCCACCTCTCTAGACCTGACCTTGCAGCTACTGGCTGTGCGGCGGAAGAGTGGACTGAGGAGCCCCAGCCTGCAGCAGGCCCTGCAGAGTCGACTCCGCCTGCTGGAGAACGACAGCAGAGAGGTGGCCCGTGTGCTTGGAGTGAGTACTTGAGGACTGGGGGACAAGGGGGCACTGAAGAGGAAAGTGGCAGAGCCGAGAGGGTCACTCAGAGGATGGTAAGGGACAAGGCAGGGCCCAGGGCCCCTCTGCCGCCCTGCAGATGTCCCTGGACTTAGGGTCTGGGCTGGGTGTTACCATCATGGATGTGGGACAGGTTGGCCTGGTCTTGGTGTTGCACCCTCTCTGCACTCCCTTAGTTGAGTGCCCAGTGGGTGACTGGTACTTTAATGCCCTCAGCATGAGCCCTGAAATCAGAGGCAAGGGAGGTTGGAGTTGCATGTGAGCGCCAGTAAAGGCCACAGGCCTGTCCCTACAGGCTGAGGCATGACCTGGAATAAGTGTCGATAGACTTTACTGTTATCCAGGGGTAAAGGCAGGTGGAGTGGGCCAACAGGACCAGAAGGTACAGACTGAAGCAGGCATTTCATAGGAGCTCTGGGAAGGGACACGGGTTTCTCCTGCAGGCACTGGGGAACCATAGCAGGTACCTGTGAACAGGAGGGAGCTGTTTGGGGTTGTCAAGGAATCTGCCCTGCATTTGATACCCCAACAAGGCCACTCTGCAAGCTTGTTCCAGACACAGCAGCTGTCCTCTGGTCGCCAGAGGCACCGCAGCCACTGTGAATGTTACCAATTCCTGTTTCTTTCTCTTCAGGAACTGTCGGCCAGGCTGCTGTCCATCCACAGTGACCAGGACCGGATTGTGGTGACATTTAAGACTTTTGAAGAAATCTGGAAGTTTTCTACCTACCATGCTCTGGGTAAGGCAGTCACCTTCCCACAGTGGATTGTGGGAAGGACACTGGTAGTCACCTGGGCATTACATCACCCTAGGCTCCCCATAAAAAAAAAGTAAAAATTAAAAAAAATTTAAAAACCCTAAAACAAAAACTAGAATGCAGGCCGAGGGAAGCCAAGGGCCAAGACTTTGCAACAGGATGCGAACCTGGATCTGCATGTGGTCCCTCCCTGAGCTGTTCAGAGGGAGGCTAGATTCCTGCACCTGAGCACACCCAGGATGCCTGCTGCCTCCACCTTGGCTTCTCCACTATGAACTTTGTAGAACTCTGTAGATGAAAACAGCATGTTCACACCCGCAGCAGTGCCATCTCTGGGAGGCAGTTAGAGCCCAGTGGCCCCTCCTTAGCACTTCGTGACATACTTTGGCATGGGGTTCACTCAGTTGACATTTCTTAGAGCTCAGGGCAGGTGGGGTAAGAGCGCCTGAGCTTGCGGAACCTTCCTTGGGCACTTAGCCCCATCTCAGATGATTGAGCTTATCCTTGTGGGGGGCGGGTGGAGTGACTGTGCCATCCAGAAGACAGTGGCCCTTTGAGTTCCTATCCTCAAATGTCCACCCACATTTGGTGTAAACAAATTGTTCTCTTAGTACTTTCCCTGGCTTCACACATGGAGCAAGGCGGGCATGCCTCCCTGATAGGCAGTACTTGACAAGGAGGCAGCCCCTATGCAGGGAGGGAGTGCCCAGCATCCCACAGGCTGGCCAGGGGCTTGATGGAAATGGGCATAGAGGACTCTGGCCGTGCTACCAGGGCCCAGGTTTCACAACAGGTCTTCTGTCCATCTTATTAATGACCTATAAGATTCTACATCCTTGACATCCCTGACTAGCATACTCAAATCCCAAGGCAAATGAGGCCAGGTGATAGGGGTGCAGGGGTGGATGTGACAGGACAGATGAGGGACCATGGGATATGGAGGTGCTAGAGGCTTCCCAGGGCAGGATGGCCATATCGGGGGCCTCCCTGGGACACTGGAGCCCCTTCCCCCTTCTGGAGCTTGCTGATGACTGGCCTGGCCCTGCAGGCTTCACACACCACTGTCTGGAGAACCTGCTGGTGGACCAGGCCTTCTGGCTGCTCTCACCCAGAGAGGAGGAGGAGACAGCCATCCTCGTGTATGTGAACAAGGATGCCTTGAAGCAGACGCACGAAAACCTCCTTGCTCAGGAAGGTAGGCAGTGACCATGACCTTGGTTAGATCACATAGAGCCAGGGACACTAGAAACACTGTAGGGGACAGCTCTGGGGGACACAGGGGTATCTCAGGCAGGAGGTTGCCTGGTATGACGTGGCATGAGATGGCCCAGACACAGTCGCTGGTTATAAAGATGTTTTGACCTCCGAAGAGTTGAGGTGTAAAGAGACTGGAGAGAGGGAAAGGGTTTGTCTAGAGCCCCTGGTCCCTGAGCTTCACAGTAGGAGGGAGGGCCCTGAGTCCCCAGAAACAAAGCACAGAGCTACTTCCCCTCTCTGGCCATGGGGTAGACACCATAACTGACACCTAACTGAGACTGGGCTTCTTTTGACAGTCCAAGCACAGAGAGACATGGGAATCTTGTATCTGTCCCTGAGAAGCACAAATGGGAAACTGAGGCTCAGAGTGAATCTGAGGTCGAGTCTGCCTCACAGGGCCAATTGAGGTGGGGATGGACCTCCTTCAGGCCTCCAGAGATGGGCAGCTGTTTCCTTGGAAGAGAGGGTGGGGTGGGCTCCTACAGGTGTGTCCTCACTGTGGGCGCCCTCAGGCTTGGCGCACATGCTGTCCTATCTGGCAGAGCCCCGGCTTCTCTGATGCAGTTACCCTGATGACCATCTCTGTCCTTTCAAAGGGCCCTTCTTTGTCCTGTCTCCTGACCACCGAGTGAGAATGACGAAAGGACCCCAGGACACAGGGAAATGCTCTCGGGCTCTCAGGCAGGCTTCCAGGAGCCCTCTGGGAGAGGCAGCCCTGGAAACAGACTCCTTGCCCCCCAACCCCAGTGCATCTGCTGAGGCAGCAGCAGTAGAGGCTGAGCCAGAGCTCTTGACTCCATTTCACCAGTAGGTACCAAGCTTGCTGCTCTTTCCTGGGGCCCTGGGTGGGGTGGGGCCTCACAGACCCTGCTCTGTCTGTAGGTGCTAGGTGCACAGAGAACCATGCCAGACAAAACAGACAGACAAACAGACCACATCAGGCCCTCCTGCTGCTTCCCGCCTTGTGGCTGGAAGAGTGGTCTAGCTCTCTGGGCTGCAGGCTGCCCCCTGCCTGAGGGGAATGGTATGCTTGGGCAGAACTGCCCAGGAGATAGGGTGGAGTTATATGTAGCATCTGAGGGCATTTTGTCACATTTGAACAACTGAAAGAACTAATACATACAGAAATCTTCATGAATAAAAAGCAAAAGAAGGTAAACCGGGGGCTGAGGACCGGTGGCGTGTCAGCTCCTGTTAATTGCCACACACATGGTGTAAACTGGGCTAGGAGTTTTCTGGCAGCTAGGGCAAAGAGAGAAACTCCACCTCCTGATTTACCATTCCCTTGAAGTTGCAACCTGGCTTGAGATCTGTCCTTATAGAGAAGGAAGATCTTCTCCTTATGTGCTGGGGACGCGTCCCCTCGTGGACAGATATACCCTGCAGTGTTGAAGGCAGTGCGGTATTCAGTCAAAAATTTTGGAGGCTGAGGGCCCCAGGAGGTGGGAGATTTGACCACATAACAGAAGACAAGGCAGGAAACCCAGGATTGGGACCCAGGCCCTAGCCTGTGCTGAAACACCCTCCCACTCTGCTGGGCCACACTGTACTGCTTCCAGCACAGGACAACACAGGGCACAGGTGTTTGGGAATATGCAGGGCTTGTGGTAGCAAGGGTAGGATTACATCGTCCCCTGGGATGGAGCACCCAGCTGGGAGCAGTGTCACAGGCAGTAACTTGAGGCCACACAGCTGGGCAGGTATGTTGAAGGGGGGATGGGATTTGAACGGGTCTCTGAGGGCTGCTGCTTAGCAGTGTATGTGGGACACGCCTGTCCCTAGTCTAAGATGCTACAGCACAGACCTCTTGCCTCTCCAGGTGGGCCCTCAAGGTCCCATGGGACCCTGTCGATGACTCCATGGATGGACCTGGAATGCCTGATGTCCCACTGTTGGGTGAGTATTGGAATTTCCTCCCTGAGGGAGAGGCAACTGAAGGAAGTAGTGGGAACTAGTATTCTGGAAGTTTCTGTATTTGCCCTGAATGTTCCCTAAACCAGAGGAGGAGGCCAGAATCCCTTCTACGAAGCACAGAGAGACTTAAAGCTCAGAAAGGTCCGGGACCCATCTGAACTGCACAGCACTCAGGGAAATGGGTGAGGGCTCTTGGCACTACCCCAGAGCCAAGAATGTGACATCACAGACTTCTCCTTGAGACTGGCTCCATGGAAGACCCCGGGGTGGACTGGCTGGGCTTGGTGGAATCTGCTGGGCAAGATGGAGGATGGAGAGGTGGTCCAGCTCTATCCTGGGCCTTCCCTGTGAGGAGCTGGCTCTACAGGCTGCCCTTCAGCTCAGCCAGGACCCAGGTCTCTCTGCCCTTTGTAGAGCCAGTGTTTGGATGAGTACTGTGTCTAAGAACACACAGCCCTCTGTGAGTGCTGGGAGAGCCTGAGGACTTAGCTGCACAAGGCAGAGACCTGGTCCTATAGGTTCGAACATGGTCAGGGCAGAGTTTACCAGTGTCTCAGCCTCAGTGCCCCCTTTGGTGCGGGAATCAAAACACCCCCTCTAAGGACCACAGACAGGCCCAGTTCCTTGCATCCCAGAAGCCAGGCTTCACTTCACACCTCTCTGGCAGTGCAGTCAGGGATACCAGCATGAGGGTCACCCTGTCTGGCTGTCTGCCTAAAGGGCTCCCGCTCTGACCACGTGGTCTCCTTCCCACAGGGTTTGGCCTGGCCTCTGCAGTGGCCGACTACCAGAGCTCAGGGCCTGAAGAGTTGTCCTTCTGCTTCGGTGATGTCATTGAGGTCCTTGGTGCCCAGGTGCCTGGCCTGCCCTGGTGTGTGGGCCGGCACGTGGCCTCTGGCCAGGTGGGCTTTGTGAGGACTGGCCTCGTCAGCATGCAGGGCTCGGCATCTGAGTGAGTGGTGGAGGTCCCCTTTCCTGAACCCCACACAGCTCCTGTGGGGACCCTGCAGCCCTCATCCAGCCTTTCAGGAAGCAACCTGGGTGCTGTTCAGGCTAACCCTAACCCCCTTCCTTCTTCCCAGGGCCAGGCTCAGTCCTTTCTCCAGGGTGCCACTAGAGGGTGCTGTGTCACTGCTCAGATGTGCATGCCCACCCTGTCCGTTCTGGGGGCTTTGCAGTGAGTGTCACATGCTGGGAGTAACCACTATGGACATCCCAGGGCGGAGCCAAGCCGCTACAACTCTGGGCAGCCCGTACAGCTCAGCCTCCACAGTCAAGCCTCCTCAACTTCAGGCTGAGTCTTTTAAGTCCCGGTGCCCCATCCTGCTGGCCAATTCCCCATGTCTGTGGCTTGTTGTCATACTGTACATCCAACCTGCTCCTGTCTGCCTCAGTTTAGCTAATAAGAGCCAGAAGGACCTTATTTCCAAAACCTGTTGCCTCCCCAGGCTCCAGAAGAGAGGCTTTTTGAGCATTCTCCATATAAAGCTCTGGGAAGCTTCTAGGCCTAGTCTTCATGGCCTCTGACCTAGGCCTTGAACCCTGAATTCAAAGTTTCTACTTTTTATCAGCTTCCTAGAGCCCAGCTACATAGCACAGGTGGGCCCTTAGTCCAGGGCCGATGTATGTACCACTCCACTGCCACCTGGTTCCCTGGGGCTCTGTGTATCCAGAGTCCCTCCCATAATCCTCACCCGCCTCCTTCTGTCCCCTGAGTGAGACCTGTCTGCTCCTACCCCAGCTGAGGGTCCCCATGGTAGTGTCTGGTCACCTCTGAGCTGCCTCTGTATGGCCCTGGGCAGTGATGGGTGGGGAATGTTTGGGGAGTGGCCAGTGAGTCAACCTGAGCCCATCCTTCGTCAGTTCCCGGTTTTCCTGGACTCAACCTGGTTCAGACCTCAGCTGAGGAGCATGGAGATGTGGGTGTATGCAGAGAACCCTCCATTCTGGCCTTGCTTGGGTCCATCTGTAACCTGTCTATCAGAGCAAGCAGACGCTGTTCAGGCCTATGTGCTGACTGCACCTAGAGTGATATGTCCCAGTACCCTGCCAGTGTCAGCATCTGGGAGAGGGGGCATGCTCTGTCCACACCCCTTTGTAGGTGACCGCCATAGACTGCCACCCAGCTCCAGTGACAAAGAAGCATGAGCTTTCCTTTTCTCTGTTTGGAAATGTCGCCTCACATGATACCATCCTTAGCTCAGCTGGGTCCTTGAAGTGGCAGTGTGGCTCGTGGCTTGTGACTCGAGGTCTTCCTTATAGAGATGATGGAGTTTTCCCTCTGGGCCTCTTGGCAGATGTCGGTCTTCAACAGTTCTGAACTCATGAAGGCCAGGGCTGGAAGGGTTGGGGGCTGGTCCTTGATCCCCCTCTCTCCCCAGCAGGACATTTGGGGAGTGGCAGCCTTGGGGACTGTAACTACTTGCCTCTGTCACACACACATTTCCCAGTGTCTCTCCTGAGCGGAGCCTGGGTCTTCCTGCCTTTGGGTCAGTGAGCAGCCTGGTGGACCGTCTTCTTCTTCCCTCTTGATGTAACTCAGACTTTCAGACAAGATAAAAGAAGACTGTGGCATTCTGTCCCTCGCCTGCTGAGGGCTGGACGCCAGCTTCTTGTGTTTGCCTCTTTCTCTTTTCCACTTGTTTTCAGACTCTTTAAGAACAAGTTATAACTACCACAGTCATTACCTTCCAGAATTTCAGTGTGTGGCTCTTAAAGTGAGGGTGTCACATAAAACCCCAGGACAAGTGTCAAAAATCAAGAAATTCACAATGCCACAGAGTTGTTCACAGCCAAAGAAGATCCCAGAACGCATCTCGCACACACCTGTCCTACCTCACTTGTTCTACCCCAAAAGTGTTCAGCTTGCCTCTGACTCTGGTTTCTGAACACACAGGCTTGTTAGTTTATAGAAGGTCTTGTAAGCTACGCCATGATTTTTTTTAATGTGTATATGAATGTATTACCTGCATGTATGTAAGTGTCCATGTTGTACAACACCTGCAGAGATCAGAAGAGAGCATGAGATTCCCCAGAAACTGGAGTTACAGAGGGTTGTTAGCTGCCATGCGGGTGCTGGGAATGAACCTGGGTCCTCTGCAAGAGCAGCCAGTGCTCCTAACTGTTCAGTCGGTTCTCTAGCCCCATGATTCTTTTTATCAATAAGATGCACTTTAAAGTTTCACATTCTAGACAGGTGTGGTGTCACACTTTTAATCCCAGCACTTGGGAGACAGAGGCAGGTGGATCTCTGAGTTTGAGACCAGCCAGGGCTACACAGTGAGACCCTGTCTCAAAAATAAAATAAAATAATAAATAAAATAATAAAAAAGCAAAGAATTTCACATTACATTGGTAATTTAGCCCTATAGGCAAACACTGCCTCCCCTTCCTTTCCTCTCTCCCTCTGTTCCTTCCTGTTCCCACTTCCTGACTTTATGACGACATGAACCTTGTTTTCGTACCCTACCCTGGGAGAAATGTAGCAGCTATTGCAGCAGCTTTGACCTGGGAGGGGACATTTCAAGTAGGACTTGGAAGGCTGCTTAGGTGCTCACCTTCCCAGGACCTCAAGGCCCTTCTTAATCCTTGGTCAGACAAGGGTCCCCTTGCAAGCAGGCTCTGTTCAGCATCTTCACTGAAGGTGCCTGGTGGGACCAGCAGGCAAACGAGGGAGGGAGCAGAAACAGGTGTTACTGTGAAATGTTGACTTTTGTCAAAAGACAAAGCTGCAAGCTCAGCTGTGGAGCAGCATCAGGATTGGCTGATGTTCGGATTTGTGAATCTGGTATCTCCATTGTACAAAAGAGAACACAGCTCCCAGTGGGCAGGGGTAGGGTAGCTGGCCATACCAGGTCCTCTAAAGGGAAGCACAGCAGGGCTCCTTTATCACAATGGGCCTGTAGTCTGCCGTGGAGTCCTGGAATGAGAATGAACTCAGTTTCCCCTGCAGATGAGAGCCTTGGCCAGGGACTCCATTTTGCTTCGGGCTTTCGGGCCTCAAGCCTGTCCCATCCAGCCCAGCCTCCTGGGTTTTATTTGTCACTTTCCAGGTTGTTCTAATTAAAGCACTGTGTCTTCACAGCCTGGAAAGTGTGATTTTCCTCAGTGAGGAAGAAAGGTCTTTCTTCAGCAGTGAGGGCCGCTTCTCTGATGAGGACGCCCGGCGGCTCCTGAGCAGGACGTCGGGTACAGATGTATGTACCACGTGCAGCCTGGGTAGGTGCAGGGAGGTTGGCGCCTCTGTACCCTCTGTGGCTGGGAATTCAGGGTTATGTTGTGCCCTGCTGTTAATTTATAGGCATCTTCCCAGGGCAGATTCTCAGAAAGACAGAGACTGCACTCAAGGTGTGGGTCAACTGGCTTTGCAACTGGGTGCGGCCTGGTGGCCTCCAGCCAGTGCCACACGTACCTGTCCCACTCTGCCCTGCGAGCGCTGGGTTGATGCCCTGTCACCTTTGTCCCTAGAGGGTTGGATTCTTGACGAGTGCCTCCCGGCAGCCAGTCCTTCCTTCCTCTTCCTGTCCTAGTGCTGTGCCTCCCTCAGGCCACCCATGGAGAAGCTGTCAAAGTCCTGCCCTGGCAGGGAAAGGAAAGACTCCTCCTGGCTGTGGACCAGCCAGGCCCAGAGATGGAGAGTCAGGAGCCAGGGATGCAAGTTGGCCCTGACGTTCTGGCTGCTGAGGGAGCCTGTCTCTACTGTCCCCAGGTGCCAACCCCAGACATACTGAGACCTCAGCCTTTGAAGTACAGGAAAGCCTAGGGACCCTGTTCTGATCTGATCCATACCCTCCAACTCCTACCCCAGGCTGGTCAGAGTCCCCTCTCCCAGCCCCAGGCAGAACTGGCTCCATGGATGTCAGCTGGCATAGAGCACCTAAGAATTATAGGGCTGCCATCCCCAAAGGCAACATGACTCCTCTTTCCACAGCACCTCTCAAATCACAGACAGGAAGAAAGCCATCAACACCGGAAGAGATGTAGCAGAGGGGAGGGTGGTAGGCAGATGTCAGCGGGTTGCTGCCAGTTCCAAAGACACAGGGAGTGACTCATCTACCATTCTGCTGACAGAGTTAATGCAAACATGCACACTGCCTATGGAGTGCACAGATACACACATGTGCAGAAATAGGCACATACTTGCATGCATTCAGGTATACCCAAAACCACACAAGGACATACATGCAAACTCCCATGTACATGCTCATATGGAGATATATGTGTAATATATATGCAAATATACACACATGTAGGAATGCAGACACATTCACGTACAACCACAGAAACATGCACATCTATACACTCATGTGCATATACACACTTCCATGTATACACTCATCCAGAGACATACAACTATGTGCACACGTTTGCATGTGCAGGTGTTGTGTGGGCATGTATACAGACATGTGTCTCTGAGTGTGTATATGTGTGTGCATGTGTGGGTCTACATGTGTATATGCCTATATATACACCCAGGTAGGTGCCCACAGCTAATCACGCACATATACATGTACATAAACATCCATGCATTTACATGTGTGGAATGCGTGCATGCATAGACCAGAAGCACACATTTCCACACGCTTTTTCATACTGCTTAGTAGATGCATGGAGAGACCTTTTCCCCATGATATTGGGGTCAAGCCTTTCAGGTCCCCAGTGAATTTCTCTTCCTAAATGGATGGCTTCAGCCTGCCCTTGCTGGAACAAGACTCACCCTGACTGCCTGTCTTTCTTAGGAAGCAGATGGGGCCTCATTGGGCAAGAGGAAGTGGGTAAGGGTACCACCTGGACAGTGTTGTGCCCACACGCGTGCTGCCACAACTTTTAGCTCTTTACACATCTTCCTCGGTTCCTTTTCTCATTTGGTTACTGTGGCGATCCAGCAGGCAGCGAGTGTCAACCCATTCCAAGGGGGTGGGAATGAGGCTTGGGGAGCCACCCTGGTTGTAAAGAGCAATCAGCTAGGGACTTGCCCCAGTCTGTCCTGCTGCTGCCTACGCCCCTGTACCCCAAAGAACTGAGAAGGGTCACAGGCACCTTCAGTGGAACGGGTACAGCAGGGGTAGATACTGTGCTCCATCCTGGCCTGGAGACCTTTGAGGATGCAGATTCTCTGGCCCTGAGCCACACTTCTTCATGTGTGCTGGTGATCAGAGAGCCCTGTGTCCACCTTCATGGATGAGGCAGGACCTGGGGCACTGGTAGAGGAGGTAACTGCTGCTTTTTTCTTTCTCAGACCAGTTAGAAGAAGCTGAACGGCTGGAGGCACGAGGTAAGCTGTGGTCGGGTCTGCTGCTCACGGCTGGTTCTGAGGTGTGGGGCAGAGGTAGGACCGTTGGGCGCGGTGGACAATGGACACTGATGCCACTCCTCTGCAGCATGTGTGGGGTATGAGGAGGCTGGGTGGGTGGCCTGAAGCTTCCTGATGCATCTGTGGAGACCTTGCGGACCCAAATCTCTTCTGGCAAATGCACCTCCCCAGCCTCCCCCTGCTCCAGCCCACACTGCACCTTTTCAAGTGAAGCTACCAAGCTTTGCCTCAGTGGACTGGACCACACTTTTGGGGACTAAGACAATTGGATTTGGGTGTTGGAGAGAAAGACCCTCTCCCAACTTAATCTTAGAGGTCTCTCCTTCCTAGCCTAGTACCAAACCGCTCTGTTCATCTCCCCTCTGCAACTCTTCCCCTAGAGGATCTAAATAGAGGAGCTAGGGCTGTGAGCTGCTGAGGGCCCTGGGATATTCCCCAAGAATAGACACATCTCAGTACAAACTCAGATTCAGGGAGGAAGGTAAGGAGGAGGTCTGGCACTGCTGGGATGGGCCCAAGGGCAAGTCCAGGGCCTCCCTCCTACTCTGAGCTCAGTGAGCAGAGGCAGACAACAATGGGGCAGCTCCTTTCCAGGTGGCCCATTTTCTGCCTGAGTCCTAACAAAGGCCCTGGGTCTTCTCAATCTGTCCAGGCACGAAAGCAGATGGAGACCTCTATAGCTGGGGATTTCTCAGCCAATTTGGTATGCCCAATGTCCCTGTCCTCATCACCATGGTTCTGTCAGCCTCAACGTGTGTGTGTGTGTGTGTGTGTATGCGCACGCACGCGCGCACCGAGGATTGAACCCAGGCCTCACACATGCTAGGTACATGCTCAGCCCTCAAGCTACACCCACCAGTCCACTTTGTCCATTTTATGCGTGTCAATCTTTAAGCCCATGGCTGATTTTGGTGACTACTAACTATTGGTGATTCATGGCTTCTAGGACTTTAGTGGCCTGTGGAATCGCACACTTGTGGTCAGGCACTGACTGCATACCAGATGGTTAAGCGGCTTTGACTCTTTCTAAAAGAAAGTGCTATGTAGGCCAACACTGAGCTCCAACACACAGGATCTCTGAGAACTGTTCTCCAAAGGCAGGTGGAAGAAAGCGGGCTGCTGGGTAGGAAAGCTGGCCAGAGAGATTGGATCTTCTTGGGAGTCATGACCAGTTATCATCCTGAAAGTGGAGCATTGGGGACATATAGCTGGGTTGGGGACAGAGGCAGGGACATCACACAGGTGGAGCTAGAAACTCAGGTTCACAGCTGATCAAATTGGGCCTTCTGTGACTTCCAGAAACATCTCTGCCTCATCTGAACCCAGAGCCGCAAGAGACCTTACGCATGGTAAAGGATGTTCTAGAACAATGCAAGGCCTACTCTGGCTTCCCTGAGGAGCCAGTGTCCTGGAGCCTTGGGGCAGTGTCCCACAGAGTGAGCTCACCAGAACCTGAGGAGACCCCCTTCTGCCTGGATCCCGAGGATGACTGGACAGACCCCGAGGTGCTGGGCTCTCTGCTGCAGGTCCTAAATGCCCCCGAGTATGACACCCGCTTCCGAGGCCTGTATGACATCTCGCTGCCCTGGCTGAGTGCTGTGCTCTGTGGCTTTGAAGATGAGGAGGAGCTGGCCAGGCACCTGGCTCAGGCCCGAGGGGTAGCAAAGAAAGTGGGCCTGGCCATGACCCTGGCCAGGCTGTGCCTCCTGTTAGGGCGGCTGTGTGCCCGAAAGCTCAAGTTATCCCAGGCCCGGGTATACTTTGAGGAGGCTCTGGGGGCTCTGCGGGGCAGCTTTGGGGACCTCTCCCTGGTGGTGGCAGTGTACACCAGCCTGGCCACTGTGTACTTGAAGCAGAAGAACAGGGAGAAGTGTGTGCAGTTGGCACCCAAAGCTGCAGCCCTGCTCTTGGGGACACCAGGCCACGCGTGCAGCGCAGAAGTGGAGCTCCTTAAATATGCACTGCGCAGGGCCATCTGCAGCCACAGCCCACAGGCAGAGGCCAGGGCCTGCTTCCTGCTGGCCAGACACCACATCCACCTCAAGCAGCCGGAGGAGGCCTTGCCCTACCTGGAGAGACTGCTGCGTCTGCACAGGGACTCGGGGGCCCCACCTGCCTCGTGGCCCGAGGACTGTTACCTGCTCCTGGCAGACGTCTATGGCCGAAAGTGCCTGCCCCACCTGGCACTGAGCTGCCTCAGGGTGGCCTCACTCTGGACCCAAGGCTCACTGGCTGGTTCCCTCAAGAGTGTGGACCTGGTGCTCCGGAACGCCCCTGAGCCGTATAGCCAGAGGAGGACTACCCATGGCCTCCCCTCTCAGATTGCCCACTACCTCAGGCAGGCATTGGCCTCCTTGGCTCCAGGCATGGGGCAGGCCCTGTGTGGGCCCATCTATGCCAGCCTGGCCCAGCTGTACAGCCACCACCAGCAGCATGAACAGGCCATTGCCTTTATGGTTCAGGCCACAGAAGCTGACACTGCGGCCGGTGTCCGCCCTGTCGTGGACCGTTTGGTGGCCCTTGCCTGGCTTCACATGCTTCATGGACAGAGCCTGGTGGCCCTGGACATCCTGGAGTCCATCTCAGATGCAGCCGTGGCCAGGAAGGACCAGGAGTGTGTGATCACCAACATGGTAGCCATGGCCCTGAAGAGAACAGGCAGGACCCGGCAGGCGGCAGAAGGCTACTTCCAAGCTCTGCACATGGCCCGCAGTCAGGGCCATCTACAGAACCAGGCAGTGGTCCTGGCCAACTTTGGGGCCCTGTGCCTGCAAGCCGGTGCTGGCAGCCTGGGGAGGCACTACTTGCGGGAGGCCGTGGGGCTCTTCTCACAGATGCCCAGTGGGCTATGTGGCCCGGACTTCACCCAGGTGCTCCTGTGGCTGGGCCAGCTGTGCACGCACTCCTTCCCCCAGCAGGCCAAGTGCTACTATGAATGGGCCTTTCTGGTTGCTGTGGAAACAGACCACCTGGAGAGTAAGTACCACCTTTGTTCCTCAGGCTCCTGCCTCCTAGGGTATGTGTGGGTCATGCTGGCTTCCTGAAGAGAAAGCTCCTTTCAGAGCATCCTGGGGTGGCAGGCAGAGGCTGGAGGCTGGTTCCCCACCATTGGTCATGCTGAGTGGTGGGAACCTGATGTTTGCCAGCACCTTTGAGGCAGACTATTCCCATGCTGGGCCAGACATAATAGTGGGGGTTGGAGGGTGGGTAATACTGAAAGTCCCTCATCCTGAGGACCCCACAGTCACCCGAATAGGATGATGGTCACCTTAGACATAACCCTGAGACTTAAGGTGAGAGGAAGCCTACAGCTTCTGTGAGCCGGACCGCCAGTGCCCGGCGCCTCAGGCTCTGTTGTTTCCTTGGCATCTGCCCGAAGTCCTACTTACCCCACATATCCTGTTCACAGAGGTTGCCAGGGCCATAGTGGAGTTCAGGTTCACCCATAAGCACTTAGTTGTACAATTGTAAGTCAGGCCCCATGGACAAGTGAGACTATGCCATCCTTGCTAGGGGCTGGAACTGACTGTAGAAAACAGATGACCAGGTCAGATCAGCCCCAAAGTGCTTTTCAGTGTGATGCTGGGCACTACCCCACTCTAGCTTGTGGGTTGGGGAAGTCTCTTTGATCTGACACTGGAGGACTAAGGAAGGTTTAACCAAGCAAGCAAGTATTGGGTCAGGAGCAGAAGGTCCAGCCTGTGCAGAAGCCCAGGGGTACTCGAGTGAGCTCATGCAGTTTGCAGTGGTGGATAGTAAATCTCAGCTGGAGAATGAGGCAGGGTCCAGGCTGAGGTTTGTCCTTTTCCCAAGAGCAGTGGGGAGCCACTGAATGCAGATGAACACACCATGGCTGTGCCAAGGATGGAGACCAGGTGGGTCTGGCTTCAGGCCTCCATAAGAGATCTGGCACATACTTGAGGCCTCCAAAGGGACAAAACTCATAGACATGTCTGTGTGAAGGGGGTGAGGAGAAAGGTAAGGTTCAGCTAGCCAGTGAGGCCTTGGCAGTACAGACTCTGGCGTGAAAGAGACCCTGGGGACCCTCAGGAGGGGCCAGACCTCCACACCTTCAGCAGCCTCACCACACAGTCAGTGGTGCCTGTCCTGCCAGGCCTCCCCAGGTACAAAGCCTCAGACCTGGACAGCTCCAGTCAGGAACCCAGCAATATGTGTCCCTCCTCCTAAGCTGAGTACCGTAGAAGGCCCGAGGAGGCCGGGGGTGGGGCAGAACCACATACCAGGTCACCATTGATTTACTGTTGATATAGTGTGTGTCTTTCTGAGGAGTGATCAGTTGATGGGCAGTTGTGGTCGTTCACGGTGGCCCTTCATCTCCAAGAGGCAGCACACCTCATCCATCATCTCTGGTTTTAGGAATTTGCGTCTTTCCTTTTTCTTGGTCATTTTGCTGAAAGGTTTGTGATTCTTTTCAAAGCACCAGCCTGTGTCTTGGGGATTTTCTGTTCCTCCTCTCTGTGTGTTGTCATTTCTGCTATCAGTCGTTCTCCTTTCTGTTGTGGTTAACACTTTGCTTCCTAGTCTCTTAAGGTGGAAGTTTAGCTCTGAGGTTCCAAGTTTTCCTTCCTCCCCTCCCCCCTTTCCTCCTCCTGTCCTCCACAAAAGCATTCACAGCCATCAGTTTCCCCAAAGTATTGCTTTGTGTTACTCCTTAAGTTTCTGGGCTTCAGCCTGGTTCATCTCAGTCTTCCTCACTTCCCCAACCTCTTCTTTGACCTCTGGTCACACAGGAATGGGCAGTTTAACTTTTGTATATTCATGCGCTTCCCAAACTTTCTTCTCTTGCTGATTTCTATTTGTTTATTTAAGAGTCCTAGGGAATGAACCTAGGGCTTCATGCACACTAGACAAATGCTCTGTAACTGAGCTAGATCCCCAGCCTAACTCTGCTCAAGCTTCTAAATTGGCCAGCCTGGTCTTGAACTCACTCTGTAGTCCAGGTAGATCCTTCTGCCTCAGCCTTCTGAGTAGCTAGAATTACAGTATGCACCTCTAGCCTCGGCTCTGACTGATTTCCAGTCTCATTCCGGTGTAGCTAAAGAACACATTTCCTGTGACATCAGTCCTTTCACATTTACTGAGACTTGGTCTTAGCCTGATGTGTTTTGGAGACTGCCCCGTGAGCCCTCAAGGACTGTGTTTGGCTGCTGGGGGAGTTTTACAGGACCCTGAGGTCTGGCTGGCTTATGCTGTGGCTCAGCTTTCTGCTTCTGTGTTGATTTCTAGGTTGTCCTGGCAGTCAGGAATGCCCATGGCTGCCAGCATCCGACTTTAGGATAGGCCAGTAAGCCATGGCTTGGAGTGCAGGCTTATAGATGCTGGAACCTGGCTGAATCTATTGTCCATATGGCAGGCTCCAGGCTAGATGACGGCTGTGGACTGTTTGTGTGCCCATCTGCACTGGGCTGCTACTACCCTGACCACCAGGTTGGGATGGAGGCAGGGGAACCATGGTGAGGCATAGAGCAGGGGGAGTACCAGGCCAGGACCCAGCCCTGAGTTAACTAAAACAGCCTTGTCTTTGGGCTTCCCGGGTACATCAAGCACTGGGGGCCTCTTGGTGCACCCTTCTTTCTGCCACTCACATAACCTGACCGTGGGTTCAGTGTCCCCATTTTTGAGGCCCTGGTTCATGGAGAGGTGGAAGAGGTGGGCATTCAGCAGGGCCTTTTATCCCCCCACACAGAGGCACTGGGGAGCCTCTGAGATGATGGAACCAGGAGGGTGACTTCCACTTTCTGTTCCTGCCCAGGCCAGCTACAGGCTGTGCAAAAACTATGCCACTTCTACAGCGAGGTCGTGCCCAACGAGGTGCGGTGTGTCGTCTACCACGAGTTCCAGCTCGCGCTGGCCCAAAGGGTGGCTGACAAGGTTCTGGAGGGACAGCTCCTGGAGGCTATCAGCCAGCTCTACCTGTCGCTGGGCACCGAGCGGTAAGAGCAGCACAGGGTAGAGGGACATGAAATCGGGCCCTGTCCCTGGGGAACCACTGGGCTCCTTAACACCAGTCAAGCTCAGACTTCTTGGGCCCCAGGAAAAAATGTGGACTTCACATCAGGAATGATGGGCCAGTGTCCCTAGAGCAGGGCTTCTCAGATGTGTCCCTGAACCAGTGTCTACCTTTCTGGGAGCTTGTTGAAGGTGCTATACCCTGCCCAGGCCTACAGGGTCAGGAACCACCATCAGGGCCAGCAACCTGCCTGAGAGCAGTCCTGTGCGCCACACCACGATGTGTGTGAGTTTGAGAAGCGCTGGTCTAGGGTCTGAATTCTTCCCTATGTCAATGGCTCCCCAGGGTCCCAGGAAGACACAGGCTGGATTTGGCAGGTGGAGACTGAGGATTCCCCTTGAAGAATTCCCTCTGTCTTTCCATGGGATTCTGCCCATAGAGGATTCCTTCAGGTCCTGACCTTCCAGATCCTTCTGTAGTCAGGCCCATAGTGTGTAGAGCCAGGGCTGTCACAGGCTCCTGTTCTCATGTGCATGTTTGATGCCAGGGCCTACAAATCTGCTCTGGACTACACCAAGCGGAGCCTGGGGATATTCATCGACCTTCAGAAGAAGGAGAAAGAGGCATACGCCTGGCTACAGGCGGGGAAGATCTACTACATCCTGCACCAGAATGAGCTGGTGGACCTGTACATCCAGGTATGGGCTCAGGACTGACAGGGTGCACTCACTCACTCACCCAACTATCCACCTAATCACCCACTCACCTACCCGGCCATCCATCCACCCACCCATTCCTCCACCCACCTACCTACCTGTTGACCCACCCATATAACTGCCCACCCATTCATACATCTATCTGTTTACCCATCCATCCACTCACCCATCCACCAATCCATCTATCCATCAACTCACTCATACACCTACCCAACTTCCCATCCATCTATGTATCCAACTCACGCATCCATCCACCTGTCTCGACCTGTTTATCCAGTCATGCACCAATCTACCCATCCACTTGTCCACTCACTCACTCATCCATCCATCCCCTAGCCACTGCTGAGTACCTAGTGTATCCCAGGGGCCTGCATCTTTTCCCCTTAGGCCCCATCAGTCTCCCTCAGTCCCCAGTCTCTCTGACAAGCATCTGAACTCCCTGGGCAGACAGATGAGCCCCATGCAGTGTCCAGCCCTGTGTTTGTATATAGCAGTTGGTCAGTATCTGGGGGACTCACATGTCCACACAGAGGAGCTTTGCTCTGGTAGAGTATGGCACATTTACTTTAAAACACACTTATCATAGAAGCTGTGTCGCTTTCCTAAACACAGACAGACGAGGAAGCCCAGGAGCAACACTGTGACCCTGGGGCTGAAGACAGAGTGAGGATCAGGAGCCCAGGGCTAAGAGGGGCCATGGGATCTGGCAGGCAGAAACACCGGGAAGGTGGGCTGAGCCTGGGATGAAGGAATTTTGAATCAGGGTGAGGGGCTAGCGCCACCTGCTGGAGGAGGGATGTCCTGGCTGCAGATGCAGTACAGGGAGCCTGGTCCTGCCTGGGAGCTGAAGAGTGGGTGGGGCTACCCTCTCTTCACTGAGTGGATGTTTGTTGAGTATCTGTTATGTACCAGTCATTGCAGGCATCCCTGGATACAGCAGAGAAGCTCAAGCCTCAGACCCTGCCCTGTGGTGCTTGCTGATGAGAGGGAAGGTGGGCATAGTCAGGTCAAGATTATGAGGACTTGGAGAAGTAAAGACCAAGGAACAGGGTGTGGTGGGAGCCACAGGAGATGTAAGGGCAGAGCTCTGTGGTTCAGACACAGTGGACAGGGCCAGAGGCCAGATCCAAGCTCCTCCCTGCTGACCCGGCCAGCCCATACTTGCTGGGCTCCAGGGCTCCAGCTGATCTGACGCCTCCTGGCTTTCAGGTCCTGAAGGCTACTGTTTCCAGAGCCCCAAATACACAGGGAGGGAAAGAAGGCCAGTGCCTCCGGCTGTGAGGGAAGAGGAAGCTTCAGGGACTGTGTGTGCATCTCAGGGACATGGCCACCTTGGTGGGTACTGACTCCAGAGAGCTTCTGGTCCTCGCAGGTGGCACAGAATGCAGCCTTGTACACCGGGGACCCCAAACTGGGGCTGGAGCTGTTTGAGGCAGCTGGGGACATCTTCTTCAATGGGACCTGGGAGAGAGAGAAAGCTGTGTCCTTCTACCGGGTGAGAAGCCACTGTGGGCCAATGACATGGGTCTGAGGTGGGTGTCCCTCAGTGGACACAGGTGTGGCTGGCAAAAGCCTCCTACCTGGAGGTGGAGTGCTCCAATGGAGTCTACTTTTCTGGAATGATCTTGACCACCCTCCTGTGAGGCACAGCAGCAACCCCACACTTGTAACCCTAGTTGTGAAGTCCTGTCTCCACCTTATAGATGAGTAAGCTGAGCTCAGAGAGGCACGAGCTTTTGTCAAAGGATGCCAGTGGAGACATGGACTGAGCCTCTCTTCTGTCCCCACAGCTCACAGCGTGCAGCTGGCCTTGGGCTCACAAAAACATGCATTTTATTAGAGTATTCAATCCTTCCACTTAGGCCCTGTTGCCTGGGCAGAGGGAAGGGCTGACCAGAGGGAAGGGCTGACCAGAGGCTACAGGGGTAGCTGAATAGGCAAGGGTCACCCCCCCCAAGCCTGGAGTATCAGAATAGAACCATCCTCTGTCCTACAAAGCCATATGGGGAATGTGCCCTGGAGGAACTTTGCATGGTAGCCACTGCAGGTCTGACCCCCACATATGGACAGGACCGGGCGCTGCCCCTAGCCGTGACTGTGGGGAACCAAGAGGCAGAACTGCGCCTGTGCAACAAGCTGGTAGCACTCCTGGCTGCACTGGAGGCACCTCAGGAGGGTCTGGAGTTCGCCCATGAGGCCCTGGCACTCAGCATCACCCTGGGTAAGTCTCTGTGCCCTGACCCACACCTCAGCCAACTAGGTTTCTGGCCCCAGGTCTACAAGGCAGGGCAGACAGGCTGCTCAGCCTCCCCCTATTTCTGGCGAAGGCTGGCTGAGGCCAAAAGCAGATCTGCTAAGCCAACAACACCTAGCCCCGGCCAGGACACAGACCAGGCAGGGACTCAAGAACAAAGCTCCCTGAGGCATCACTGCCTCTTCTTGGTAACCTCAGAGCTGGCCAGTTTTCCCTGCTGTCCACACACACTCACTCTCGCATGTACTGGTCTTCTCCCATGTCCCCTTCCCACCCTCATCAGCCTCTCCAATTTTCTGACTGGTACAATCCTCACCCCTCTCCTGCAGCATGTCCCTCAGTACCAGGCTTCACTCAACGACTGAATGAGAATGTTTGTCTTCCTCCAGACATGGAGCCTTGAGTGGACTGACCAGGGCCTCAGGCCTGCAGCAGGCAAGCAGCTGATCTGGAACCACTGTGTGCAGGCTCCTTGTGCTGGTCCTGGAGGGAAGGGGAAGATGCCAGAGCCCACCCAGGCCAGCTGCCTGTTTGCAGGGGAGGGTATGGGGCTCTGATGAGTTTGGCTCGCTAAGGCTGAAGGCTATGCTGAGCCTATACCCAGGCAGGAGCCACTGCTAGTCCTGACCTGAGCCCTGTGCCAGGAAATGCATGGACTATGTGCCTTGGGGGCTCCTAGTTAAAAGTAGTAACCAAAGGCACCAGGTGATTCAGCAGACATAAAGCAGGGGCATGCACGCTTGCAGCTTTGCCAGCTCTGAAGGCAGAGGGGAGCTGGTGCCATTAGCCAGCTTTACAGAAGAGAAGAATGAGTCTAGGGACCAGAAAGGACTGGCTGGAACCCATGCTAAGTCTGGGAATGTCCAGAGTCATGGCTTGGAGCTACAGGTCTGCATGCTTGCCTCCTGATTGGCCTGTGCTCTGCCTGCCCCATGGAGCCATGACCTCACACCTACTCCTCCACCTGCACCCCCAGGTGACCGCCTGAATGAGAGAGTGACCTACCATCGGCTGGCTACTCTGCACCACCGGCTGGGTCACGGGGAGCTGGCCGAGCACTTCTACCTCAAGGCTCTGTCGCTCTGCAACTCACCCCTGGAGTTTGATGAGGAGACCCTGTACTATGTGAAAGTTTACCTGGTGTTGGGTGACATCATCTTCTATGACCTGAAGGTGGGTAAGAAGAGCAGGGCTCAGTCTGGGGTTTGGGAGACATTGCCCTGCCTGGAGTGGGGTCTACACCTGTAGTCACTGTCTCCCAACAGTGACTTAGCACCGTTCTGGAGCTGGGCCTGGCTGTGAGGAGATAGCAAGGTCAGCAAACAGGACCAGGTTCCTAGGCTGACCAGACCTGGCCCTCCAGAGCTCAGAGTCTGCTGAAAGGCTGCGGTGTGACAGATGATGGACACGGGTACAAGATACGCCAGCAATGGGGGTGTAGTCACAGGGCTTCCTGGATGAGGTGACCCCTCAACAAGGATATAAGCCAGGGAAGGGAGGACATTTATGACCACTGACTCCTGACACTCACATTGCAGAATCCAGCCCACACTTTGGCCCGTGTTCTAGGAATCCATCATGCTTGCTGACCTGTCACCACAATTCCATCCCAGAATTCTGGGACACTCTTTTCTGGTCACCCAGGAGGGATGAGTGGAAAGATTACCATATCCTGTCCTACAGTGAAGGAAACAGACTCAGGAACAGGCTCACTGACCCCCAGGCTGCCTGTCTGAGTCCTTGCTGGTTATGGCTCCAGGCACCCGACCTAGGACCTCTTTTCCATCTGTCCTGCAGCCCTGAAGTGGGTGCCAAGTTGGCTCCTGCAGGCAAGGACCCAGGTATCTCCCCTATCTGAGCCCTGCCCTGGCAACCCCCACCCCAGCCCAGGCCCCAGGTCCAGCACTTTATCTGTTCAGTAAGGGTGTTCCTGTGGCGTAAGGACTCCAAGTTCAGGGGCTGAGTTCCTGGGGTGGGGGCCTGGGCCCCTCACCCCTTCCCCAGGGTTCCTGAGGCTGGCTGTGCACTGGCGACATCTTGTGGTCCGAAGTGGTCCCTGCAGCCTTGCTCTGAAGCCTGTACCCTTGGAGAGGGCTGTTCCTGGTAGCCTGGGGGCCCCTCAGGCAGATCCTCACCGGTGACCAAGGGGCGAGGGCTCTGAGCACAGTCTCTCCACAGTGAGGTTTACCACCTGACTTACTGTGTCCCAGGAAGAAGGGAAGGGTAGCCCTGTTGCCAAGGCCAGGCTGGGGGTCAAAGGCCAGAGAACTCCCAGGTCTTCCTTGACGTGGGCTCTGCCTCCTGCTGCCTCAGCCTTGACTCACACTGTCAGTCTGGGGCCTGTTCATCCCGGGAAGCAGCAGAAGGGGCTGGAATAGGAGAGGCAGGAGTCCCAAGGCATCTTATCTTTTGTCTTTCCCATGAGTCACCTTCAATCTAAGTAATCACAGTGAAGGGCAAGGCTCAGAGCAGGCCAGACCTGTCTGTGAATCTCTGGCTGTTGCACATGGGCACACACATACAGACACAGGCACGTGCACATACATATACACATGTACACATACACACACATGTACACGCATGCACACACACTGTTGCCATCCTTCCCATCCTCCTGAGGTGCCAGGTAACATCACAGAGCTGGGGGGTGGGGTGGCCTTGAGCCCAGGATAGGGAGTGTCCACCACCTCCTACTGTTGTATAGTCCACTCTGCTCCATTTTTAGTGCCTGGCTCTGTGGGGCTAGTCAGGGCCCCCAGCTCTTTGATCCTTTTCAGGGCCCACCCCAGGGGCTCAGCCCGAGAGGTACTGGTGGACCTCAGACTTTGTCCCCAACTCTGGGGAACTGTCACAAGATGCTGGGCAGGAGAGGGCAGGCTGGGTGGGGGTCTCAGGAGGCTCTTCCGTCACTCCTATGTGAGGGACCTCAGGAGAAGCTGGGGTGGGAAATGAGGTCAAAGTGTGTGGGGGGGTGTGTGTCCTGCCCTAGGATGTTCAGTTTGAGGCAAAGGTACACTTGCCCTGGGAGTGGCTGGGGGGCCAGGGAGTGTAACACCTCATCTAAGCTTCCAGGGGAGATTCCCTATGATAACAGATGTGAGAAAGGTCTCGAAATGCTAGTGTACACAGGAGCTGCAAGGTCTGGGTCACTTGTACAATCACCCAGCAACAGGGGGCCAGGAAGCCCCCAGAGCCAGTGGGGCCCTGTACCCCAGAGAACCCACCTCCCCTAGGGAAGGCAACATGTACTCCAGAGGAGGGCAGGAGGCAGGACAGTAGGGATGGAGACAGTCAGGGTCAATGACAGATGAAGGCCTAAGGCTGTAGTACCAGGGAGGAAGGGGGAGCTTCAGAGAAGGGGGCTGAGCACCACTTTCAAACAGGTGTGGGTGCAGGAAGAAGCTGAGGGGCAGCCACAATGCTATTCCAGGTCACCTCTGGGTCACATTCCTGGTGAGCTCAGAGCCGCTCTGAGTCAGCCCCCGGTTCTGTGTGGCCCCCCAGCTTTGAGGAACCATGTCCAGTCCCAAGAACCAGGAAGCTCTGGCCCAGCTGGGGACAGTGTCCATGAGCCAGTCCTGTAGGCTAGGCCATGACCATGCCAGGGCAAGACAGGATGTTCTCACAGTATCCCGGTGTGAACCTGTGGGTTGACAGAGTGACCCTGGGACCCTTGGGGGCTGGTTCTAGGTGTCCCCCGCCCCCACCCCTAGTGAGTCAGGACCATCTACTCCTCAGGACCCTTTTGATGCGGCTGGGTACTACCAGCTGGCATTGGCAGCAGCCGTGGACCTGGGCCACAAGAAGGCACAACTGAAGATCTACACACGCCTGGCCACCATCTACCACCACTTCCTCATGGACCGCGAGATGTCCCTCTTCTTCTACCAGAAGGCGAGGACCTTCGCCTCAGAGCTGAACCTACGCAGGACCAACCTGGTACCCCAGCGACTCTGCGGCTGGGCATCCTGGCTGGCTCCCAGCCACCCACCCTAACACTCCAAGTGGAGGTCTGTGTGAGAGAACCTCCCCTCTCCTAGGAGTGAAGACTGCTCATTTTCTAGGGAGGGGAGGCTTGAAGAAGGGCCAAACAACAATAAATGTATTTTAGCAACTGACTAGTATCTGCAAGGGGTGTGTATGTGTCCCCACTCCTCTCTGGGGACTCAGGACCTGCTCCTCCCACATTCTGCTCCCTGGGGTCCAGGGATGGCCCCTCCCCAACTGGCTCCCTGGTCCCATTTTGGGTCCCAGCCAGGACTGAGCCCAAAAGGTGTGGGCTCCTTACTGGCTGCCATGCCATGGTCTCGGCAAGTGACTTTACCTCAAGCCTCTGTCCCCTTGCCTATCAAAAGTAGAGGTGGTGATGGGAGTCCCTGGACAGGACCAAGGTGGCTTGGTCCACCTCTCTAATCTGTCTTCCGTCCTCATAGAACCTGCCTAAGAGAAGATTGTGACATAATGTCCCCAGTGGGCAGCCACAGATGTGGAGACCCAGAGTGGCTAGGTACCTTGCCAACTGTCACACACCAGATGGGAACCACACCTCAGAGCCCAGCGCAGTGACTATCTTGCCAACCTGCCTGGAAGGATGTACCCATTAAGCCCATTAAGCCTTGAGGGTGGTTCCTGGATCCCCCTACGTCTGCTGGTGTCTGGGGAGCTGCAGGCCAGGGGAGGGAGATGCTCCCTTCTCAGTGTCCCTGGGTCTGGACTTGTCTGGCCTGCGACACTGTAGTCCATAGTGAACGTGAGGGCATCCTGGCCACCCTGCTGCTGCCTGCTCCCTGTGGTCTCTGTGGCCACCTGGTCCCCAGGACCTCTGCACCTCCTAAGTCTCCTGCCCAAGAAGGCAATTCGAATGGTTTCTTTAGTAAGCTAGGCAGGGACACAGTGGCACAGGGAGGCTGAAGGTGTCCTGTGCTCCTCATATTCCCTGTACCACTCCAAGTCCCTCTTTCAGTTGTGTTTAAAGAAATAAAATTCAGGACTGGAGAGATGGCACAGTGGTTAAGAGCTCTCTCTGCACTTCCAGAGAACCCAGGACCCATGCCAGGTGGCTTACAACCATGTAACTACAGCTCCAAGGGATCCAATACCTTTCTCTGGCCTCTGGGCACACACAAACACACAAACACATCTACATGCACTCATAAATAGAAATAAAAATAAATCTTTAAAAAAAGAAATGAAGGTCAGGCATGGTGGCACATGCCTTTAATCAGGAGGCAGAGGCGGGGGGATCTCTGTGAGTTCAAGGCCAGGCTAGTTTACATAGCGAGTCCCGGGTTGGCCAGGACTGCATAATGAGATCCTGTCTAAAGAGAAGAAGAAATTTGCTACCTTCAAGCCTTCCAGTGGTGCTGAGACAGTTCCCAGTGCATGCATGTGTCCCAGAATGCTGTGGACTCCTGGTTACTCCTCATTCCCCTCCCCAGTCCCTCCTTGAAAGGGGACACTGTCCACCCCACACAGCCTTGTTAAGCACCACAGAGCACCTTCCAACGCCCTGCGGAAGCTGGGAGGAGGCCCCCAGTCTCCCCACTAGAAAGCAGCAGAGGAGCTTCCAGACCAGCTCCTCCTCCACCCCAAGCCCTTCGTCAGCTAGTCACAGTCCCTTTGCCTGGGTGGGTTGGGCAGCTATGGTGACCCAGAGTGGACAGAGCCAAAGGCCCTGTCAGTGTGAGTAAGGACACTTCAGCGAGTTGTCACCTGTCCACCATTCTACACAGGGTAGCCCACAGCCTGGGTATCCTCCACTAAAAATCATCTCAGGCTATGGAGGCTTTGGGGATAAACCTCTCTTAGCCCAGGCTGGCCAGCACTGAAACAAGGTGGCTGCATTGGGGGTTGAGGTGAGACTCGAGGTGCTCCTGTAGCCAGCTCCGCCACAGCGCCTGTTTCCTATTAGGATGATGACGAGTCTGGGACATGGTCCAACAGCCACAGCACGCTGCACCGGAGGTTGAGTAATGCTGGCCACTGGCTTAACCTCTCAGACCCTCTGTCTCTTCATCTGTAACCCAAGAAGCCCAACCTCAAGATTCCAGGAATGAAGAAAGAAAGTGTGCTGAGGCTGGGGCAGTCGGTGGAGGCTGAGGCTCTCTGGCTGGGGCCTAGACCCTGTGCACTGCAGGGCTCTGCTCCTTGGAGGCTAATCCCAGACAGCACACTGCAGAGCTCTTCTAGCAGCATAGGTGTGAGATGATCTCCTGCCCATGCAAGGCCACAGCAGCCAGAGGACCCACCATCCAGAAACCTGGCTTTAGAGGCCCAGTGTCTCCTAGGTCCATCCAGCCACCCTCCCACACACAGCCACCAGGCACCAACATTGTGCAATGTATTTGCTGTATACCCACTGTGTACAGCTCTGCTAACTGTTGGAGACCAGGCAGAGGCTAAGCTATGAGGAAACAGAGGGCCCTTCCAGTGCTGAGGATAAAATTGTGCCCCTTCCAGGAATCTCTGGAGATTCTTCTCTGAACAGAGAAGTAAAGCACCTTGCCTGGAGCCGCACAGCCCTGAGGTCTGACTTTAAGGCTATGGGGCTCAGGCTCCAGCAGGAATGTCTCTGCTGTCCTTGGAGGTGGTCATTTGCTACATTAGCTTTGTCCAAGTGGCAAAAGGATGCAGGATAAGTTAAGGACAGAAAGCAGTATGGGGTGATCAGGACCCTGTGTATGAAAAGCCAGAGGCTTCAGGTCACATCAGTGTGCACAGGGCACCCATCTGACAGCCTCCTGCCCATTGTGGTGTTTATGGTCAGCCATCCCAACAGCCAGTCACAGGGGTTCACAGCCTCTGTGGCCTAGGCTTGGGTTTTTGTGGCATCCAGGGAAGCAGGAATTCCAGGCTCACATCTCCAGAGAGCAGGGGCGTGATCTCCCTGGCTGCCAGGAATGGCTCTGTGACCCATCTGCAGGGTAAGAACACCTCTGTGGAGATCCATAAGCCTGGATGTCTGTCAGTGGGAGGGTGGAGCTGGGCTTCCAGAGAAGTCTGAGGAAGAAGATGCAGGCTTGGCCCCTGGAGGAGGGCAGTGAGTTGTGATTCCTCACCCATATATCACCTCATTCCCAGAACCTTCGTAACACACCTTACCACCACATCTGCCTCAGGGGGCTGGGGAAGGCCCATCGAGCAGTGAGCTCAGTCCAGACAATCACTCCTGGGTCAGAGGCCAGCACAGAGGCCCCACTGAGTGACCGTCATGGGCTGGTGGCTCTGAGGACACGCCTGTTCCCAGCATGGCATGCTGTTAGGCAAAGTGAGGCTGGGCTGGTCCTGACCTCAGTGGTTCCCACAGGAGCTAGGGACTCCTCTCCCCCAGGGAATGGGGATCAGGAACTCTGTGGGGACAGATCAAGTAAACACAAGAAAGGACTCAGTTCCAGGCCATCACTCAACTATCAACAGCAACGTGGCCACCCAAGCTGAGGGTCCCACCACCACCGGCAGCAGCGTCAGAAGAGCCCACTTAAGCCAGCCAGCCCACTTGTTCTGGGTCCCCAGCACAGCCACGGCCACGCTGGCTCCAGACAGCACAGCACAGGGAGAGGAAACTGACTCAAGGGCAGTTCCAGGAACAAAGGGACCATGTTCACAGACACCATGATCAACACACAGAGAACCCAAGAGAACCCCTGAGCATAGAGTCGGGGACTCCAAGAAAGAAGATGAAAGTCAGTTTGCGTCCTGCCAGCCACAACAGTGAGCATCAGAGTGAACCTTGAAATCATACGAGAGACTACAGCTGGGTGTGGTGGTGCAGCACTGTAGCCCAGCACTGGAGAGGTGAGGCGGGAGGGTTGCCGAGATTTCTCGGTCAGCCTACAGAATGAGGCCCTATCTCAAAAACCGAAAAGAAAAAAATAAAAAATAAAAGAGAAAATATACAAGGTGATAGGTTGGGTATGTAGCTCAGTGGGCAGGGTGCTAGCACAGAATCCGTGAATTCAAGCCACAGCACTACATACCCCAGGTGCGGTTGTGCATGACTATAATCCCAGCACTCAAGAGGTGGAGGCAGGAAGATCAAAAGTTCAAGGTCAGGGTTGGAGAGACTGCTCAGTGGTTAAGAGCATTGACTGCTCTTGCAGAGGACCCAGGTTTGATTTCCAGTACCCACACGGCACCTAACAACCATTCATAATTCCAGTTCCAAGGGAATACAACGCCCTCTTCTGCATGACACAAGTACAGTTGCATACATGCAAGCAATACACTTATACACATAAAATAAAAATAATAAATAATATATATTTTTAAAAGTTCAAGGTCCTCCTCAGCTACATATCAAGTTCAAAGCCAGCCTGGGCTACATGAGACCTTGTGTCAACCCTCCTTCTGAAAAAGAAAAGAGAGAGAAGGATGGGGGAAGGAAGGAAGGAAGGAGGGAAGGAGGGAAGGAAGGAGGAGGAGGGAGGGAGGGAAGGAGAGAGGGAGGGAAGGAGGAAGAGAGGGAGAGAAGGAGGGAGGGAGGGAGGGAGGAGGGAAGGAAGAAGGAGGGAGGGAGGGAGGAAGGGAGGAAGGAGGGAAGGAAGGAAGAAGGAAGGAAGGAGGGAGGGAGGGAAGGAGAGAGGGAGGGAGGGAGGAGGGAGGGAAGGAAGGAAGGAAGGAAGGAAGGAGGGAGGAAGAAGGAAGGAGGGAGGGAGGGAGGGAGGGAGAGAGGGAGGAAGGGAGGAAGGAGGGAAGGAGGGAAGGAAGGAGGAAGGAAGGAAGGAGGAAGGAAGGAAGGAAGGAAGGAAGAAAGGAGGAAGGAAGGAAAGAAGGAAGGAAGGAGGGAGGAAGGAGGAAGGAAGGAAGGAAGGGAGGAAGGAAGGAGGGAGGAAGGAGGAAGGAAGAAGCCCAAGGTGTCTAGGAACATGTTTGTCACCCATTACACTGGTTCTTTGCCGAGTGCTATTTGGCTGGTGAAAAGCAGACTCTGGGAGGAGGCCCTCCCTCATCTCCTCTAAACCCTCCTGTCCCGGGTCAGGTTGGCCTCCCGGCTCTGTAGCAGGGAGAGGGGAAAACAGCAAGTCTAAGGGCATTAAAATGCTGTGCCCTTGAGAACAGCTAGAGGGTAAAGCATTTCCAACAGCCCTGCTTCTTGGTTATCCCACAGTATAAAATGCCTTCGGTGGAAACAAGGAGCCAGAAGCGCCCACGGAGAGACAGTCCAAGTGGGAACTTAGCTGCCTGCAAGATGTTGTAAGCCCCTGGTTGCATGGCATCTTGCTATCTGTTGCAGCTTCTATCTGCTCTTTGCCATTTGTTCTTTAACTTTTGCTTGTTATATATTTAACAAACTCCTTCAAAACCTAAACTATGGCTATTGTAGGTCATCATTTGTCAAACACAACTGACTAGCAGCCTGTGGATTCTGCTGTGGCAAGAAACGAACTGAAGTCACTCTCCTGAGTCTCACAGAAAATATAAATCATATTAATGTACCCAGACATATGGCCCAGGAGAGGATCCTCTAGCCACAATCCTGTGGACTGTAGAGATAAACATTATCAAATATTTACTTTATTCGTGCATCCAAAATCTGGTGAACACATCAGTTTTCCCCCAATGGATGTTGTCTTATGAGACTCCAGTAGAAATCCCAACGGAGCATGTGTGAACTTGCAGAAATTGATTCTAAATATATAGGACTGACCAAAAGTCTGGAACAGTCAAGGCATCCCTGAAGACACAGGGAGTCAGGGAGGAGCTTCGCTCGAGCGAGTGGTGCCCTTGGCTTCCTGTTATGGTACCAGTCCTCACAGAGGAAGGTGCTCTGCGCCACAGACAGTTTTGGAGGTTCCATCGGGGTGGCCCTGCCCCATTGCTTTGGGCCATGATGGCCCAGGGCATTGTGGTGAGGAGCTCCTGGGAAGCAAGCTGTTCACTTCATAGACAGGGCCAAGAGAGAGTGAGGAGGGGGACAGATCCTACTGTCCCCTTCCAGACAGGCAACCAACATTCTACCCACTTGGCTCCCCGTGAGCAGCCCATGCACCTGGACATGTGGGCTCCTATTCACCCCACAAGAACCCCCATGTCAATGCTTGCTTACGAGCTTCCTGGCTGGCCTTGCCCTGCTGTTTTTGTCTCCTCTCTCTCAATATCCCATCTCAGTCATCACACAGGTCGTCTGCGCCAATCTGCCCTGGCTCTTTCAACTCACTGAGGCCTCACGCACCGTCCATGATGGCCTGCACAAGCTGACTCTGGGGAGCTCAGCCCAAGCTTGAAATCCTTGTAGAGGCTGTCTGTGAGGAGGCCAGGGAGGATTCCAGAAACAGAGGGTTGAGGAAAGTGTTCCAGCCTTCCAGGGATTGGTGGGAAATGACTGTGAGCCTTCAAGGAGGCTGCCTGAAGGATTCTGCATGGGGCCTGTCCTATCCTTCCCAGAGGGCTAGAGGATCCTCTCCAGGGCCATATGTCTGGGTACGTTAATATGATTTATATTTTCTGTGGGACTCAGGAGAGTGACTTCAGTTGGTTTCTTGCCACAGCAGAATCCACAGGCTGCTAGTCAGCTGTGTTTGACAAATGAATGCTTCCAAGTTCCTGCCCCGAACTGCCACTGGGGCTTCTGGATGGGCATCTGAGGCCACTGCAGTTGAGGGTGAAGAGTGTTCCAGAGATTGTAGGGCACAGACCCTGGGAGCTTAGGATGGTGGCTGGGAAGGGCAGAGCAGCTCCCATCCCAGCTCTGGCTGTCCATGGGCAGTGGCAGGTGCATAGGGCATCCGGGGACTGCTGTCCCTGCCCCTGCTGACCTCAGCTCTCCCACCTTCCTGGCCCTTTATTATTGAACGGCAGCATGGGCAGCCCATGTGCAGCTGGAGGAACAAACATGGCTATGGGGTTCCAAATCAAAACACACGTGGTATCACACGCTGGGAGCTGGCTGCAAGTGGGGTGCTGAGGCCACGGCTCTGCTGTGCTTCCTAGCTCCTGGGCTCCAGTCACCTCTGCTGGCAGCATCACCCCATCTCTGCATCCCTCCATTCACACCAGAGTACGTGGGTGTGGGTCTCCCTACTCATCCCTCCAACAAAGACACAAGAAGACCATCAGGGTCACCACCCCCCCAGCAGTCTGCCTTTCTCCAAAAAGACAGGTTGGGTGGGGACCATGTTTGCAACGCAGAGACTGGCACCTGGTGTCTCCAGGGCCACACTGGCATTCTGGCTCAGAGACTTCAAGGGAAGAGGTGGGAAGTGGGTGCTGAATTGGAAAGTGGGGGGGGGGTGCTGATTTCCTAAGAGCTGGATCAAGACAATGGTTAGCCTGAACAGCCCAGGCTCTGGGTCAAGCTTTTCTATCCCAGGCTGCCACCCAACCTGCATCCTTCACCTGTGACTCTGTGGGCTACAAGGGAAACTGGAAGCAGCCTCTGTGTGTGTGTGTGTGTGTGTGTGTGAGAGAGAGAGAGAGAGAGAGAGAGAGAGAGAGAGACAGAGAGAGAGACAGAGACAGAGACAGACAGACAGAGAGACAGAGAGGAAGTAAGAAAAGGGGAAGGTAAGAGATACATTGGAAGTGGGAAGGAAGGCAGCTCTTTCCTTCCTCTCTGACTCCTCCCAAAATACACACACACACACACACACACACACACACACACACACACACACTGTCCAGGCCCTCTGTCTACCTGCCCTCCACACTTGCTTCTCTTCTGTTCAAATACCCACAATATTCTACCATGTGAGAAACCTGCCTTGTCCATTTTGGATCCTATGACCCAATTCCCGTGGCCTGTGTGGCTGACAACAACAGGCCCTGACTGCTGTCTGTCTGGAAGCCAAGGGTGTCATATAGCAGGTGGACTGTCTGTTGAAGGGGGTGAGGGCTCACAGGGTTCAGAGGGGTGACCTCTTACTGAGTCCTTCACCCTCCACCATCCGGAACTGCTCCCCCAAGATACCCTGCCTGAAATGCCCTCCCCTTAGGAGTCAGGATTTCAACAGGTGATTTTAGATGCCACCCTTCAGCTCTGGAGCCAGTCTCCCACAATGACTCATGGGGCCAGCATCACTTTCTTCTGGCCAGTAATGGCATTCACGGTGAACACCTGTCATTCTCTCTGATGTTCCTGAGCCAGGTTCCCCTCCCCCGTAGGCTGAAAGAGACCGCCAACACCAATGGGCTTTCCAGAATCACAAGCTCCTGACCCTTGGCCATCTAGAAAGACCAGGCTCAGTGCCTCTGGCCAGGCAGGTCACCCCACCTCTCTGACCCTCTGGTTCCTCATTTGTAAGATCCTGATGTGTGAACAGGGGTCTGTTTCAAGAGTACACGGTGCTCTCCAGGAGTGGAGACAGGCCAAGCCAGAGGTCACTGTGCGTCACTCCATGGGAGTCCAGGGGACAGTCTGCAGTCTGTTCACACAGTGCCAGTCTTAGACCTGGGTGTCAGATCTGGGGTAGTGCAGTGAGGTAGTACACCATACAGTGCTGGTACGGTGTGGGCGTACAGTGTGGGTGAAGGCCTTGCCATGTCCAGAACCTTCCAGAAAGACAAATGACAGGGCACCGGGGCATAGAGAATGAAGTGTAAATCCTACCCGGATCCTCAAGCCACAGAGGAAGCCGCAATTCAGGGGGACTTAAACCGCATGGGACATTGTGCTATTTCCCACCTCCCTGACCACCCCCAGTCCCTGGTTTCTGTTCATACAACAGAACTCTGGATATGACCAAGAAAGCCAGGGTAAATGGAAAGACAGAGGAAGAAGGAAGGGATCGGGGATCCCAGACTGAGCCAGTGACTGGGAGACTGTCCCTAACAGTGGGTTGCAGGGTGTAGCCTCAGAGTGGGCTGTAGGGAGGGACTGACCAAGCTACTGGCCATGAGTCTCAAGGGAGGATGGGAATCACAGGGACACAGAACAGCCTGAGTTTCCCTTTCCATCCCCAACCCCTGCCCACAGCCCTGTATAGTACGTCATTCGCCTCTAACAGGCAGACGGAAGTAAAATGGAAAATGCCCCTTTAAGGACAGCACTCAGCACGGCATGAAGGGGGCGCTGTGGGAAGGTAGGCTGTGAGAACTTTCCAGGCAGCAAGTCACACCCAGCTGAGAGGCATGGCTGGTGACACCCCTCCCCATCAGGTCAGGTTCCAGCTTCCTTCCCGCTGGCCTCCTACTGGGCTCAGTCTGAGAGTACCTGGGCTAGGCGGGGATGACACCAGGGCCCCCTGCCCTTCTCCCAAGGACCCGGCTCCAGCCAGACATCCCAGCTGCAGGCTCCACTGCCCTCAGCCCCTCAGTCCTGGGCACAGAGCTCTCTGCTCAGGCCTTTGTGTCCCTCTGTCCCCCAGGTGACAGATGCCCTACCTTCATTGCCTGCCCCTGCAATCCTGGGAATGGTTTCTATCTTCCAGTCAGAACTGCTTTCACCTTCATCTTGAAATAATTATAGATTTGCAAAATAGTTCGATGAGGTTCAAGTATGCGTTTCCCAGTTTCCCTTATGACCCCATGCTACGTGACCTAGAACAGGAGACACCAGGGTGTTGGTCTTACACAAGTGTCTATGATTCCACGTCACCACATTGCAGTAGATTCTTGTGGACACCACACAGAGAGGCATGTCTAACAGTCACATGTAAGACTGCACTGTGTGCTTCCACCCCATCCCTACAGCCTCAGGGTCCCCCACCATTTCAAGCAGCACAGTGGAATCACATGCAGCGTGGGGACCGGCTTTTTCCCCTGCCTGTGCTCTGTGCCGGTCCCAGGCTTGTGGAAATCAGCGATGACCTCTCCCTGCTGACAGCAGCCGTGGTCTGTGGCATGCTGGGGACAGACCGTGGCTGCTTAGCATCTATTTGGCACAGTTGGCTGTTGCCCGTCTTTAGCAGTTCCAAATGTGCTGTGGGTAGTCATGTCCTGGCTGTCCTATGGACAAGTCTTCTCTGGGGTAAATGCCCGGGAGTCAGCAGCCAGGTTGCAAGTGGATGGTTAGTTTCTTAGAAACCAGAGCTGGAGAGATGGTTAAGCAGTTAAGAGCACTTCCTGTTATCGCAGAGTAAAAAGGACCCAGGCTTGATTCCTAGCACCCACGTGGGGGCTCACAACCATCTGTAACTCCAGTTTGTGGTAGGGCACACCTTTAATCCCAGCAGAGGCAGGTGGATCTCTGAGTTCCAGGCCAGCCTGGTTTACATAGCAAGTTCCATGACAGCTGGGGCTATAGGGAGACCTGTCTCAACAAATAAATAAATAAATAAATAAATAAATAAATAATCCCCCCCCCAAAAAAATTAAGGGAAGAGAGAGAGAGAGAGAGAGAGAGAGAGAGAGAGAGAGAGAGAGAGAGGCCAAATCATTCTCCACCATGGCTATGTTTTAATTTTTTTGTATGTGGATGTGGTGTGGATGTAGTGTGGATGTGTATATACATGTCTGTGTGCGTATGTATATGTACCTGTGTGTACATGTATGTGGAGGCCAGAGGTGGATGTTGGTGTCTTCCTCCATCACTCCCCACTTTACTGCCTGAGTCAGGGTCTCTCACTCAAACCCGGAGCTCACTGGTTCAGCTGTTCTCCTGGCCAGCTTGCCCAGGCATTCCTGTCTCCACCTCAGAGCACTGAGATTCCAGGTGGCTGCCATGTCTCCCTGGCTTTTTATTGAGCACTGGGGATCCACCCTCCCTACACTCACAGGGCGAGTGCTTTACCCCAAAGCATCTCCCCAACTGCACTTGGGAGGATTTTGATCAATTCCAAACAAGAAAAACAAAAATGACCCTGGCTTTGGGGCAACATCATTAAATGTAATTTTTTTTTTTTGGTCTTTTTGAGACAGGGTCTCCCTGTAGCCCCAGTTGTCCTGGATTCACCATGGAGACCAGGCTGTGCTTGAACTCACAGAGATCCGCCTGCCTCTGCCTCCCAAGTACTGGGATTAAAGGCATGCGCCACCATGCCCGGCTTAAATGTAATTTTTATTCCTGGTATATATTCCAACTTTTATGAAATAAATATGTACTTTGTTTTATATTTTTGCTGTCAGAAAGAAGCAATTCTCTAAAAAGCATCAGATAAAATAAGAGGATTCTCAGGGAATTGTGCTTTTTTTTAAAGATGAAGATGTTGCAGGTCTGTTAGCTGATCTAAACACGGTCACATACACACTCTCACCACAGCACACACATGCACACACACATACATGCACACATGCACACGCACATGTGCACACTCACACAAACTCATACACTAAGACTTCCAAGTGGAGCTGCATAACCAGCTGTCACAGGCCCAACTGACTGCTGAACTAGCTAAAGCCTGTGTCAGTATTCCTTCCTCATGGCTATTACAACACACTGAGCAGTTACAACAGGATTATCTCTTCCCCTGGCTTGCAAGCTGGAAGCCCAAGTCCAGGTGTGGGTAGCTGTACTCCCTCTGCAGGGTCTGAGGGCTGCTTCCTTCCTCATGGCTCCCAGGGCCACCAGGAGCTCCATGCTTGAGACTCTCACCCAGTCCCGCCTACAATGGCACGACCTCATCCTCCGGGTATCTCTGTGAGGACACATACTGTGATTAGGGCTGTCCTGGGGGTCAAGATAGCCTCAGTTTCACAGGCCCTTTCCCAGGATCAAGGGCGGGGGCTGCAGCTGGGCATGGTCTTGTTTTTCTAGGAGCGACGACGCAAAGTGCTGCAGGGGTGACTTTGGAGAGACGTTCTCAGCTCACTGCTTCTTCTGATCGATGCAGTGAAAGTGGACATCTGTGATTACTTCGAAGCATCAGTAATAACAGTGCTAAGATGTGAGTTAAAGTTACTTATCCCAACAAGAAACACAAAGGACAGAAGTTGGTGGTGACTAGCGATGATAGTATAGGAGCATCCAGTGGGCTAGACCCTTCTGCAGCATCCTGCCTGCCGTAACTCTTCCCCAGACCCTCCTCTTCTGAATGCAAGACCCCTCCCCCAGACTGCTCCTGCAGGACCCTTTCTCCAGCCCCTTCCTCCCGGACTCTTCCCCCAGACCCCTCCTGGGTGCAGCACCCCTCCCCCCCATTTGCAAGGGGCTGGCAGTGCCCTAAGGGCAGCTATGACACTGAGGAAGGGGTGATATCATCGCAAGGGCATTTCCTGAGCATGTGGGGACAGAGATGGGAGAGCCAGTGTCCCTGGGACCACAGGGACAGAGATAGATGGTTGGGGAGATTCAGGAGCCTCAGACAGAAGCCGCAGCCGGGACCAACAAGGCGGCGTCTGGGCAGTGCTGTGCAGAGGCCTGCTCCTCACTCTTTCCAGGCTGGCCTCCTTTCCCACCGCACAGCTGAGGTGACAGAAAGGTAGATTGTGACATCGTTGGCTTAAGGCTGACAGGGTGTAACAGAGCTGTGACTGGCTGGGGGGTATGTGAACTCAGGTACGGGCCACTTTACAAAGGTCATAGCTCTGAGTGTAGACTAGAAAACATGTCCCCTGTCTGTCCAGGATGTATATAGTAGTGTTGGTTGTATACAGAGATGCTCAGTAAATGTTCCTGGACCCCAGTTCCCCAGGGTACAGCTCATGTTGTATGACTGTGTCACCAGTGTCCAGCCCCAAGAAGGAGAGCCTCTGGGAGGGTTACAGAGGGACAAGGGCCAGGAGGGTGATACACCACAAAGCCAGAGCAGGTAGTAGCCAGTGCTCTGTGCCCTAAGGCCTGTGATGTGGGTTATGCTGGACCATCCCAGCACCTTGGTTCCACTACCTGCACAGTAGGGAATCTTTGAGGCCCCCGCAAGCTGCTCCTTGGAGCTGTGTGGTCAGTGGGAAAGTACACTTCCTCCCGATGCTCCAGGGAGCTAAGGTCACCACTAGGCGCCCAGCATCCCAGGCCCCACTTGGACCCAGCTGGGGTTAGCGATCTCCCCTCCTCCCTCCAAGAAGATTCCCAGGGCACTGAGTATGGGAAGAGGCCTCACTCTGGTCCTGGGAACAGCCTTGGGGACCAGGACCTTCTGTCTAGGAGAGACAAGGGTGGATGGATGGATATGGACGAGTAGCATGTACTCACATACACACACATGAACACACACACATAGACACACCATACCATGTATGCATGCCGCATACCATACAGGCATTCACATGCATATCCACGTGTATATATACCATGCATGCACACACGTTCATGTTCATGGGTATATCCACACACATGCAAGTTCACAAGTACACATAGCACACATATACATACATGTTCACATATACTACACAAGCAGGCACATGCATGCTTGCATAAGTTCCATGAATATGAGATACCACCCATGTGTGGGATACCACACAGACATGCATGCACATACAAGAAACATATGTACATGTGTAATTTGCATGTTCATACACCCAAGCACACAGTATACATACACATACAAGCACACATCATGCGCACACACACTGTTTTACAATAATGGTGGGCAGTTTCACCCTCACTGCACATCCAGAGTGGAAATACAAGCCATCCAGAACCCTGCCTCCTGCACGTGCTTTGGAAAGTTTCCTTCTGGATCTTGTTGGAAGGACAGAGGTGTTTCCCTTTGCATAGTTTATGTAAATGGCACCTTGTAGCCCCTTACCCTGTGCCTGTCCTCTTCCTGACTCCATACAGGCACAGGGACACTGGTGGTGCCCCCAAGCCAGGTCATACTGCCCCACGGCACTGAAGGATATAACCTGCTCAGGCCTGACTGTGGTCTCCATTCTTTGAGGGATGTGAACAGCTCTGTGGGCAGCTGGACACTGGATGCAGCCTGGTAACTTCTAGATGGTTTGTGCCTAGGATAAGATCCCTGGCTGACTTGTGACTCAAGGCTCAACCAAGGTTTCCCTCTCAGCAGCTCAAGTGCCCCTATCTCTTTACATTTTGCTTGACAGAGGTGCTCAGGTAGGACCAGAAGATGCCCCAGTGGGTGTGGTAGAGGAGTGCACTCTATGCTGCTCTCTGCCATCAGGCATCCACAAGCCCTCCCTCACAACACCCACAGCTGACCACACTGCATGTTCACAGAGATGGCAGTGTGTGTTTCATCACAGCCCCAACTGAGAAAAAAGGGCCCATTGAGAGGGGAGCCCAGAGGTCACAGTCCTAGCTGTCCCTCTCATGGTTCTGATCAAGTGCTGATCAGGCCCGCAGCCCAATGTCCATCTCAGCAGCTCTGCCCACCGTAGTCAGCTGTGGCATGTGCAAGTCTGAAGACTTAGGTGCCTTTCCTACCCACTGTTTGCAGAAGTTCCCAGCACCCAGCAGTTTCCTACCCACTGTTGTTTGCAGCAGTTCCCAGACCTTGTCTGCCCACTGTCCTAGAGATCAAGAGCCTTGGTAGCTAGTATTGGGTTCCTCCCAATTTGATGGAGCCACATCAGGAGCCCTCTTCCACCTCCCCAGCAGTGCTCAGAGCAGCAAGGAATTAGGGCAATTTTCTCCAGTGACTCCCACATACCGCAGTGAGGAGCTGGCACATCCGCCCTCAGTTCCCCACTCACACCCCAGCTCCCTCGTCATCACCCATCTCAGGAATGGCCACCCTGCCTGCCACACTTGGTGTTCAGTCTTTCTGTGTTGTGCAGCATGTCCTAAATTCTTAGTCTCTGTGTTACCAGGGTCAGGAGACATGCCACTAGAGGGATGGCTGGAAGTATAGACAAATACAGGTGAACGTTCACTGACACCAAGCTGTGGCAGCTAAAACACTGCAGGTGACACTGGATCAGAGTTCCTCAAGGGAACCCAGGGCCCTGGGAATCCAGAGGTGAAGCCTGTCCCAGTTTGGAGGGATGAGGCCAAGACCAAACACAGGAAGAAGAGTCACCCATAAGGACAATGAAAAGGGTGTTCCAACGAGAGCAAAGGCCCTGGGGCTGGAGAGGGCAGAAGTGACTGAAGGAGCTTCATGGAGCCAGAAAGGAGAGAACTAGGCAGTGGGGAGCCATAGAAGACACAGAGGAAGGGAAGGCCCTGAGCTCAGATTCCCGGAAAACTAGACTATACGGTGGCAGGGGAACCTCAATATATGTCTACGGGCAGGGATGCTTTGGGGATGAAGTCACCGGTGTGTCTGCACAAAGCCACCCTGAGGACTGTGGTGACCCCAGTCAGAGCCCCACGGGCAGGGACCCTCACTAACAGGGCAGCCACAGCAGCTGTGAGGCTGGAGCTTCCTGCCCATTGAGCAGGAAAATTACAGGGGTGGTCGCTGCGAATGACAGAAGCCTCACGGCTCTGGGCCAGCGCAGTCTGTCGGCATAAGCAGTTGCCCCTCTGTGTGTCACAGTCTGCACAGTCTGTCAACAACCACATCCACACCAGGACATATAAGGTCACTGAGGCATTGTGTCTGCAACTCAAGGACCACCAAGATGTCCCTGGGGAAGACTGTGGTGAATGCCACCAAGTCTGACTACCCCTGTTGCCTGACCTCATTGTCCGCCAGGAGTGGTGAACTTGGTCCTTCAGGCACACATCAGCTCTCACTCCAGCCCCATTCACCACACAAGTTTGACCTTAAGCTCAAGACCTTCTCCATCCCTGGTTCTTCTCATCTGTCCTGGGCCCACACTCAGCCTCAGAAACCCTGTCAGAGGACTTAGGGGCCTCCTGTTCTCCTTCCGGACACACTCCTGCCACCCTCTTCCAGGAGTGTCCTTTAAGCCTTGTGCCATGAAGAGGGTGGGACCATCCACCCCTCCCCACTAGCTGGGCCTGGAAAGAGAATTCCACCCAAGTCCTGCAACCAGCTGGAGCATCCCAGCCCTGCCCTGGGCTCTCGGTGGGAGTCTGAGTCCTGGGAGCCAGCCTGGCTCTCCACTTTAGCTTCCATACCTGGGCAGGAGGCTTGACCTCAACTCCTCTGATCTGGCACCAGATGTCTGGCCTTCAAGATGAACATGCAGGGCTGGGAAGAGTCCCATTTCTCCCAGAGAGGAGCCTTTCCCAGGCTGGAGTAAGCGGTGCACAGTCTGTCTTGCGGAGTGGCTGGGGGCACTACAGTCTCAGCAAGATTTGCCCTGCCTAAACCATGTTCCTGACTGAACCTGCCTGACCTCTCACCTCATCTCACAGCTCCACAGCATCCACCAGAAGCTGGTCTGAGTTGGACTTTGACCATCATCACTGGTAGATGAGAGACTGTCTTCCTCTTAGGGTACACGTCGGAGGACAGCAGGATAGCAGGAGGGGGTGTCTACAACTCCCATGAAACAGACTGCAAAAAGTATGTGGGTGCATATGTGGTGAGAGAGAAGGGGGACTTAATCCATTTTCTGATGCTATAAGTGAATACTTAACACCAACTAAGTTATAAGCTGGGTTCATAGTTCTGGATGCCGGAAGTCCACACCTGCCCCTGCTGAGGCCTCATGCTGCGTAGCAACACGACACAGGGCACGGTACGAGGAGACGAACACGCTGCTCCCTAGCTCTCCTCCTCTTCTTGGAAGGCTACTAGTGCGTCAGTCAAGGGGCTCCACCCTCATGACCTCATCAAATCCTAATCACCTCCCGAAGGCCCTATCTCCAGGCCCCACCAATGGTTGACTTTTGGGATGAAGCTTTGAACGTGTGAAACTTAGGGGTGTGCCGTGGAAGGATCAAGCAAATGTTCTAAGGTACTAACCACGGGGATGTGCAGAATTGGGACAGCAATCTTCAGGTTGTAGGTTTGCCTTTGGTACAACTACAATTATCTCAAGAATGAAAAGCTCTGGTACAAGGAACACGGTGGCCTCATTGGGCGGAGGTGCAGTGGAGGGGCTTTAGACAGCAGAGAGGGGAACAACGGCAGGGAAGGTAGTGGGGGCAGGGAAGCCACATGGCACTGCCAGCACCGCCCCCCCACACACAGAGGCAGCAGAGGTGAGGGGTGGAGCGGCTGCCGCTGTACAGAGTATGTGAGGGAGGTCAGGCGTGGGGTAGAAGGTCTGGGGAAACGGGAGTCTCTGAGAAGGTACCAAAGAATCAGAGGACACAGGCGTACATCTGGAATGGGGAGAGGAGGAGGGCCACAGGGCTGGCCAAGTAGCTCCAGAGTTTCTATTTCCTCACTGAGGGCCCTGTGTTCTTGCAACACTGCCCATCACCAGGCTACAGGAGTGACCAACGTGCCCATCAACATAGTGTGTGCACTCAGTGGAATGCTATTCAGCCCCAAAGGGGGAATTGGTAACCGCACAGAGGAACCTAGAGCACGGAGGAGTGAATGGGACACAGGAGGGCAGGGATGGAGAGATGTGTCCTTCACATGATATCTCACTGCAGCAGAGAAAAGAAGGTGGCCACAGGGCCTGGGGTGGGGAGGGAACAAAGGACCCAAAGTTCAGACAGACAGGAGAAGGCATGGGTCCTGAAGACCTTCCACCAGCAGGGACTATCGTCAAGAACATGCAGTTTCAAGTGACTGGCGGGGTTTTAAATCTCTTGTCAGAAAACAAAGGGGAGGGAGGTGACCGCCATGTTAACCACAGTCATACAGAGTGAACTGGTGGGCTGTGGTGATCTGTTGATCAGAAACCACCTCAAGCCAGGTGTGGCGGCTCACACCCATAACCCCAACACTGGAGAGGCTGAAGCAGGAGGATTGCTCAGTTTAAGGCCAGCCTGGACTACAAAATGAGACCTTATCTCAAAACTAAGTTAATAATTCCCTCCTTGATGAACTATTGGTGGTTGGCGGAGCCGGGAGGGCCAGTCACTGTATTCCATTATGTGGCCGCTGGTGAACTCACCAGGCTCCAATGGATAGTTCCAGACCCGTGTTCACACAGACGGCCTTGATTAACTCAGTGGGTCACAAAACAAAAAGACAAGTATGAATGTGGGAAAGGGTTTTGCAGTGGGAGGGTTGGAAAGAGGAGGAGGGAGGAGAGGGAAGGTGAGCACAAGATCCATCAGAACGCGTTACATGTGTTCAATTCCCAAACAGCAAATTTAATCAATACAAATTAGTAATATTAACATTAACTATAATGTTTTTAAAATAAAGGGCACGTGGACCACAAAAAAAAGGAAATGTGGCTAGGGGACAGTTGAACAAGTTCGAGGAGTCAGGTCAGAGGGGTGAGGAGGCAGAGATGATGCCAGTCACTGCAGCTGGGTGAGGCTGGGCGCAGCTGGGCTGGTGGCCATTGGTACGTGTGGCTCTCCCGTGGTTCTATGTAGCAGTGACTGGGGGAGGTGGGGAAGGAGGAGCAGCTCAGCAGCTCAGGAGGCAGGGAAGAGAGACGGAAAAGACTTGCTAGAAGCATAGACACTGAGGTCTGAGCTACCTAAGGAAGGGAGAACAGAGGCTCTCTGAGAACCCACAGCCCTGAGCAGGTGAAAAGCCTGGCATGGAACATCCAGGAAATCAACGAGTCTGGACTGCTGCAGAAAGACAAGTATCGGGCAGTGGGGAGCAGAGAGAATGCCAAGACCACCCAAGGGGTAAAAGAACAGTGCTCACCCAAAGGTGCAGGGACAACTGTATCCACATACAAAAGAATGAAGCCAGGCCCCTACCTCACACCACACACACTTGCTCAAAATGCAATGTGAACCCCAAAATAAGAGCTAAAACCACAAAGCCCCTAGAAGAAATCAAAGGATCAAGCTGTGACCTTGGCTGATAGGAGGACAGATAGGTTGGAGCACATCAGAGTCCAACTTGGGGCTTCTGAGAACTCAAGGAACCAGAAAGAAATTCCCTGAGACGTCTGCTTCATTTATTTGATACAGGGATTTTTCCAGTGTATATAAATAACTTCTGCAACTCAAGAACAAGACCAATGGTCCTGTTGGAAATGTGCTATGAAGCTGAAGAGATGTTCTCCCAGACACAGAAAGGCACACAGGCAGGCACTCAGGAAAACACAAATCAAAACCACGAGGAGACCCCATGTCCCAGCTGCTAGGATGGCCAAAAAAAGTGATTTTTTAAAGACAGAAAATACCAAGAGTCTGGGGGGGAGGGGGCAGTGGAGTCTCAAGTGTTTCCAGTGGAAAGTGATGCAGACTCGGAAAAGCCTGGTGGTTCCTTAATTGATCAAGCATGTCGTTCCACATGCTGCAGGCATTTCACCCCTAGATTCGCACTCAAGGGAATCCAGACCATACATCCGCCCACAACATTGTACATGAACATTCATCACAGCGTTCTTCAAATAGCTGAAAAGTGGAAACAAATCCCCACGTTGTCAGCAGAGGAATGCTCACACAGAAGTGGTCTAGCCATGCAATGGAATATTATTCAGCCACACAAAGGAACGAAGTAGTAAAGACAAACACGAACTTGTGATGCTCAGGGAAAGAAACAGGCAGAATATAGACACCTCTGACTCCACTCACAGGAAATAACCAGAACCAGCCAATTCACAGGAGTTGGGTGAGAGGAGATGGCAAATGGTAGGTAGCAGAAATGGGGTCTTGACATGATGAAAATGTTCTAAAACTAATTGTAATGATGGTTGTATGTTTCTGTGAAGATGTCAAAAATGACAGGACCACATACTTTAAAAAGGAGAGTTATGTATGGAAGTAGGTAGAGGGAGCATTCTAGAGGTTAAAGGTTTAAGTAGGGATGGGGGAGAGGATGGGTAGGGTGGGTTACCCAAAATTAAGGACGTATTAAAAACCCTTATGGAAGCCAGGCATGGTGGTGCACACCTTCAATCCCAGCACTCAGGAGGCAGAGGCAGACGGATCTCTGTGAGTTTGAGGCCAGCTTGGTCTCCATAGAGAATCCAGGCCAGCTCCAGCTACAGGGAGACCCTGTCTCAAAAAGACAAAAAAAAAAGCCCTTATGGAAACCCACTACTTTATAAGCTAATTTTTGGGTTTTTTTGGTCTTTTTGAGACAGGGTCTCCCTGTAGCCCCAGCCGTCCTGGATGAGACCAGGACGGCCTGGCCTCGAACTCACAGAGATCCGCCTGCCTCTGCCTCCTGAGTGCTGGGATTGAAGGTATGCACCACCAAGCTCGGCTATAAGCTAATGTTTAAATAGAATATTTTAAAGGCATTTGAACGGGGGTGGCCTGTACAGGTGGACACTGCTGCTCCCAGAAGAAATGGGTTATTAAATGAAAATCTCAGTGCCAGGTGTGGGATGCCTCCCTACAAGTTGTTGGTCAGGAAGACCCAGAGGCTGCTAAAACAACGCAGACCGTTGCTCTTCGTTGCCCACCATAAGTTGATTGTAAGACCCTGTTGCTGAAAGTACCATACACTGAAGTTGCAGGTCATAGAAAAATCAACCTGAAAGTAATTAGAAAACTTCCTCCTGCTGGCTAGCTCTCATAGTATGGAGAGTGCTATGCAGGCCACTGGAGGAGAAGAGGCATCAATAGCACTACCCTCTGCTGGTCCATGTGTGCGCCAATACTAACACACCAGGCAAGATGTGTCCACTGGTGCAATAGTGGCACAACTGTCATGGGGGCAACCAACAACATTCTGATTGGCTTTGACACCTGCTCCACAAGACAGAATTCATGCCTGATATTGTAAACCTGGTCAAAAGCCCGCAGCTGGGCAGCCATAGAACATATGTAGGTGAGGAGCCTACTGCAGTCGTTCTGCTAAATGGAGATGGTGTGAACTGCCTTTTAAATATTTATATTTATACCCGTGGATTTATGCCGCTCTCAACCTTGGCTGGAGAAGCTGCTTTTAGCAGTTAATGAGGAGACTCATAACTGGTCAAAGTGCTGAGAATAAGTGATGGTTGAGTGCTTATCCCTGAATGGGACATTGTATCAACACCTCCACCCACATCACAGAAGAGGGGCGGAAAGAATGTCAGAGCTGATATAACCCAGATTGACCTGCAGTGAGCATAACTAAGGATGGCCTTGAATTTTGAACTTCTGATACACATACCCTGAGTGCTAGGATTGCAGGTATAGATCACCCATCTCCAAATGCAGCCCTGTTCTAAAGTATGAGTGGACATAGGACTTCTGTGTATGAATTCAGCCTCCAGCATTGGCCTGTGCTGATGAGGTGGGCCTTCTGGGACCAGGGGATAACTCTCTCTGAACATCTCTCATGAGGAAAGGTCTGCTTTAGGGCTGAGGCTAATGCCAAGTTGAGTTATATTTGATTCTGGCCAGGAGGGAAGAGGAAAAAGAACATTCTGCTGGAAACCAGAAGAGCTGGTCATTAAATCCCGGCTCTGGGCTGAGGGTATGCATTGCTCAGTGGTAGACCTGCGGACTCCATCCCCAGCACCAAAAAAGAATAAAATAAATCTAAAAGGTTTAAATACTGGCTTTGCCACCTAACTTCTGAGTTTGTCCAAACAATCTTTTTGGGTCCCCTGTGGTATAATGTATAAGGCATAGAGTTGTTGAAAGGGTTAAGGGAGAAAAGGTTTGTGAAAGACTGAAATGCAGTGTATTCAGTATACAGTGGAATCTTTTATTTCATCTATTTTATTTAATTTACCTTAAATCTGTTTTAAAGATTTTGTTTTTAGTTATGTGTATATGTGTGTCTCTGTGTGCATATGTGCATGTGCATGAAGATGCCTGAGGAGGCCAGAAGAGGGCATCTGATCTCCTGGAGCAGGACTTACAGGTAGTTGTGAGCTGCTTGACATGGGTTCTGGGAACAAAAGTCTAGTCCTCTGCAAGAGCAGCAAGTGTACTTAACTGCTGAACCATCTCTCCAGCTCCCAAATTTACTTTTTTAACTGATATATAAAGGCATAAAAATTACACACATTAGCCCTTTGCTTCCCTGGGCTGCATAGCCTCCAGCACCCTGGTGCCAGCACCTTTCCTGGGGTTTATACTGAGTTCAATATTGTATAACTGTATTAATTCAACTGTGAACCTAAAAATTTACAGCCACTTTTGAAAGAGATGTATCTTTGCTCTGGAAATTGTTATTGAATATGTTAAAGCTGTAATGAAGTTCTTCTAATCATGTGGTTATTAAATAAATAAATAAATTACACACAGAGAATATCAAAACTGGAGGATGGGGAGGAGGGGCTGCGAAATGCTATCTTCTGGACACGACACAGCCTTTATATTCATGAACTCACAGCAGCTGTAGTTACCTGCACAAGATCAATGCAGTCAACCTTCCAGCTTGGATGGGGGAAGGCTCCATTCCTAATCTGAGCTATTGGCAGTTGGTGACTGCTGGGGGGAGGAGGAGTCATTTTCCTCAGGGGTGTGGTCCCTGGTAGGTTGCCCATGCTCCAATGGATGGTCCCATACCCATGTGAATTCAGGTAGCACTAACTGAACTTAATGGGTTATTAAAAAAATAAGAAAGAAGGCACAAAGGTGGGAGGGGGACATATTGGGGTGTGAGGGGGTCTAAGGGGCAGATATGATCAAGAGACACTGTATATATGTATTAAATTATCAAATAAATAAAAAGCTTTTTTTTTTTTTTTGGTCTTTTTTGAGACAGGGTCTCCCTGTAGTCCCAGCTGGCCTGGAACTCACTATGTAGACCAGGTTGGCCTTGAACTCACAGCATCTGCTTGCCCCTGCCTCCCAAGTGCTGGGATTAAAGGTGTGTGCCACCACGCCCGGCAAAAAGCATTATTTTTAAAATGGGAAACAGATGTGGTAGTGCATGCCTTCTATCCCAGCACTCAGGAGGCAGAGACAGGTGGATTTCTGTGAGTTCCAGGCCTGCCTTGTCTACATAGTGAGAGTAGCTATATTAACAGAGTTTGGGGGAATAGCTAGAATTTCAGGGGTCCAGTTTTTTCTGTCCATCTGTAAGTGGGCCCAGGCTAGCTCAAGGCAATTTGTTTTGAAAATGGACTATATTTTCATTTCTTATAATATTCTATGTAAGTTATGTTTAATGAAAGATGTTAGAACCTGAGACCTGGAAGCTGTGGTGGGTTCAGAAGATGACTGAGCAAACTGTGAGGGTCAGAACCACAGGAGCAGGGCTATGGTCAGAGTCCTGGGAACACAGGACAGAAGTACTGGATATCACCTGGACAGTGGCTGGGTTGTTCCAATCTGGAAAGAGGGCTGCTCAGGACCGGGGGAGATCAAGCTGCCCCTAGCCTGGATAGAGAGCTAGGCTGTCCCAAACTGGAGGGAGCTAGACTGTGTCTGGCCAGAAGAGGGACTGGGCTGCCTCCAGGCCTGAAGATAAAACAGGGCTACCCTGGGCCTGGAAAGAGGGCTGCTTGTAACTGTGGAGGGTCCTGGCTGCCCCAGGCCTGTAGAGGTGCTGGGCTGCCGTGTCACTGGAGAGGGGCTGGGTGCCCTAGGCCTGGAGAGTGTTTGATGGCATAAAGCTGTCTCACAGATCAGGCCGCACCCCCTGAGCCTCTCTCCACTTGCACCTGCTCAAGGAGCTGACAGGCTACACCCATGTGACCCCACAGTTACAAAGGGCTGAAACTTCCTCCTGGGTATCAGAGGCCACTTGGGTAAGGCAGGTGCTATGGGCTACTTTTTTAACTATACAGTATGGAATGTCCTCCTCCCTCAGAAACTTTTAAAAAAATTTTATGAATACGAGTATTTTGCCTGCATGTATGTAAGTGCACCTGTGTCATGCAATGCCCGCAGAGGTCAGAAGAGGGCATTGGATCCCCTGGAACTGGAGTTACAGATGGTTGTTAGCTACTGTGTGGGTACTGGGAACCAAAACCAGGTCCTCTTTGAGAGTCATCAGTGCTTTTAACCGCTGAGTCATCTCTCTAGGCCCTCTCCCTCAGAAAATTTTAAGATAGGGAACCCCACTTTGTCTGGTGAAACAGAAGGCTCTCTCTCTCCAGAACCTGGCCACACTGTGTGCACTATTAATAACTCTGTTAACGAAGCTCTTACCTGAAGGATGCTTCGCTTCAGCACCTCTCGAACTCACCACCTCTTGTCCCCATTCCTCCATGTATCTAATAGAGGAGGCCCTCAAGAGGAAGCTGGGTTGTCGGGGGCCTGGAGAAAGATGAAAAAAGCCCTAGTCAGGAGTGGATTTCCCTTGAGCTTAGAGAAGCACTGGGCTACCCTGGGCCTGTGGAGTGGCTGGGCCATGCCAGGTGGGTGGAAGTCTGCATTTAGGATTGAGACTCCTGTCTCTCTTTCCATGGCTCCATTCTAGAGCAGTCTCCTCTCAATCTCACTGAAGACAACCACATACTCTCCCAATTTCCTGACTCTCCCGCTGAGGATGTCAGTCTGTGTGGGAAAAGAAACAATCTTTCCCAACATGCCCCACAAAGGTCTGTTAGTGGACCTGGCTACTCTGTCCTCCTGGGCAGGTAGAGCGTCACCAGCTGGGCAGATATGTTAGAGAGAGAGAGAGAGAGAGAGAGAGAGAGAGAGAGAGAGAGACTATATCCTCCCCAGGAAGCTCCTGTTATCCCCCATGGCTCCCCTTGCTCAGGCTCAGATCCCTTCCTTTGAGTGTCCTCAGCATACAAGTCACTATGGAAGCAAGAGGCAGGGTGGCTATGGTCCAGGGCATCCCAGGTCCTCATCCTGTTTCCCCTGTGCAGAAGCTGTGTGATCTTGGGCACGTTACTCCACCTCTCTGTGTCCTGCTGCCTCAGAGACAGATCACAGATGACCACATCCCTCCATCACAGGACTCCAGGGAGCATCTAGATGTGCTGTCCTGCCCATCTCTGTCCCCTCACTCCCACCCTGTGAGGGAGAGCTCAGGGAGGGGCTGCAGAGAGTGTCTCACATCATCCTCCCCAGCAGGGCCCACCCTGTGAGTCATCCACTAACATGGGCTAAGCGGCCTTATCACATGCCAGGTGTGGCCAGAGATGATCTCTGAGGTCCCCAAAGCCACGTAAGCTGTGACCTCATCTGATGTGAAGCCTGGGCTGCAGTAAAGGGTCTGGAAGCCCTGGCCTGGCACTGCTGTCCTGCTGTGGTCCAGCAGATGGAAGACAGACCTTGGCCTGGCCTGTCAGCTCCACACTTCTGCTTCCTGGTGAACTACAGCATCTGGGGGAGAGGGGAAACGAGGGGATGATGGGACTGAATCCATCACGCCAGCTGCCTCCCATAGCAGGAGAAGAGATATCAGGGAAAGGCCAGCCCAGCACCCGCACACATGGTAGACGGCAGAGGCCAGGCTGTCAAGTGACCCGTGGTACCCATCTGTCCTGAGAATAGGGGGCTAGCACCTTCCCCAGAGGACTGCCAGGCCCTTAGACCCTCCCATGGAGAGGCGGGAGTCACTCAGACCCCTGAGGAGGGCCCAAGGTGTTCCCTTGGCTGAGTGAGGAACAGTAAAGGCCTACAGCAGCAGGGGGAGCCACCGCTCCTGCCTTTGCCGAGGACTCCCTGGAAGCTTCTGGAAGAACAAAGGCAGGGCAGGAGACCTGCCTTCCTGCCACAGGGAAGCCACAGCTATGCTTGCCCTTTAACTCGGAGCCTCAGTTTCTCCCCTCAGTGGTCTAAAGACCCTGTGCACAGTTGTTGTAAGGGTTAGATCAGGTGACCGTTGAGGACCATGTAGTCAAGGGGGGAGAACATGGACTTGGCCGCAGACAAAATGGATGTGGGTGGGGCCTGCAGGATGCTGCCTGCTCCCAGCCTCTTCTGAGGCCCTAACATCCACAGGGCTCAGGGAGCCAAACAACACACATGGGCTGCCTGCCAAGTACAGTCCTGTGCAAACCCTGCTCTGCACAGCATCCAGCCCTACACATGAAAAATCTGAAGGAAAGGCTCATTGTCACTCACCCCCAGCTCATAGTCTCTGCCCTGACCAGTCCAGGGGTAGAAAAATATGGGGTTGTCAAGGGCCTCAACAGGCTGCTTAAGGTCATAGTGCCCCATCAAAGCACATGCAAGGGGGTTGACATCCAAGTGCAGAGAACAGCTCCCCTATACCCAAAGGCCTGAATCCACAGAGCCGTGAATCAGGAGACTGGCCACACTAAGTTCCCAGCCCGTGGCACTCTGGGTCAGTCCAAGAAATGGTGTGAAACTGAGAACAGTTTCAAAGCAAACTTGCGCTCAGCTTAGCAAGAGCTCTGCAAGGCCTGCACTGTCCACTTTATGAAGAGTCCTGCCCGCTGGCTCCTGAGGTACATCTCACAGCTGGAGCCCTGCCCCGCTCTCAGCACACTACTGTTGGATGAGGCCACTCCCCTGTTTTGCCCCTGGGTAGTACCCAGGCTGTCAGGGCATGAAAGGCCCCAGGAACCAGACCACCTACTGGCCTACTTTCCCAGGCCGGCCTCCCCATCTCTCCCTCCACAGGTTCCTCTCCATCCCTAACTTGGGCCTCTAGAAACTTGGATGAAAAAAGACTATTTTTACTGCCTCCTGCTGTATTCAGTGGGCCTTCAGTGGGGGCATCTGCCCTGGCCATCCATCATGGGATCTGTGGCTCTGTCACCTGGGGAAGCACATGGTACCCTCCTTCTCCCCAGTGCTGCTGAGAAACCCCAGCTCATAAGAGGCCCATCCAGGCCTAGTCTTTTTAGGCATCACTGTTAACACGTGCCTCTCTCGCATTCTGACAAGATCACACCCTTTGGCAACTGTGAGCAGTTTGTTTCGTACTTGAGAGTGCCAGTTGTGGGAGGGATTCTCCTGGAGTCTCCAGGCAGCCAGAGGGCAAAGTCTCATGGGTACCAGAGGAAGCAGGGTGTGGCACAGAGCCTCCTGCCTAGAACGGCTCTCTGCTGGGCTTTCCCATGGGAGCTCCAGACCAGGTGCTCCTGGGCGGCCTACATAGCCAAGCTCTATGGCTCCTCTAAGGTTTACCTCCCCTGCAAGGCTCTGCCGGTCTTCAGACTCCTGCAACCTCAACCACCAGCAGTTTGGCACCCCCGTCACCAGACTGTGCCCTGTGGTGCCTGGACCTGAAGCAGTGCTTCAGAAAAATGCATGAGGAACCGGCCTGAGAAGCAGCTTCCTGCTCCTGCACTGCCTGGCGTCCTGGCCCTTCCCACCACACCGAAGTCACAGGCGCTTAGTCCTTCAGGCAGGGGGAAGAACCCGAGGCACACCAGCCAGCAACCAGGGTTCCAGATCTGGCAGAGTCAAGATGGGCGGAAGGCAGATGGGCCCTCTCCCTAGCTGGGGAGCGCACCCTTCAGCCTCAAGTTGGGAGGAGGAGCTGGGGGCATTCGGCTGTCTCCAAGGATCTGCCCCAATGTCTGGAGCAATGGGGAGCAGGAGAGGTGTGTACCCATGGGGTTGGGGCCCTACTAAGCCCTCCTACTAGGAGGGTAGAGTAGGGCACCTGCAAGGGAAGGTTGCTGAGGGCAGAATTTGAACTTGTTCTTGTCTATGGGGTTGTGCCAGGTCCCAGCGGCAAGGATAGGCTTGCGGTTGTCCGCGGCAGCTCCCCGGTCCCCAGTCTCTCACCCATGGGCCTGCAGGCCTGCCATCCACAGTGGTCCCCTCACTAGGCAGGACAGCGCAGAGGGCCGCGGGTGGGTCTCCACCATGCCGGGCGGGGTCCCGTGGGGCCGGGGCGGGGCCCGAGGCGGGCAGGGCCGCCCCTTCCAGCGAGGGCGGGCGGCCGTGGCCTTTAAATGCGGCCAGGCTGCCGCCTGCAGACCATCTGCAAAAGGCGGCCCCGGTCCCCTCGCCATGCCCG
>NW_008337921.1:420172-431591 GCF_000622305.1 Nannospalax galili | reverse complement strand
CCCCCGGCGGCGCCGTGTCCCGCGCGCTGCGACGTGTCCCGCTGCCCCAGCCCGCGCTGCCCGGGCGGCTACGTGCCGGACCTCTGCAACTGCTGCCTGGTGTGCGCCGCCAGCGAGGGCGAGCCCTGTGGCCGCCCCCTGGACGCCCCGTGCGGGGACAGCCTGGAGTGCGTGCGCGGCGTGTGCCGCTGCCGCTGGACGCACGCCGTGTGTGGCACCGACGGGCACACCTACGCCGACGTGTGCGCGCTGCAGGCCGCCAGCCGCCGCGCGCTGCAGCTCTCCGGGACGCCGGTGCGCCAGCTGCAGAAGGGCGCCTGCCCCTCGGGTAAGCTCCCCCTCCGCGGATGAAAGCCTTGTTCTGGGGAAACTGAGGCCCAGGGAGAGGCCCAAGCTCGAGGACCCTGCTGCTTGGGCACAGCTGGGCGGCCCTTTCGAAACAGTTCGGCCAACCCTCTGGCCTTCCAGGTGGAGAAACTCAGGAAGGCCACGGAGCTAGTCGGGATTGAAAGCCGGTGTGGCAGTCTGGTGGGGCCTGGGAGGCTGTGGTGCTCTGACCCAGCCACACTCCTTGTCCTCCTGTGGCTTGGTAGGATGCTGGTAGAGAGCTTTTATCGGTCTCTATCTCCAGTGTCCACCCTCTGGGACCATCCTGGTTTTCTTCCCTTATCCCTTTGCCTGGGCAGGCTCCAGTAGGCAGTTTGGGACTGCAAGCCAGTGGGTATTCCACTACTTGGCGTTCTGTGGGTGCTATCTTTAAGAGAGAGGTGACTTAGTGCCAGGGCAGCCTCCCCTGACCTACAGGTGGCTCTAGGTCACTTCTTACCTTGCAGGAGATTTATACATCCAGGAAACTGCTACAAAACCCCGCTGATCTGTGCCTTGTCTGGGGCTTTGCTCAGGGTGCCAGATTCTGCTCTTGATGTGACATGATGAGTATTCCCTGGCTGGTCACCCATGCAATCCAGCCGGCCCCAGGCTCACGTGGTGTTGGGTCCCGTGTACCCTCAGCTTGCAGTCAGAATGGGCTCTGCATGACACTGAGAGCACCACCGAGGAGAGACTGGGACACCAGGAAAGGGGCCAAGGGCCTTCTAAGCCACCTCTCGGAGGACAAGGCTGGGTTTTCTCTGTGCAGAGGGAAAAGCATTCTGGAAAGAGGGACGGGTGTGAACAGACCTTTGCTGGCTCAGCTCTGGGTACCCAAAGCATTGGAAAGTGTAGGTAGCTCATAGCAGCTGGGTGGGGATGGGACTTGGTGTCAGGATGGGACAGTAGGTGGCCATGAGCATCATGCCAACAGGCAGACTTTGTTCTGTCAGAGCTGTGAGGCCTTCTGAAAACTCAAGTCCTGTGCTGTCCCCAAAAGACTGGGAAGCTGAGCACACTCCTGGGGTGCAGCCACATAGGCCTAAGATAACCAGAGGCCAGAAAGGCTTCCCAAGGGAGCATCGTTAGGAACTGCTCTTTCCTGGAGGAGTACCTGCCCCCTCCCAAGGCTGGGTGGCATCCTTGAGGATCGCATGGACCGGCCTTTGCAGGGTTTGGGAGGTGGGTGTCCTTGTCTGTTTTGTAGTGTTAAACAAAGTACATGAGACTAGGCAGGCTATAAGGAACAAACATTCATGTCTCACAGTCTGGAGGCTAGAAGTCCAAGGTCAAGGCTCAGACAGGCTCAGTTGTGTGATGAGAGCCATGTCCCTTTATGGTGAGGACACTGTGTATACAAATGGCATGGAGGGACCAGAATGGAAGCTGGTGGCACCAGGAAGAGACACAGGGGTGTGTGATGCCTTTTTATAAAGGCCTTAGTCTCATTCACAAGAAAGGACCCTCCAATGTCCACACCTGAATCACAGGTCACAGGTCTAGTGAGGGACAGTGGCTGGATTCTGCTCTTTGTCTGGTGATGGGTGGTGTAAATGTGATAAATGGTCATCCAGGATGTGGTTGGGGTGCTGGTTCTGTATGTCCATTTCCGGCCTTGCTGTCTGAGTGCCAGAGGGCTGAGGGTGGCTAGGCACCTGTCCTTCTCAGCACGGTTGAGAAGGTTGTGTTTGGTGGCTTCCCAGTCCCCATGTGGCAGGCACTGTTAGCATCAGGTTCAGGGCAAGGCTGGCCAGGGCTGGAGGCAGCCTTTGTTCCTCACAGATGGAGTCATTTGTGAAAAACCCTCTCTTGTACCTGGCTGTCCCTGTGCTGGTGACAGTGTATGGCATGAAGCAAACCCTACTGGTGCCCTTTGAGCCTCACAAACCAGATTTCTAGACCCTGGAGGGCACAGAGGGAGGAGACAGGTGCCTGAGTAGCAGGCAGGTACCTGTCACCACGAAAAGCAGACATGGCTAAGTCTGTGGGTCTTGGTGGGACCTGCGGCTTCTCAGACCTGCTGTCCTTCATTACTTTGCTTCATTGTGTTCTGGGGCCTTATCTGTGAATAGACTGGTGATGGGCCTGGGAGAGACCTATGCAAGAACTGTTGAGGCCTGACATGTTATACACAGGGTCCTGTGCTCTTTCCTGTGCTGGGCACAACTGTTGCTGCAGGGGACGGGGAAGGCCCCCAGAGGAACTGGGATGGAGAATGGGGCTCCCTGGCAAAGATGGGGAGGCTGGAGGAGCCCCAAGAGAGCAGAGGCCAAGACTCAGCCAAGGCTCAACCAGAGCCCAAAGTGCCAGGGAGATGGCAGGAGCTGGATCCAGAGAGGGAGGACCATGTGGTTAGGGTCAGAGCCTGGGCCCTGGAAGGCTGGACAAGCTTGGCCACCTATCTTCAGTAGGTCAATTAAAGAAGTAGGTAAGTGTGAAAAGCAGAGGAAGGGGAGTTATTTCATGTGTGCACATTGGGAGGAGAAATAAAGGGATCCTGTGACAAACCCTACTGGTGCCCTTTGAGCCTCACAAACCAGATTTCTAGACCCTGGAGGGCACAGAGGGAGGAGACAGGTGCCTGAGTAGCAGGCAGGTACCTGTCACCACGAAAAGCAGACATGGCTAAGTCTGTGGGTCTTGGTGGGACCTGCGGCTTCTCAGACCTGCTGTCCTTCATTACTTTGCTTCATTGTGTTCTGGGGCCTTATCTGTGAATAGACTGGTGATGGGCCTGGGAGAGACCTATGCAAGAACTGTTGAGGCCTGACATGTTATACACAGGGTCCTGTGCTCTTTCCTGTGCTGGGCACAACTGTTGCTGCAGGGGACGGGGAAGGCCCCCAGAGGAACTGGGATGGAGAATGGGGCTCCCTGGCAAAGATGGGGAGGCTGGAGGAGCCCCAAGAGAGCAGAGGCCAAGACTCAGCCAAGGCTCAACCAGAGCCCAAAGTGCCAGGGAGATGGCAGGAGCTGGATCCAGAGAGGGAGGACCATGTGGTTAGGGTCAGAGCCTGGGCCCTGGAAGGCTGGACAAGCTTGGCCACCTATCTTCAGTAGGTCAATTAAAGAAGTAGGTAAGTGTGAAAAGCAGAGGAAGGGGAGTTATTTCATGTGTGCACATTGGGAGGAGAAATAAAGGGATCCTGTGACCCCCCCAGTCCATCTTAGGGTCCTGACATGAGGTTTAGGTTTAAATACAGAGCAAGAGGCATACATAGCTAAGCAGGCTTGTCCAGGTGTGGGCCTGCCCATCACTGACCCATCATTGCCTCATATACAGGGTCTGACAAAAATTGTCAGAACTGTATGAAATCTTTACAGGGGACACGAGCGCCCCACCCCCTGTGGTGGGCACCAGGCCTCAGCCCTTTCTTTCTCCCAGAATTAGGTTCCTGAGGGCAATTCCAGTTTCTTGGGGTACATCATCTCAATAGTCTGATAACCAGAGGGAGGGACACGAATGTCTATCTTCATTTCTGTTAGACAGGCTCACTGACTTGAACCCGACATCTGCCCATTGCCCTTTGTCCTGGCTGGTCCCGGTTGCTGCCCACTCCAGGGATACGGTTCCCACAGGCACCCTGTGCCACCCTGCTGCTGTCTCCCAGTGCTCAGAGGCATCACATACTCGTGTGAGTTTAAGACCCACTTTGTGCAGAGACTGCTTAGTTCCCTGTCATTACACACCACCCTGAGCTGGTTACAGCCTGGAGGCCACCGTGTCAGCTGTCTGTAGACTGGCCTGTCTCTGACTGGTCCTCCCAGCTCAGCCAACTGCACTACCCAGGACATGGAAGTCCCAGCCTCTGTCACCCCTAAACCTGTCATCACCTCCCAAACACTGTGAGTGCGGTCACTACTCAGCCTGACCACAAAACTACAGCACCCAGATGTTTGGAGCTTATGTATGTGTTAGGGGCCAAGAGAGCAGATGGGCCCCATGGGAGGGTGACAGCTGAGAGGGTGGCTCCAGAGGCATTGGGGTAGCAGTGGGAGACCAAGCCAGCACTGGGCTCTGCTGGCTTCCCACCTCCCTCATCCTCCTGTATCACTTCACCTGGCAGCTGGTGTCTCTGATCACCTGCCCTGCCTGTCTTAAGATCTCCTCCAAGGTCTCCTCTACACTTACCTGGACTCTCAAGACCCTGTGCCTGCTGCCTGATACCCATCCACCCCACCATAGCCATCTCCTGCCTCCTTCTCATCCTCTGCCCACCTTGCCAATCTATCTCCTGCCTTAGAACCTTTATGCATGCTAAACCCACTGCCCACAGGTCCATCCCTTACCCTCACCTAGATGGTTCCTCTTCCTGGATTCAGATGTCCCACCATGCCTCAAGGCCTAACCTGCACTAATTCTCCATCAACCTGTCTGCTTTCTCTGCAGCTTACTCATTCTGGGCCTCATAGGGGCTGGTCTAGCACCCAACTGCACACAGTGGGTGATATGAAACAACTGAGGGACCCCATGGTCCTCTGGCCCTCCCAGTCCCTCTTTGGTGGCTCTGGTGGGAGTAATGGAGGCTCAGCTCTGCTCTGGGGGAACCCCTGTGGGTCCCACCTGCTCGTTAGAAAGGCCTCAGAATGGGGTTCCTTTGCCAAGATGACTTGCACCCAGGGGTTTCCTTGGGAGGCAACTACCTACTTGCTCCCCAGAGCCAGAGCCCCATGGCCCTTCCACAGTGGCAGATATCCACCTGTTGCTGGAGCTCTGAACTACAGCCCCTGGGGCAGTTCACATACAGATTTAACAGTCAGCTTTTATGGTGCAAATTTCCGGCCTCCCCAGCCTGTTTATTTAAGAGCTTTGGGCAGTGTTTGTCTTCATTGGAAGCTTCTCAGAGCTGCACATTGTAAAGTTCACATTTGAGATTAATGAGGCAAGATGATGCATCCCTTAGGTACCCCTCTGCCTACTGGGACAGCAGCTGCCAGAGCAAGGTGTTCAGTCTGCAGAGCATGAGGTCCAGGCTGCTATGAACTGTGCACTCTGCCAGGACTTGGCCTAGGAAACCTGCACCTCCATGCTGAGAGAGTCCAACTAGGGGCCTGCAATTGCCCAGAGGACCCATGAAGTAGCCAGTCTTTAGGAGGCCAGGGTCCTTGCAAGATGTGAACAGCATCTCTAAGTGACTCAGGTTCAACAACCCAACTGCAGGAAGGCCAGTGTGGGTGAAGACAGTCAGTGCCCCCAAGCAGCGGTGACAGCCGAGGGACAGGCTCAGGGCAGTAGGCCTCAGGACTGGCAGGTGGTGGTGGTGACAAGGGGCAGGTGGTGGGGCCTGTCAAGGAAGCAGGGCATTAAACAGCACATTTGTAGAAGCAAAGTGGGGAGGGGGACAACAGGTTCCAATAGCTTTATCATGTGGTGGGCAAGACGATGTACCATGGGAGGGGCTCCATGACCTGTGAGATCAGGTCCCCTCCTTCATCCATCTCCAAGGGACGCAGAGGTGGTTATGAGGCCAGGTGGGGATAAACAGAGCTGGGGCTGAGATGGTGTGAGACTGTGGAGATGGACCGGCTTACCTCTACACACTGACCCTGTGTCCTGCATTCTTGAGAGTCCATGCTCACCTCCTGCAGGCACACTGGCAACAGTGAGGCAGGCAGCCTCACTTACCTTCACTATAGGCCTCTTCTTAAAGCTTGCCTATCCCCAAGTGGCCCATGTCCCCTTGGCCAGACCCATGCAAATATCACAGCAGGCTGGGCAGGACATCTGTGACCTGATGCTTAAAGGGAGGTGGCCACCAGGGCTCCTAGGTTTCAGTGCTTCAGGCTGGCATGCAGGCTGTCAAGTCTTGAGCCGATCATAGGGAGGTAATGTTGGAACGCTTTATAAGGATAGGTTTCAGTGCTGTACTGTGCCACCCTAGGGCTTTCAAAGCAAGAGAGAGCTTGCCCTGAGCCCTGGTCCCCCTGACTGCCCACTGATGCTTTAACTCACTGTGGTCCTTGAGTTCCATAGGAGGTAACACCCTGTGGGACTCTGATGAAGATGTAACCAAGTGGTGGGAAATGATGCAGTTACAAGTCCCTGTCCTCGGGGCTGGGGAAACATGACCAGGTGTGCATGCCCCAACTGCCACACCAGGCCTGAGGCACCACAGGCTATGCCCATCCCTCCTCAGTGCGGGCTACATGCACCTCCAGCAGCGGCTCAGGAACCTAGATATCCAGGCCTTACCTATTCTGTGGCCTCACCTCTTCTGTCCCAGCCCCATTCCCAGGTACCTGCCTCCCAGTGTCACCTGCCTTGGCACACACAGTTCCCTGTGCAAGGAGTGTCTTCCTATCAGTCCTCAAGGTCCAAGCTCTCAGAGTCCAGACATTGTCGTACTTGTCCTCTCCCATAGAGCCTCTCTGAAGTGTTCCCAGCACCTGGGCACCCTAAGCCTGGGATGGGTTAGCCTTGGCAGTAAACAAGCCAAGCAGAAGGGGGCTTGCTCCCTGCAGCCTTAGCCCTTCACACAGGGCCCTATGGCACTTTAACAACCTCCCTGCCTGACTGATCAGTTCCCAGGATAGACAACTTATTATTTTTCCTCTCCTTAAAAGCTTGCCTATCCCCAAGTGACCCATGTCCCCTTGGCTAAGAACATCAGCTTCAGATCCAGCTGCAGATCCCAGGGGGCTGATGCTGCTGTCTGCAACCCTCAGGTCCTGCCTGGGGAATGCCAGGTGGGGGAGGGCAGCCTGGAGCGCGCACACACACACACAGCTTTCCCTTCCTGCCCACAGCACAGGGTGCCAGGCATAGAGCACCAAGCACAGCACACCAGGCCCGAGTCAGACAGACCTCACTGGGTTTCCGCAGCAGTTCTCCAAGTCAAGGGCTGTTGTTTTATAGGTTGGAATCACTTTTTAGAAACCACACACACACACACACACACACACACACACACACACACACACAGCTTTCCCTTCCCGCCCACAGCACAGGGTGCCAGGCAGGGAGCACCAAGCACAGCACACCAGGCCCGAGTCAGACAGACCTCACTGGGTTTCCGCAGCAGTTCTCCAAGTCAAGGGCTGTTGTTTTATAGGTTGGTAAACAAAGCTTGCAAAGGTTAGGGAGCCTGCCAAGGTGCACAGCTAGACCCCACAACACCCGACCCCAGGCACACCCCAACTCTGTGCTGCTCCTTGAGGGTTTGATGGCTGTCCAGACTCCAGGAGAGCCAAGCCTTTGAGCTGTCTTTGGCTTGGGATCAGCCTGGTGCCTCTGGCTGTGAAATTCCAGGCCCAGCTGGCTGAGCCAACACATGGAGGAGGTACTGCCAGCCTGCTGTTCTGTGAGGCCAGGGTCATTTCACTGAGATCCCAGGCTCTCTTATGGGAAGCCTTCCCACCTATGACTGGGTGAGGCACCAGGCATGGCACTCTCCCAGCTCCATCTGCATAGGAAATACCTACCTACCATCTCTAGGTTTATTTGTTCAGTGGCCCATTAGGCCTTGCACTGCACCAAGTCTGAAAATTCATAAACTCAACTGGCTGGTGACCCAGGGAAGGGTATCACTGCTGTGCCCATCTCACAGATAAGAAAACTGAGTCACAACACGCTCAGGAGAATTATGGGTCTCTCTGTAGAAAGTGGCAGAGTTGGGACACCCCCCTGAGCAGTCAGACATGGGGAGCAGAGCTGGGTTTGGTTCTGATTGTGTCCACTCTGTGTTGACTGGACTAATGCACAGTTGTGCATGTGTGGATATTGATTTTTGTTGGAAGATTCTGGAACTATGCACTGTACAACTTCTGTCTTCTGGTATGCCTTGGTCATTCACTTTCCTCATTCTGGACCTCAGTTTCCCCAGCTGTTCCATGGCAGTTGTGTTGTGACTGTCCAGAGGCAGTGCATGGTCCTCATTCAGGCTCAGCCAATCTCTCATGCAGGACTGCTGGTGATAGGAACCCTGAGACCAGCCTCCCAACCCCAGGGACTCTTATTTCCCAGCCTCCTTTTCCTCTCCTGGGAGGCCTGACAGGCACCTGGCCCTGATGGCTTTGCTCTGCATCAGGCACCTCTGGGGACTTCAGATTCCCGTTCCGTTTGTTTTTGAAAATTAACAACAACATAAAAAAGCCCAACAGCTGAGTCGGCTGAGCCCCAGCCCTCAGAGCTTGGATCAGGCCTGGCATGGGGGTGGGGCTGTCAAGAAACCCCAAACAAACAGAGCTGCTTCCCAGCCCAGCCATGTGGGAAGCTGATGGGAGCTTGGGCCCTCTCTGACTCAGAGTGATTCATCTGAGAGTGGAGCTGACTTAAAGGGCCAGGCCTGGTGGACCTCAGGGTCCCCTGTCCTGGGCCAGGGCTAAGTCTACCATCCCAGGAGTGACTGTCATCCCCAACCTCAGCTTCCTAGGCTATAAAATGGGTCGTGGCTGCTGCTCTGAGGTGGTAGATTCAAGCGAAGTGGCCAGGCTGAGCAAGTTCCAGCTTTGTGGGGTGGCTGGGGACTTTACTGGATGCTGCCTGCCAGGTGGCTCAGCAGAGCATTCTCATCCTGCCTCCCTTCTCCCAGGATGCTTGCTGGGCCTCCTGTCCCTGCTGGTCACTGCTGGGCTGTGGGGTAAACCAGACATGTCTCTGAACCAAGGAGTTGGTGTGGGGCACAGGGGCTGTATGCAACATCTCTTTGATGAGTCTGTGGCTCTGAGTTCCTTGGGCCAAGAAGCAGACTGAGCCCCAGCGCACCATCCCAGGCCCCTACTCCAGGCCTTGCTCTTCCTCTGGTTACCCACCAGGCAAAGTCCTAGCAGGCTCTGCCCCTCAGAGGGTCAGGTCATCACTCCAGAGTTATGGGTAGCCTAAGAGCTCCGTGGAGCACCACACTGAGGCCTCTGACCAGCTTAAGCCTCCAAGTTGGAGCCCAAGCAGCCTGGGGATACAGGGACCAGGCTCTGTCCCAGCTCTGCTGCTGCCCACAGTGGGCCTGGCAAGCCAGGTGACCAGAGCCTGGGGAGAGTTCTATGGCTTCTGGAAGCTCTGAGCCCTGGGCAGAGGCCCGTAGTGAAGCAAGCGGGGAGGCCTGTTCTCTTACATGCTATCATGAGTACTGTGGGGCTCTTCCCTTGCCCATCACAGTCACACTGGGCTCATGTCCCAACCTGGCCAAACAATCTCTCTGACCACTTCTTGCCATACTAAGGGTCAGTAGGTGGCAAGTTCCTGTGCAGCTTCTGCCCAGGACCCCTTTGCACAACCTACCTTACCCCGGGCTTCCCTCTGCCCCAGCCCTGTCCACGATTCACTGTCCCTCACAGCCAGTGGACACCATGTCCTCAGCACCTGGCAGGGCTGGACACACAAAGGGGGGAGAGATGTGATTGGGTCACCTGCTCATGAGGCCAGGGATAGGGCTTGTCCCATGGGCCTCAGTTTCCCTACCTTTACACTGGAAGTGCCATTTCCCCCCAGGCTGCCACCCTGGGAGTCAAGGACATTACAGGGCTGTGTGTAGACAGCACTGGCACACAAGTGTTTCAGAACATAGGCTACATCCTGTGTCCCTCTTGAGGCTGAGTGTTGTGGACATGTTTTCTCAGTCCCATTTGACAGTGTGGAAAACCAGGTTTTCACGAGGCAGATACCCAGCCCCACTTACTGTTAGGCCCTCACATCACCAAGTGCAAGGGTAGGCGGAGGCTCCATGGGACAGGGAGGGTCACAGTTTACAAGTTACGTTCACATCAGTTCACACAGATTCCATGAGGGGTCACCTTCAGTCCCACTTTTCAGAGGGGAAGTCAAGGCCCAGAGAGGATAAGTTACTTGTCAGAGGTTACACAGCTGGAAGGCAGACATACCTAGCTGAACCCCATCCTGTGCAGCTCGAAGCCCAGAGCTCACACCAAAGCCCAGGAATCCCTCATAAGCAGCACCAAGCAGCTAGTGTCAGAGGCGGAGACTTCAAAGTCTCAGTATGCTACCCACATACCCCAGGCCTGTGGTCCCAGCAAGCTGCGGCCCTACTGCTGATAGTGGCAGAAATCTGAGCCAGTGAGGAAGGCTCTGGGGGACGTTCGTGAACTGCCTGACGCATGGGTCTGAGCTACAGCCAAGTCAGAGGAAGGCGGGTGCTCTGTCCACTCAGGAATCTGCAACCCAGCCAGTGAGGAGGGGCCTCACAGAGGCCAACTGGCAGAAGTGAGGAGGGAAGACTCCAAGGGCTTCCATTGCACCCTTATCTGTCAGTACCCTGGTCCCCAAGCAGAGAGAGGCAGATGGTTCCCTCTGTAAGATGCTGCTGTAACATGGGAATGGATAAGGGCCCAGGGGTGCTGCCCCAACATTAGTGCTATGTGGCCTAAAGCAAAGATCTGAATCTCTCTGAGCCTACTGTCCAACCCTAAAGGGTCCAGTGGGTTACCATGCAGAAGCTCAGCTCCCAGAAAACCTAGTTAGCCACTTTCGAGTACAGGGGGCCACCATTCCAAATATCTGGGTGTCACTGTACTCCTGAGGGCCTGGGATTCAGCACATGCCAAGGCTGACCCTGAACCCAGTCAAGAGTCTCAGGCAGGGCCTCGTCCTCTCTGGGCCTGGTCAGGTCTCGCTGACAACCCCTGGTTCTTGCTGCCAGCGCAGGTCTCCACCAGCTGACCAGCCCACGATACAAGTTCAACTTCATCGCTGACGTGGTGGAGAAGATCGCACCGGCTGTGGTCCACATAGAACTCTTCTTGAGGTATGTGGGTACCCGTGTTGCCCCGTGAATTCCCAGTGTTCCCGGCAGCCGTGTCTGCTGGGGCTCAAACTAGACTGGATTCCAGCAGCCTGAGACATAGCTACCAGGTGTGGGGCGAAGGAGGTTACAGGCAGCTTAGAAAACTGGGGGCTCTGGGGACTCAAGCTAAATCTGGAATGGCTCCCAGGAGTAAGAAGATTAGCAGGTGACAGCCCCTCTGCAATCAAGGTGCCAACTGGACAGGACCAGCGTGGCTGGAGCAGGCATGAAAGGGGGGGGGGGGGGGGGGAAATATGCAGAAGGGGGGGGAGGAGGGACGGGGCAGGGGGAGGGAAAGGGAGGTGGTGCTGTAG
>NW_008337921.1:275647-420148 GCF_000622305.1 Nannospalax galili | reverse complement strand
GGGGGGGGGGTAGGGAGAATATGCAAAAGAGAGGGCGTGGGGGCAGACCAGAAGGGGGTGGAAGACTGACGGAGCAGAGGGAAGGACAGGGATGTGGTCCTGTAGTGTGTGGTCTAACTTCCTGAAGGGATCCCTCCTTGTAGACATGGGTGGCGCCTCCTTCCTTCCTCCCACACCCCCGAATCCTATCCCAAAGATGCTTGCACTGAACTAGGAGGCCCTGCCCTCTGGACACACCAGCCAAAGTCCCATCATTCATATCCGGTCCTGAGGTCTCAAACTGACTTAGGCCCCTGGAGCGGGGCTAGTCACAGAGGAAGCGCAGGACCTCAGTCTCCACCCTTCTTGCCTGAGGCTGAGTGGAGGGAGCCAGCTGGGGTGGCAAAGCCAGACAGGAGCCTCCCCGATAGGGATCAAGGGAGCTGGCAACAGGCTTGTTAGCCTGACTCCAGCATGGGGCTGCCTAGCCACTGATGTCACAACCCCTCCCTCTCTAGCCAGCTAAGTGTCAGGCCGCTCATCCTCCTGCCCACTAACCATGGCCACAGCCTCACTGGGGGATGGGACAGGATGAGCAGTATTCCTCCAGGACTAGCCAGCTCAGTGCCACATCAGCTCCGAGTCTGTTTCTCACTGTCACCCTGAGGCTCGTACTCTTGGAGAAGATAGCTAGGTACTTGGGGACTCAGCCCCTGTGGAACCCTTCTACCTGCAGGATACCCAGTATGATTGACAGCTCATAGGCCCATGTGTCCCAAGGTCCCTCCTGTTCCCTTGCTGTACGGTTCTCACTGTCAGGATGTGGAGACAGAGGCCTGAACCCCCTCACCAAGCCCACAATAGCTGGGGCCAAGCTGGAGTTTAAACGTACGCTCTCTAATCCCAGAGACATCCTCCTGCCACATGTTGACCCTTCCCTGCCCTTCTCTCTGGCCCTGGGCCTGAGACGTGTCATTGAGGAAATTACAACTGGATGCTCTAAGTGCCTATCACAGCCAGAAAGTGGCTAAGAGGCCACCAAGTCTCTCTAGAGGGCCCCGGGGCACCAGCTCTGAGCTGGTTAATCACAGGCTACAGTGGCTGGAGAGGCTAAGACCTGATGGGTGGGTAAGACCAGCATGGGCCAGACAGCACAGAGCCTCCTGGCCTAACCCCTGGGGTCTGGGCACACAGCCCCTGGAGGCCTTTCTGCAGCCTTGACAGTGCCAGGTGCCCTGGCCCTGCAGAGCTTCGCAGGGAGACACGGCTGATGGGCAGAAACGGGTACACAAGGACAGAAGCTACAGTTAGCAGGCAGGAGGCTGAGCAACCTGACACAGGCTTCCTGGTATAAAGCCAGCTCTGCCCTGCCCCTCCTGCCTGATCCCAGTAAGTAGTTCAGTGTCTCTGGGCCTCAGTTTCCCCTGAGAGCTGTGTACTGTTGTAGGTTCCCAGAGCTACAGTCACAAAGCCCTACAGACAGGGAGGCCTAAACGAGAACATGTCACCTTCCCATTCTAGGACTGAAGTCCAAGATTAGGTGCCATCAGAGCACCCTGTTCCATCCTGGGCTCTGAGGAGCCTGGCCCCAGCCTCCCTTTTGATTTCCACTGGTTCCCAGAATACCCTACGTTAGGGTGCATCCTTCCTGCCTGTGTTCTATGGCTCCCCTTTGTACCTCTGTCGGCTTCCCACTTCTGGAAACACCAGTGCTTGGTCTTAGGGCCCCTCCTCCATCCAGATGTCATCATAACCCTGTCATACCTACAGAGATCCCCCCCACACACACACTCCAAGTGAGGTCATAGCCACAGAGACAGTGGCCTCAAGCATAGTCAGAGCTTGAGCACATCTGTTTAGGGGATGCCGACCCACAAACGTGCCATGAGCATTGAACAGACCTGACCCCGGCTCCGTGGAAGACTCTGGTCCTGCTGGGCCCATGTGTCCCTTTGAAGGGACTGTTACATCCCTCAAGTGAAGTGTGCTAGACAGTTCATGTCTCTCCCCGTCTCCGCTCAGTGTCCTCAGGGCTTGTGTATCTCTCATTGTCACTCTGGGGAAGGTACACCAAGCTGTGCAGCTTTTTGCCCCCTCCCATCCTGACGGCAGGCCTATGGCACCTGTACAGACAGTCCATTTCTCAGATGAGGAGACTGAGGCTCAGAGGGTTTATAGGGCCTGCTGGAGGGCAGGCAGGTCATGGGTGGGACTGAACTGGCAGTTTGAGTTCTGACTGGCTGGCTCCAGGGCCCTATGGTCAGGCACAGATGCCACTCTGGTTTGGTGCATGCTGACACGTCGTGGGCGCTATGTTCCACTATAGGAAACTGCAGGTCAGAGACAAATATCATGTCCTTATGTCCGTGAATTGGGTCCAGCTTCAGTGACAGCCAAGGCCACACCTAAAAGCAGTAGAGCCTCAGTTCAAACCCAGGCTGTGGGGCAGGGGAGTAGGGGTGCTCCAAGCCTGTGTTCTACTGCACTGATCCCCAAGCCCAAGGCCCTGCCCTGAGTGTCCCTGTGTTTGTCTGTGCAGACACCCTCTGTTCGGCCGCAATGTGCCACTTTCCAGCGGCTCGGGCTTCATCATGTCGGAGGCCGGCTTGATCGTCACCAATGCCCACGTGGTCTCCAGCTCCAACACTGCCTCAGGACGGCAGCAGCTGAAAGTGCAGCTGCAAAACGGGGACGCCTACGAGGCCACCATCCAGGACATTGACAAGAAGTCTGACATCGCCACTATCGTGATCCACCCCAAGGTGAGAGGGAGGCCTCGGGGAAGTCCAGCAGCACCGCCCCAGACCTTCCAAGACCACAGCACATTAGACCTGGAGCCCCTGGGCTGCCCTTTTCTGAGTCCCCAGCACTGGGACCAAGCAGGATGGCCATGATGAGCCAGGAAGTCTGGCCCACACAAGGGACTGGATAATGTCCCATGGCTCCCACCTCTTCAGTAGCCCACTCCAGCCCACACCTGGGAGTGATTGACCACAAGAAAGCTCTTGAGAGTCCTCCACCCTCCACCTCTGTGTCTGTATGCCCTGTAGCCATCCAGGCAGACCTATGCCAGGGCCACAGGACCTCCAAGATCACCAGCAGCTTCTAGAAGCCTGGGTGAAACACCTGCTTATAGCACAGCCCTTGGTAGAAGGACCCTCACCTAGAATCTCACAGGGAGAACTGAGGCTTGGGAGGTTAGGTCACATACACAAGATCACAAGAAATAGTAGCAGCCCCAGCCCACCAGGCCTAGACCAAGGCCTCCCTCAAACTGGTTTTTACTGCATGGTTCACTGGATGACTGACTCTGGAAGGCCATGGGGACTACATGCCCCATCCCCATCCAAAGGCCCCTGCGCCTTCAGGGTAGACCCCTGCCCCTCCTGGATGGAGGTTTATAGTGTCCATGGTGACAGGGCTTTTCAGAGTACACTGTCAAGGTGGAGGGTCCATAATGGGTAACCTGATGCAGACCCTCTCCACTCCTGAGCCCTGTCATGGACTGGGGTTGGGTACACCATCTCCTTAATAATAACAGGGAAACTGGAGGCTGAAATGACCACAGGAACTCTTCAGACTGTGAAACTACAGCTTTTCTGTGACCAGCATGCTTTGCTGTGCTGAGTCTCCAGGGCCAGGTAAGGCTGTGAATTCAGCCACATGTAGTCACAGGGAGCTGCGGGTCAGTGCCAGGTACCAGGGCCCCTCCACAGCTTCCACAGTGTTGATAACAAATGTGGTTATTGCAGAGTGAAACCCAGGAGACTGCCCTCAGTGACAGGTGGTACATGCCTGCCTTTCTCTGAAGGCACAGCCCCATGTGTGTGCCTTGGCACTGTCATACATGCCTCTGGGGGAGAACTTGTGCCCTGTGACTCCTACACACAGAGCCACACACAGGGCTGCTCTCCCGGGCCACAGCTGGAATGTCAGATAGTTGGAGTCACAGAGTGACAGGCTCTGCTGGCCCTGTGTGAAACAGGCATGTTCAAGTACCCCATGTTCCAGAGATGACAGGGTGAGACGTCACCTCTCCAGGCCTCAGTTTCCCTGTGTGTCTATATTGGGAGATCAAAGATTTCAAAACTAAGGTCCTAGGCCCTTGGCAGGCCTCCAGGCACCTATAGGCCCCTCCATGGGGAACATCCATTTGGGTAGTGGCACACGAAGCCTGATGGTCTCTGTAGCCTCCAGCAGACTTACAGAAGAACCTGTCAACATCAAACCCCCGGGCTCAGGAATGCCAAATGCCAGGCCCAACTGGACACTCTGCACCTCCCCATGACGGACTCTTGTAACCTGCTCAGACAAGACTCAGTTCTGTGGTCCCCAGCCCTAGTGTCTGCCTGCTGCTGACTTGACCTACATTCACATTGGGGGCCTTTCCTCAACCTGGTCTTTGATGGCTCAGGGATGTGCTCTTCTTTTCCAGAGACCAGCTCTGTGGCCTGAGCCTCTCACCCTTTCCTATTCTTCCTCCAGAAAAAGCTTCCTGTGTTGCTGTTGGGTCACTCAGCAGACCTGCGGCCTGGTGAGTTTGTGGTAGCCATCGGCAGCCCCTTTGCTCTGCAGAACACGGTGACAACAGGCATCGTCAGCACAGCACAGCGGGATGGCAAGGAGCTGGGCCTCCGGGACTCAGACATGGACTACATCCAGACCGATGCCATCATCAACGTGAGTCCTGTGGGTGAGGCCAGCCTCAGTGGCCGCCAATCGGTTTGTCCCCTGCCCCGTCATGCATCACACCACTGTCTAGGAAAGGCTTTCTTTAGCTCGTGTGGAGAGCTCACTCTGACTGCCTCCAGGGTCAGACAACTGTAGACAGCTGCAGAGGTGGAGTGGCCCAGCCATTCCTTGTAAGGTCTTGACCTGCCCCACTCAGCCTGGCTTTTTTTTTTTTTTTTCACTAGAATTACATGGCTGCTTTTACAGAGCTTCCTGCCCAGGTGCCTTGGTACACATTCCTGTGCCTGTTGTGACTGATTGCTGGAGCCGTTAGTGTCTATAGACCACCAGACTCAACCACTGCCCGTCCCTCAGGCACTAACAGCCAATGAGAGGCGGAGATGCCAAAGTGCAGTTTTGAGCAGAGTGCTTGCGGGTCAGTGGGACACCTGCCTGCCTGCTGGCCGCTGTGGCCCCAGCTTTCCTACCTGTGAAATGAGGGCTGAACACTGAGACTGTGAAATTCTGGTTACCCATCTTGTCACTGGCAGGAGTCAGCTGGGCATTTCAGGGGACTTCACAGCACGGCTAACAGCCTATTTTCTCCTTTGCAGTACGGGAACTCTGGGGGACCCCTGGTGAACCTGGTAAGTGTTCCCTAGAATGGAATGTTTGGTTTTCTGGGACTCTGCTCACAGAGGTACAGGCTGGAGCCCTAGAAACTGCATGTCCAGAGGTCAATAGTGTGGCTGGGTTGGAGGCCCAGGAGGACCTGAGCCCCAGGCATGTGCCGCCTGGACTCCTCAGGGACAGTGGCAGGTGTCAGCAGTGAGAACTCACCTAAGAACAAAGGCACTGGGCAGGGGGCCATAGGCCAGGCCTTCACTACCCTGGACCTTGCTGTCCTCAGATGGAAGACAACAGAAAGAACAGCCCCATGCACTCTGTCCTCCTCACTCTTCCCTCCCAGAGTTCGGTGCAGCCTCATCTTGGCTGAGATTTTCACAGAAGGTTCAGTTTGGATCCCCAGACCCAGTACAGCCTGCCCTCTGGCGCTTATCCATAGAGCGGGCAGTGTCCAGACCTGACAAGCCAGCATGCCACATAAGCACCTGAGGCAGCTCTGAAGGGACATAGGCCTCAGCACCGAGAGCAGACTAGGGAGGCTTCCTGGAGGTGGGGGCTTCTGGCATGTGTGGAGATGGTGGAGTGGGGAATCCCAGGGACGAGGCATAGCACCCAGGAGTGCTGCTACTGCAGAAGCCAGAATAGGAGAGGACAGCGGTTGGACAGCCGAGGACCAGAGCTCTGTCCAGCTGGTGTTCATGTTACCTGTGCAAGTAGCTCCATCCACCACACCCAGGCAGGGCTACGGGTAGAACCTGAGCTAGACTCTAGAACTCTGCCCCAGGCCTCAAAGGTGTCCCCTGGAGAGCTGGCTAAGCTCTGGCTGGGTTGTCTTGGGTATCCTGCACCCCTTCTGTGGTTAGGCCTTGGGAAGCGATCCTGCCCAGGTATAGGTCCCATTGGCCAGGACAGCTGCTGCCCTGGTAGCACTAGCTCTGTGACAAAGATAGACAGGAAGGAAGACAAGCTTGAAAAAGAGAGGGGGGGGGTTCCTGTTCCAGAAGGAAGGGATACAGGGCACTGGGTCCCTGATGGGCTTTCTCACATCACCCCCAGCTTGTCAGAGCACAGCTTGGCAAGTGCAGAGAGGCTGAAGCTGGAGAGACAGGCTTCCAGGGTTCGGAAGCACTCAGGTGGAGGCAGTATTCCTGACCTGGAAGTAACCCAGAGAGCCATCTTCCCAGAACAGTTGAGGGCTGCTTGGGGAGTCTCCATGGAGCAGTGAAAGCCAGGCTCCACCTCCAGAAAGGTCAATGCACATACCTGCTCGGCAGTGGAGGTTGGTTAGTTGTGTGTCCCCAGGTAACCCCTTGCTCTGCTCACACTGCCCAGGATGGTGAGGTCATTGGCATCAACACACTCAAGGTCGCAGCAGGCATCTCCTTTGCTATCCCCTCGGACCGCATCACCCGCTTCCTCTCTGAGTTCCAAAACAAGAACGTCAAAGGTAAACAGCTCACCTGAGGGGCAGGTAAGGTGGGAGCGCCCCAGAACGAGGTCTCACCCCACCTGTGGCTCAGCCAGGGCCTATCTGCAGGGGCTGGGTGAGCCGTGCTTACATTCCCCCAGACTAGAAGACCCCAGTGCGGCTCAGCCCGGCCTCTCTCAGGCCCTTCCTCTGTGCCCTCAGCTCATGGACATGTTCATCCTCTGCTTCTCCACACAGTTTCTTCTTGGTGGTGCTGGTGGTTGTTTTTGATTCGTTTGTTTTGATTTTTGAGACAAGGTCTCACTATGTAGCCCTGGCTGACCTGGAACTTGCCTTGAGCTCATGGAGGTCCCCCTGCCTCTACCTCTGCCTCCCAAGTGCCGGGATTAAATATGCATGCCACCATGCCTAGCCCAGTTTATAAGTTCCCATCATCCAAGTGTGGACTTTCTGAGTTCCTCTTAGTTGGCAGACAATCGTGTTTCCTTCCTACCTCCCATCCATCTACCCATCCAGCCCTCTATCTATCTCATAACCTATTCACATCCACCCATTTACCAATCTGTCTGCTCATCCATCTACCTATCCACCCACTCATCCATCCACACACCAATTTGTCCATCCACCCAATAATTCATCCACCCACTTATCTATATATCCTTAACCCACTTATTCATCTGTCCATCTTTGCATCCATCCACCTGCCCATTCACTCATTCACTTCTTGCCGGTGCCAGCTGGCCAAGACGGACAGTACCTGAAAGGAGGCGTGAGGATTGAAAGAAAAAACAAGAGACAGAGAAAAGATACTTGGGAGGACTGTCAGTAGAGACCGCAGCCCCGGTTTATTTTAGTTCAGCCTTTTTATACAGTAGAACATCAGCGATTGCCACTGTTTGCTTAGCTCAATTAGCTTCAACAGCTGTTTTCCCACCTGTATCTGAGGGTCAAGGAGCGGTCAGATACGTGTTGTGAACTCCACCATTTAACCATCTTCCCTAAATTATAAACACATTCCTCCTGACTTGGCAGATTAGGTACTGGTGTGCAAAACACAAACTCTAAGTAAACAAGCAAGCCTGCCACAGCTCAATGTACATAACGGCTGGCTTATATCAATAGCTCCCAACAACTTCTCCACCTGTCTTCCCATCCCTCCACCAGTCCACAAATCCATTCCCCTCCCATTCTTCCTCTTACCCTTGCATGTATCCAGCCACTCACCTACCTGCACACCCACCTAGTCACTCATCCACCCTCTCATCCATGCATCCATCCTCCCTGTCATAAAATGGATTCATCCACTCATCCACCTCTCCTCTCCCTTCTGTTCATTCACTCATCCTTCCATCCATCTGCCCATCTGTAAGTATTCCTTTCAGCCTATGGGTCATGCAGACAGCCTGGCAGGGCGTCCTGTTTTCCAAGAGAGCAGAGCCCAAGACCCTGATCCTTGAAAGTCAGCCTCCTGCCCTCTTCTACCTCCTTGCCCCAATCTAAACAGGGATTTCTGGTCCCTGTTGCCCTCCTAGATAGCCATCCACATCCTTCTGGGAGAGGGCTTGCCAAGGTACAAGGTGGCTTTCCTGGACAGAGTATGCCAATCTTTCTGGTTAATGATCATGGTCACTGCCCAGAGGAGGGGTCCCTTCTGATCTCAGGCTGGTGGTGGTCCCCTTTCCGTTTTCATCCCAGTGAGCCCTAACTGCCATGAGTCTACCACGCTGCCTCCTGGCTGATGCCCACACCCTCACACTGCCTCCCTGTTTCCTCCCAGCCCCCTTACCAGCACTTCATTGAGAGCAGGGACTTTTCTCCTGCTTGCCCCCTCCTCTACGACCCTGCCAGCCACACACACGGACCCCAGTGCAGCCAAGACTGGTCCGGGAGAACTGCCGTTGAGGAGCCTCGTCGTGTTCCAAGTGCAGTATGTGCAGTTGGTCAGGAGCAGGCAGAGCCTGTCTTTCCCAAGAAGCGGAGGCACTTGCATTGGACAGTGGGGACCATTGGCCTTCCCAGACCCCTTTGCTCTTGGCTGCTGTGAAGCTCAAAACTAGACCAGGGTTCCAACTTTACACCCTTGGCAGCCTTGGCTTTTCTCCGATGACCAAGTCTTTCCAGTTTATCCTGTTGAAGGGAGCCCTTGACTTTGACCCTTACTACCAGAAATCAGCAGAGCTCCATCCATGCACACTAGGCCCAGGTGACTGCTATGTGTAAATGGGTCGGTGGCCTCCTGTCCCCTTTCCTTCTTCATTTGTCAGACAAGAACCCATTGGGACCTGAGTCTGCTCCTCTGTTCTTGAGACTGTCCCAGTCAGTGCTGACTTCAACTTGGGCCCCTGGGAAATGCTCACCCCCATCCCTAGAGCCATGTCACCTCCTAAGAACAGTGCCTACCAACTGAGGGGTCAGTGAAGCTTGAGAGGAGTCTGTTACCCCAAAGTCTTCTGAATTTTGTGCTTATTTATGCATTTCCTTTTTAAAATAAAAACATCAAATGATCCAAAGCCAGTTAATCTATGTTCTTTAACACATACGTTTTATTAAATCAAGGTGGCATTAATTACATTTCTTTTCTCATTCAGGGGTTGGTACAGAGGCCTCTGGGGGCTTTCAGAGTCCTGTGTGACCATAATATTGCTCAAAAGAGTGGTCCCCTTGGCTGTGAGCCAGGAGCTACAGAGCAGCAGGAGAGGCAGGTAGTGGGCAGGGCACCCACCCCCTCAGGTCACAAGTTTCCTTTGGAGAACTCCCATGCTGGATGGAGTCCCAGATGAGGAGGTGGTCCTGGGAAGGACACTAGGCCCACCACGGAAACAGGGGCGGAGCAGGAGCCTGGGCTGAGCCCTAAGCCAGCAGCTGAGTGGCAGTCCTGTCCTGCCTCTAGTCCATTCTCAGGAAAAGCAGCTATGGGGAGAAGACACCTGAGGATGGACCAGCCTTGTTCCAAGTACTGGACCCAGGCACCTGACCTAGCCTCCTCTTCTCAAAGACGGGACAGTCATAGCAAGTATCTGAATGTTTGGGCTCTGCCCTGCCCTCCCCAGGCTGTACACACAGCTCCCCTCCCACCTTCCCCCTAGTGGGGAGGGGGACTCTAAAGCATCTTGGAATCACATGACACCTGAGTGATGACCCTGGGCAGGAAGTAGGGGAAGGCGCTGTGGAGGGCAGGTGACAGGAGACCTCTCTGAGGAAGTGACTCCTGGTATACAGTGCAGGGAAGGAAGAAACATTGGCTCAGGAGATTGGGTGTGTGCTAGCCCAGTGATGGATGGTGCAGGATAGCCCAGCATCCAAGGAGGCCAGTGTGAGGGTCATTAAGGAGACACACAGGGCAGAGGTCTACATGGATCAGGATGGCTCTTGTGGGGCCTCAGGAAGGGAATGATGGTACATAGGATTCTATGGCTGCCAGACAGGGGTTAGGGGCTGAGAGGAGACCAGGGACATCAGGGCACAGTTACCTTCCTATGGTTGAGTCAGACTTTGTTTGAAGGTTGAGGCAGTGGGATTTACCAAAAGGCAAGAGGTGTGATGGAAGACAAGGAGGGGCTGATGTGCTGAAGAGGGACCAACTGGAAGCTGAGGAGGTGTCCTGGACAGCTGGCTGAGGTGCCTTAGCCCTGTCCTGAGAGAAATCATAGACAGGAAAGGGGCAGCTCCTTAGCACTGCTGGCGCTGAGATCCAGAGGCTCACAGGCTGGGCTTCCAAAGTTGGAGGATATAGTTCCTCTTTCTGGCTGAGCTTGGACCATCATCACCCAGCAGCTAAAGTTACAGCGTTGGGTGTGGGGACCCTCTGCTCCTCAACTCTTGGCAGTGCTCTCGACATCGAGAGACAGAGTCTCAACACACTCCTTCAGCTCTGCAGTCTCTCAACTTGTATCCACCATTTTAGCAGGATCAGCTCAGTTGATCTCTGGAAGCTCAGGGTGGCTCTCTGGAATGCTCGGCTTCCTCTTGGGGTGACAGTCTGAGCTTACGGTACTGGGTCCGCGGTTCTTGGTAGTTCTCTGGAACGCTCGGCTTCCTCTTGGGATGACAGTCTGAGCTTAGGGTCTCAGTGGCTGTCTGGATTCTCACCTCCCTCCTTGCTGCCAACTGGACTGGGAATTCTGGAGTTCTTGTCTGTTGTGGTGCAGCCAGTTCAGCCTACTCTGCTGTGACAGGGACACAGGTAGACAAAGGACCATTCGGGAAGCGCCTTCCTTAGGGCAGGTCACACACAGGTGAGGAGGAACCTCCCAGGACTCCTTATATAGCTAGAAAGGGCCTGGCATGCTATGTGCAGACTGCAGGCCTACTAATTACAGCACAGCTTCCTGTTCCACCAATCACAAGCCCCACATGAGCACAGCCTCTTTTCTGTCAATCACAAGCTCTTTGCTGAGTCTCTGGGAAGGTATCCTTTTTCCTCCTCCTCCAACTTGTTGAAGTCTGCTGCTACCAGGGGCTGAAGCAAAGTGGCTCTGGACAGGGCCATCTGGAGGTCACCAAGGCTGGACTGATGCTTCCCTGGAGCTGCCCTGACTACAGCAAGGCCTCCTGGCTCCAGCAGCAGCTGTGGCTACAGTGGCTCTTGCAGCTGGATTGGAACTTCCCCTGAAGACTAGAAAGTGCACAACAGCCAGAATGACTGTCGGAGGAGGGGCTGCTTGGCTGACAGCCCCCTGCTTAAGGCTGCCAGGCAGAAGGGCCTGTCACCTGTCATTTAAGGGAACACATTGCCTGTTTCTAAAAGAAGAAACAACACAGAAACACCAAAGACTGAACAGCAGGAACACAGTATGAAGCTAATGCTGTCACCAGTGTCCCTTGCTTACCCTTAGGGACAGCGACCCCTCTGACATGACTCAGGATGAGCCCCTGGCCTGGAGCTTTACCCTTGCTATTGTTTGGCGGGCTTGCCTAGCAAGCCTGGTTCAGTGGCAATTATCCCAACACTGTCTAGGTCTGGAACATTCTTAGGTCCCTTTAAGGTACCCCTGTCTCCGCCCCCATCTTGTCACAGTTTTGATGTCATCTGATGCCTCTGCTACACAATGCACAGGACAAGTGAAGCATGCTTATAAAGAAACACCCCCTCTCTGGCCTCTTTCCAGCTGTGCTGCACATGCCTCACAGAGGTGATTTTCCCACAGTGATAGGGTAGGAGTGGAAGGGTTGAGGGTTACAATTCATTGGCCTTAGAGATTCGACCAAGCCCCCCACCCCGGCTCTCTGCCCCATCCCAGCAGTGTCGTTAGAGAGCCAGCCTCCTCTGAAGCTGGGGTTGGAGGTCTACTGGGTGGCCTGCAGAGAGAGCCTCCTACTCAAGGATATCCCTGGTCCCAGAGGTAGCCCTTAGCCAAACCATACCAAGAAGGCATCACTCGTAGGAAATAGACCAGGGCCTGTTCCCCACAATATGGAAATCTGAAGTCTTGGACTTTTTAAACATGGCCTTGGGGTGCAAACCAGGCTGACCAGTGGCCAGTGCCAAAAGAGTGTCATCCCAGACACCCAGGCTAAGGACTTGGGCTTCATCCTATCCTCATTCAGGCTCGTGGATTTAGGTGCCATCTACAGCTATGTCCTGGACATCTATCTCCCTCCTGGTCTTTCCCAGTGTGAGCTGGATATACAAATGTGTGTGGGATGTCACGTGTCCCAGAGGCACTGTATAGCACCCTACACACACCGGCGACATGTTCACCTGCACCCCACCCACTGCACTCTCAGTGAAGCGTGCCCCTACCCTTCCTGAGCTGTCACACCTCTTGCCACCTATCCTCAGGTCGTCCCTCTCAGATCTGTACCTGCCTCATCACAACTCTGGCACCCAGAACTACTAGCCACCAGCACTCTGGCTCACCACAGAGCTGTTCCAGCTGCTCCACAGACCTTCTCTCAGGCCTCAGAAATAAAGCTAGGTGTATCTGTGATTCAGGCAGAACCCAGCGCCTTCCGTGGCCAGCCAACCTAGTCATCCCATGACCTAGTTGTGGCCCATTAATATTTGGTGAAGTGTCTGATTAAATTGTTTTGCCCATTGTAAGTTTTTGTGTCGTTGTTAGTAAATTGCATGGGCTCTTCATACATCACGAGCCCTGATAAGTGAATTGCAGTGTTTTCTGCTGCTCTGCGCCTTGTCTTTTTTCTCCCCTATCTTCAAAGAGCAAGGGTTTTATACATTTCGGTAGGTTTTTTGGTTTGATTTGGTTGGTTGGTTGGGTTTTGTTAATGGGTCGCCTTTGGTGTTAAATCTAAGGAATTTAGCAAAGCCATGATAAGAAAAATATTTTTTCTACTAGAAGTTTTATTTCATTTTATTTTTTGAGCTGTCAAACCTAGGACTGTGGTGCACTTTGAGTTCTTTTAAGTAGCGGGACGATGGAATGAAAGTTTTGTTCTGTTCTTGGGTACCATTTGCTCAAAGAAGTTTCTCCACTCAGGCGGCTTCCTGGCTTTGTCACACAACAAGATAGCTCTAAGCTCTTGCAGTCATCCATCATCTGCCTTTCACAGCTGCACTGTCTCAGTTCCTGCAGCATCATGGGAAGTCCCAGGGTCAGGCAGTGTAGACCCTCTACCCTGCTGCTTCATGAGGCACCTGCAAACTGGAACTCACAGGGTCTAGCAGCTTCTTGCTAGATTTCACTGGATTTATCTACATAGATGGCTGTGAGGTCTGTGAATAAAGATAGAGCTTTAAGCCGGGCGTGGTGGTGCACGCCTTTAATCCCAGCACTGGGAGGCAGAGGTAGGCAGATCTCTCTGAGTTCAAGGCCAGGCTGGTCTACATAGTGAGTTTCAGGACAGCTGGGGCGACAGGGAGACCCTGTCTCAAAAGGACCAAAAAAAAAAAAAAAAAATCCTTTGAAGCTGAGAAGATTGCTCATGGGTTAAATAAAGCATTGGATGTTCTTGCAGAGGACCCGGGTTCAATTCCCAGCACCCATATGATGGTCAACAACCATCCATGATTCTAGTTCCAGGGGATCCAACACCCTCTTTTGTCCTCAGTGGGCACTGCATGACACAGGTGGACTCACACACACAGGCAAAACACTTATACACATAAAATTTTTTAAAAATTAAAAAAAAAGATAATCCTGGGCTGGAGAGATGGCTCAGCAGTTAAGAACACTAGCTGTTCTTGCAGAAGACCCAGGTTTGATTCCCAGCACCCACATGGCAGCTAACAACCGTCTGTAACTCCAGTTCCAGGGGATCCGAGAGCTTCTTCTGTCCTCCCAGGGCACTGCACAACACAGATGCACTTACCTACATACAGGCATAACACTCATACACATAAAAATAATAAATAAAATATTTTTTAAAAAAGATAGTCCTGGGGGCTGAAGAGATGGCTCAGTAGTTAAGAACACTGGTTGTTCTTGCAGAAGACCTGGGTTCAAATCCCAGCACCCACACAGCAGCTAACAACTGTCCATAACTCCAGTCCCAGGGGATCCAACAGCCTCTTCTGACCTCCGCGGGCCCTGTACAATATGGGTGCACCTACCTACATGCAGGTAATACACGCATACACATAAAAAAATAAAAATAAAAAAGGACAGAGTCCCTTTAAAAAAAAAAAAAGATAGTCCTTTCATGTACCTTATAAATGGCCCTCCTTCCCGCCTTCCCTTCCTGCCTTCCAGTATTGAATAAAATATTGACTAAAGATGCTGGGGATGGACACATCCTTGTCCAGTCCCTGTGGGGAGACACATCTAGTTTTTTTTGCCACGAAATGGTCTTAGGCACAAAGTGTGAGACTTTGCCTGGTTGAGTTGATTGTGGTTTTCCTTTTTAGCCTGTAGTAACTAGCATTACCTGAGTTTTTAATTTTTTAAGGAATTGGGGATTGAACCCAGGTCTTCTATATGCCAGGCAAGTGCCGTCCCATTGGGCTGTATTTCCAACCCTTTTTCCTTTTTATTTTGAGTCAGGGTCTTACTGCATTGCCCAGGTTGGCCTTGTACTCACTCTGTACCCTAGGCAGGCCTTGAACTTGCCACCCTCCTGATTCAGCCTCCAGAGTAGCTAGGATGACAGGCCTGTACTACTGGGCCAGGCTATTTTTTTAATATTTATTTCATGCATATAAGTGCTTTGCTGTTTGCATAGTCAGGGCCTACAGAGACCAGGAGAGGGCGGCAGAGCTACCATGTTGGCACTGGGAATCGAACCTGGGTCCTTTGCAAGAGCAGCAAGTGTTTTTAACCATTGAGCTATCTCTCCAGCCCCAACCCATCACCCCAGCTGATTTTTTTAATGCTTAAACCAGCTGTGCATTCCTGGAAAGAATCTCTCTTGGCTGTGATATATCATCCGTTTTGTAGGTTGTTGGATTTGATTCGCTGCAAGTGTGTGAAGAATTTTTGTCTCTATCTTCTGAGGATGTTCGTGTAGTCTCTGGTTTGGGTCAGGAGACAACAGATTGGGAGAATTCTGTATTGGGTCACGTTCAGGACCCTGGAGGCCTCTGTAGAACTGGAGCTGTTTCTTCTCTAAACAGTTGCTAAAATTCAGTGGTGACGCCACCTGGGCCTGAGCATGTGGGCAGTGATGCCCACTGCAATTCTTGGCATTGATAACTACGTCTTTTCCTCGCATTCACACTGGCTAATGATGTCTTGGTTTTATCGATCCCAAAGAATCAGCTCTTGGCCTCATTTCTAAGCTCTGGTGGCTGTGGTCTCCGTCTCATTAACACACGCTCCTGTCTTCACTGTCTTCTTTTGCTGGGTTTCACGTGGTCGTCATTTTCTTGTGTTTAAGAGGAAGCCAAGGCCACCAGTTTTAAATGTTCCTCCTTCTTAAATTAAAAAATGTTTAACTTATTTTATCGTGGGGATGGTTTGTGTGAGAACACACGCCAGAAGAAAACTTGGTTAAGTTGGTTCTCTCCTTCCACCATTATGTGGGTTTCAGGGCTCAACCTCAGGTGGTCAGATTTGCACTACAAGGGCCTTTACCTGCTGAGCCATCTTGCCCACGTGGTCCTCTTTTCTGAAATGGCTTCTTAATTGTATTTCTTTACCTCTAAAAGCTGCCTCTGTGCCCTAAAATTTCTGATAAATTATATTTTCATTTATGTGGTTGAAAATACTTTCTAATTTCCCCTTTGATTTACTCTCTGAAAGTGGATTACTTGTTAGTTTCTGAGTACTGGGGAACTTTCTAGACTCTTTCTATTATTCATTTCTGTGCTCAGGAAATTTTTTTGTGAAATGAAAAGTTGAAATGTATTGAGCCTTGTTTGGGGTTCAGAACCTGTTTCTGCAGTTACCACTAGAGCAGCCAGGGGGAGGGGGGAGGTGGGAAGCTTGGAGGGCTTTCAGGGATCATCAGGTGATGCTGTTTTCAGGGAGGGAGAGACAGGTGTCAACTTGGGCCCCAGCCGGGACATTAGGGCATCTGCAGTGGGGAAGCAGGGAGCAGGTGCATGGTGGTGCTGGAGCTCAGGTGTCCACGAAGGATAGAAGAATGGTGAGGACTGAAGCCACCAGCCTAGACCAGATTAAAGCCTGACATGTCTCAGCTCCAGAGCAGTCAGAGGGCATTGATCACACAGCCTAACAGGGCCCCATTGTGTTTCCTTTCCAGACTGGAAGAAGCGCTTCATCGGCATCCGGATGCGGACCATCACACCAAGGTGAATGCCACAGGCACCACCCCTCTGTCCTGTCATCTCACCAGCCCCTTCCACATACTGGCAGCTGTGCCTCCTCCTGGCTGTACGCACTGCTCGGCAGGCTGTCACATCACTTATTCTACCGTCTCCACACAGCCTCCTCTGCCCTGTGTCTCCGCCCAGAACCGCAGTTACTGGATGTGAGACCTGCCTAGGTCTGGATGACTTCATCTAAGGATCTTTAGCCAACTACAGTGGCAAAGACCCTGTTTCCAAACACAGTCACATTCTGAGGTCCTAGGTGGACACTCTTCTACCTCCCTAGGCCATTCAAGTCAGGGGAGCGTCCTGCTGTTTGCATACCCCACTTCCCTTCAGCACCGTGGTGTCCCACAGTGTTGGAATGACCCTTTAGTTGTCTTCCCCACACTGCCTGCCACCTTGACCATGAGTCCCAGGGAGAGGGCTGTGTCCCACTCACCCCTCAGCTCTGGTCCTGAGAGAAGTCCAGAGTGGGGCAGCTGCCTATAAATACAGGATGAGAGTGGTAGAGAGGGGGAAGAGGGAGAGAGGGAGGGAGAGAGGGAGGGAAGGAAGAGGGAGGAGAGGAAGGGAGGGAGGAAGGAGGGAGGAGAGAGGGGGAAAGGAGGGAGGGAGGTCCATCCAAGGGTTTGCAGAAGGAAGTCTCTCTGTTGTGACGCTCTAGGGACGGCTCAGGAGTCTTCACTGACCATCCCTAAATAACCACTCTCTGCTTCAGCAGCTGTCAATCAAGGGAGCAAATCTGAAAAGATTCTGTAATCAATACCTATACCAATGCATCTTTAAATCGTGTTTCCCACCCTCCACCAGACCCACCATCGTGCCAGTCTTCTCTCTTCATTCCATAACTGAGACACTGTCCATCCCCCACCCATTTCCTTCAGTCCATCCACCCACCCACCTCTCCTCCTTCTTGTCAGCCTTCCTCCCACCCGCCCTCCATCTTGTTGTTCCCCCCCCTTCCACACTGGTAGCCAGTCATGACCACTAAGCTGTCTTGAGCAACCTTTCCCCGTCTCCTGGAGCCCAGCTCCTGGGGCCCAGGGTGCTCCGAGAGTCCACAAGAGGCTGCTTGTCTGGCCTGGGTGGTGGGGGAAGGGGCAGCTACATGCCAGGGAGCTGGGCTGGTGGCACAGAGAGGCTTGACACAGAACTGTCTTTCCAGCTTGGTGGATGAACTGAAGGCCGCCAACCCAGACTTTCCAGCGGTCAGCAGTGGGATTTATGTGCAAGAGGTCGTTGCAAATTCACCTTCTCAGAGGTAGGCTCCATAGACCAGCAGAGTCAGGGAGGTTGATGGGAGGCTGATGGGAGGCTGTCAGACAAGGGCTTGGGGGCTGGGCCGCCTCACTGACCTTATGTGACCTTGAACCTCCTGGTAAGAACATGTGGAGTCTGGCCTCTCCTCTGAGCCACGGGAAGGATGAACTGTCCCTGAGAGTGTTGGCCACGCCTGTCCTTGGCACAGAGGGATCTTTCCTTTGGGAAGCAGAGGCTGAGGAGCCCCCGCCTGGGCCAAGAGCTGCGTCCAAGTCTCCTCTCTCCACAAACAACTGGGTCCTCAGTTTTCTCATTTGTAGAAGGGAATGATTCTGCCTATTTCTACCCCCCCCACCAGAGACATAGTCAAGGTCAGTGAGATAAAACCTTGTTTTCTCTGAAGCCATCAAGAACTACAGACATGCTAAGTACACGACAGGTGTGGTGGCATAAGCCTGTAATCCCAGCACTTGGGAAGTGGAATCGAAACTATCAGGAGTTCAAGGCCAGCCTCAGCTAGATAGGGAATCTCAGGCTAGCCTGAACTACACAAGACCCTATCTCAAAAAACCGAAACAAACAAAATAAGTGTCAAGTATTGGGACGTCATGAGCTGAAACAAGGGTCCCATGTGACCACGCCCTGGCACGGCTAGACTGTGCCCCAAGGAGGGCTCAGAGCCAGTCTGCCCCTCCCTGGCCTCTGCCTCACCATGCCTTGGTGGGCTGGGTCACAGCAGTGTTTTTGAACCGTGGTCCCAGGAACTAGGGTGTGGGCCGCTGTGGGGAGAAGATGGGCCTGCCCCACCTTCTGCAACAAGCAGTTTGAACATCACTGGCCATCGTGTGTCAGTCACTTGGTTTGTCCTTGGTGTTCTTGTTGAAATTATCTTGTTCAACTGCTGCTGCTGAGCCCTGGGAGCCCAACCTGAGCCTGGGAGCCCAGCCTGAGCCCTGGGAGCGTGTGCACACTGACAGTCTCTCTCCTGGTTCCCAGAGGAGGCATCCAAGATGGTGACATCATTGTGAAGGTCAACGGGCGCCCCCTGGTAGACTCCAGTGAGCTGCAGGAGGCCGTCCTGACGGAGTCCCCGCTCCTGCTGGAAGTGAGGCGTGGGAATGATGACCTCCTCTTCAATATCGCACCTGAGGTGGTGATGTGAGGCCACCTCCCTCCAGTGCCATCGCCAGCATCTGCAGAAGGCGGGGTCTCAGCCGCCAGATCAGGACGAGGGACCACTGTGGTCCTCAGCTGGGCCAGCAGCCTCCTCCCAGCATTCAGGGCAGAGCCTAAGGCTGGGCCTAGCCTGGGGGTCTGGATCGAAGCCTTGACCCTGAATCCCAGTGCCAACAGGGGAAGCCCAATGTTCCCTGGACCAGGGGCTCCTGAAGTCACCCTCTGAGGTTTCTGGAGCTAGAAACTCCTAGAATTATCCCTGGAAGCTCACCCCTTATCTGCTTCCTGCCTCTGCACCTGTCCATCCCTCAGAAAGGCCCATGTTGCTCTAGCCCTACCCCTTCACGTCCCTCACAAATGTCTTCCTGACGTCCTCAGGCTTCTGTCTGTAACAGCACCCACCTCATGATAAGACAGGGGCTGCTTGCCCTGCCACCTGGGATCCCTGGAGGGCAGGCCATGCAGCTGGCCCCCAGAGGAACCATGGTCCTGATCCGTACCAGGTGAACGTTACCCACTGCTGAGCTGAGCCCTTTGCTGGCCCAGGTGGGCTGGAAGCAGCAAGCAGCAGAGCATCACTGGCAAGTACTTGCTGCCCTGAGAGTACATCCTCCCAAAGTGACCATGTGGTGGCCAGATAGGGCGCTAGCACCTGCTGGAGGTGCAAGGACTGAGCCTCTTCACCTCCCCATGCAGCTCTGGGTGCAGCCGCCAGCTCTGAGGACTCCTGCCCAGCAGCCAGCAGGCTCCCAGGGCCATCCCCAGTGTCCCTCATCTTTCAAGGTGTTGTGAGCTTCGCCACCCCACCCCATGTTGCTTGTACTGTATGTTTACTGTTTGGAATTAAAGTTTACAAGCACAGGGCTGTCAGGGAGGTGCTTGGCACATCCATGGTGCCTGAGGTGAGACCTGAGCAGTGGCCTTTCCAAGTTTATCCAGCAACTGCGCTTGATAGCCTGGGACACACCAGACTTCAGGGACACCTGCTGCTGTGGGGCCTCCTCAAGTCAGATCGCTGGGGACGGATCCAAGCTCTGCCGCTTGTAGCCCAGAAGTCAGAGATAAGAAGCATCCCCTCCCGGCCTTGGCCTCTCCCTCCTGCTGTTACCCACCGCCTAGTTTCTATGGGGGACAAGGTCTTGGCAGGGTACCTGGCTCTCAGTGAGCACCCACGCCCGTCCATGCACAAATAGTAATGTGGCAGAGCTTTCTCTCCACACCATATCCCCCCCAGTAATGCAGAAACTGAGGGAGGAGGATTTAAAAGGCAGGCTGGCTGCTCAGGGCACAGCCCAAGATGGCTGAAGGTAGGATGGTCTAAATTTGTCCTGAGGGAGTTCTCAGGGTGACTCTGTGTGGGGTCTAGCTGGTGACCCATGACTGCTATAGACTACTGAGCTCAGAAGGATCTGGAACCTTCTAACCTAACCTGCATACAGGGGCAAAGTCTGCACAGCTGTGTAGCCCCAGACCATTCCTCCCTCCAACATGGGCACAGGCATTTTGAGTGACCCACCTCAGGGCTCCTGTTCACTGGCCTCAGATGCCCAGGGCAGCAGTGTCTTGCTCTGAGGCCAACTAGAAGAGGAGACTGAGAAGCCTGATGTAGACTTCAGGCAGAGATGACTGGAAAAAAAGGAATGAGCAGCTTTGTAAAGAGGGGGCTTATGGACCCACTTGCACAGGTTACCACAGCAGCGCTAACTAGCCCCTGCTGGGGACCCAGGAACTGCGCACAGAGGTCATGCCAAGACACACCCCTAACCCCTGTACCACACCAGCCCACAACCTTCCACTGACCACCCACACCTGCCCTAACCGGATCTCCAGCAACGCCACCCCTACCCCAATGTACCGGCTACCAACATCTGGGAGATCAGACCTGGCCTCAGAGTCTGGTACAATCTCTGCAGTGTCTGCCCCTCAGCCTGCCTGCCCTGAAGCTCCTGCTTGGCTAGGCCAGACCCACTAGGCCCCACTCCCTGCTATGGAGCCCTTGACTCAGAGGTCAAGCATTTCAGACCCAGGTCTGGGTTGTGCCTGCTCACACTACCCCTGCATTGGTGAGCAGAAGCCCTGCTTCCCTGCATTCCCATCCCCACCTAAGTGGGGCAGGCCTTGACACCCCAGCACAGTCCTCCTTCCCAGACACCTGTCCACTCCGTAGTAACTGAGCAACAGGGGCTCGAAGACCCCTTTTCTCTCTGCCACCCACTCTAGCTGTGCTATCCTGGCCCTGTATGGACCCCAGCTGGCTCCGGCACTATGACCCTGCCAGCCCTTTTGGACCTCCCAACCTGACCCAGTACCGGGCTGCATGTCACATGATCTTGGCCACCCAACTCTCTCCAAGCCTCAGTTTCTCCATCCATAAAGTGGAGCAGATACTATTGCCCTGAATGAAATGGCATACAGGAGTCTGGGCCTCAAAGTCCCCGCAACTATCACTTCTCTTCCTGCTCTCTCCCCACCCCCACCCTCCTCTCTGGCTTTCAGTTGACCTTATGTGAAATGAGGAGGCAGAAGGTGGAGTCCAAGTTCAGAGGGCCTGGCTGTGGTCTGGGTTGTGAACCATTAGGTTTCAGCCCTGAGCTACAGTATTCAAGAATCCCAAGATGGCCCTCAGACAGGCCTACCACATGCCAGGGGAAGCTGGTCTACACACCCCAGGGGCCCCATCCTCTCCCAGCAGTGGGACAGTGGTCCCTGACCACTCCCAGCCAAGTGGGCTGACGCCCGCCTGCTCAGCCAGCTGCAGTGGGTGAAAAACAACTTCTTCAGAGTTGACCGGCTGCCGCCAGAGCATTGTGCAACTCTTGGTGGCTAGATTCCCACTGCCCTCCGCTGTGTGTCCCATGAGGCTATGAACAGGGGTGTTCATGAGGCTGCCCCGTTCCAGTTTGTAGCCTCACACGAGCGCTCCCACCAGCACAGGGCCCTGCTTGCCAATGCCCAACTTCACACTGAGGAAACTGAGGCGCCAAGAGGAGAAGGGCTTGCTCCAGATTAGTTGCCGGCCTCCAGGTGACCTAGCTGGGCTCTGCCTGTTCCTCAGGCAGCTGTGGTGACAGCTGCTACAGGACAAATATCCACTCATAGCAGAGCACCTAGAAGGGACTGGCCCAGGCCAACTCACTGCAGAGCTCTGGCCTCCAGGACGATGGGAACAGAAGAGTGTATGGGATCCATTATAGTGACCATAGGAGGTTTCCGTGTTCACTGTGGTTCAGCTCACGCTCCACCCCGAAGTCCTCCAGCTTCTGGGATCTCAACAGCTTATGTATCTGACGGACGTCATCTCAGCTACATCCTCAGAGCAGCCCAGGTGCCTGGAAAGGGCAGATGTCATGATGAAGACTGATGGGCCCTAAACCTGAAGTTCATCTTCACTCTGTGTTCTGGGGCTCATTCTCGCCTCCTTGCTCCAAAGCAGACCCCAAAATTCACTATGCAGGAATATGGGATGTCCAGGAAGCGGGGACTCAGAGGACAAGGAGGATGAGGGGCTTCCCCAGAGATGCTGGCCTCTTTGAGACCCGGGGTCTTTTCTGAAAATGGTCGAGCAATCTTCACTGCACATGTCCATTTGACCCACTGCCCCCATCACCATGCCCCTTGCCTTGGTCCCCACTAGGCTCTGGGGACACAGGGACAAGGAAAGCCTGGGGAAATGGCTTCCCTCTCCTCCCCACCCTCTGTCTCCATCCCCCCCTCACTTCAGAAGAGGCCCCTTCTCCTGGGTCTCTGGGACCATCCTCGTGGCCCTCAGCTCTCCTCTCTCCCGTCGAGAAGCTCTCACCTCCCGCTGCCCACGTCCTTCTCTGGCATCCTGTGATCACCCCACACATTGCTCACTTCCTGCCCAGAGGGCCAACTTCGACATGCCCTGAAGAAGTCAAAACGAGTGGCCACTCCAAGCCCAAGTGGGGAAAATAAAAGGACGTGCACAGCTACCTGTGTGCACACTCACAGCTGGTGTGAACACACGTGCACACTGAGATAGACATGCTGGGCTTTCGGGCCTCCTGAGTACTTTATGCTTGAAGTGTTATTTTTTCAGTGATACACACACACAGTGCCCCAAACCTAATAGTTCGTTGTGTTGCCACATAACACCATCCAAGTCCACTTCCTTCCACCAGCACCCCAAAGCTCCCCCCACACCGAAGGGGACCTCTTCCTTCTTTCATAGCTTTACCCCTAAGCACATGGCACTATGAGTGGGAAATGATCTGCGTTTTTAACTGTCTAATTGGACTGACACGTAACTCAGAAGTAGAGGACTTGCCTAACATGGGTTCAATCCCAGAATCACAAAACCCAATAAATGCGTCCGTACACCCAACCACATGGTACACCCTTGTCACCTCGGCTTCTTCAGCTCCACATTATGTCTAGGAGACTTGCCAGCATCACTGTGAAGTTGTAGCTCATCCGTCTTCATCGTGTGCAATGCTGTTCTGTGAGCATTCAGTCAATTGCTGTAGCATCTCCCATGGAGGGGCGTTAGTCTGTTTCTAGCTTGCAGGTGCAATGCACCAGGGTGTGACCATCCTTATCTGTGTGCCTTGACATTTCTGCAAGGATTTCTGGGTATTTCTAGAGGTAAAGCTGCTGGGTCATTCTGTTTGGGTAGAATTGAGCACACAGCGTTCAGAGTTGCTGTACTCCGCACACCCCTGTGGGGTGCGGTCCCAGCACCCCATGGCTTCTCCAGAGCTCCAAAGCCTCACACTAGTACTCCACACAGTCTAGGAACTGTGGCTCCCGACTGAAGTTACGTGTCTATGGAGGAAGATCGGCATGTGTTGGTCATTTAGATCCCTCCAGGCAGCACCTGTTCAAGCTTTGTGGTTACTGTCCCGAGCTGCTGTTTGCTTTCTGCTGTCACAGAAGGTAGAAAGCATGTTCTAGGTACTGAAAAAAAAATAAACACCCACTTCTCATTCACAGACAGGGAAGACACCAGGCTAAGCGCAAGGCCATTCATAAGACGAACATTTCATGGCTCCTCTTTTTTTAATTTTATTTAATGTTTTTATTTTATGTGTATATGTGTATTGCCTGCATGTATATAGAGCTTCCATGTGGGTGCTGGGAATCAAACCCAGGTCCTCTGCAAGAGCAGCCAGTGCTCTTAACCACTGAGCCATCTCTCCAGCCACTCATGGTTCCTCTTACATGAGGGGACTTTCCTTTAGCAGCAGCAGCCAAAGGTGGAGGAGATGGGGTGGGGGAGTGGTAGCTGGTGGTTGCAGTCTGGGTAGGAGTTGTGCTGACAGAGGGTGGGTTAAGTGCTGGTATCCTGGACAGCACAGAGCCTGCAGCCAGTGTGGTACCTTGCACTTTAGAATTGGTAAGTGGGCAGGTCATTTCTGTCCTCTGCGAGAGCTTGTGTAAGGCAGCTTTATTTCTTAAATGGTGACAGAATTTTCTCATTAAAGACGTGTTTCCAGAGTTTTCTTTGAGGGGAGGCTTAGATTGTGAATTTGGTTTTTTCAGTAGTTATAGGACTCCAACTCTTCCACACTCTCTCATGTCAGTCTTGGTAACATATTGCTCCAGGAATCTGTTCATTTCATCTAAATCTTCCAATATATTGGCAGGAAGTTGCCATAATTTCCTCTTTTATTTCTTTAATGTGTTTGCTTTCCACGGTGTTGGGGAATAGTCTTAACACCAGTATGTGCCTCCTCCTCTCCCTCCGACTCTCCTTCCCGCTCCCCCACCTCCTCCTTTGTGCTTAAAGACACAACTTTCCTTCCAGCAAAGCTAAGCTATGTGACTCTAGTTGTTTTCCCTGGAACTTGAGTTAGACAGAAGATGCCCCCAGTTGTTCCAGAATCTGTAGAGCTTATGTCTAGTACACTGAGTCTGGCAGCATACACCCAGTGTCTGGATTTCAGGTCTGTAACCATCTGGCTGTGTGGCCATGGCCAGGCCACTACCTTTGCTCTCCTAAGTTTTCTCTTCTGCACATGGAGATGTCCACAGTCTCCTGGGGATCCAGCGATGGCACTCAGAGCCCTTGGAGACACCTCAGCTGTGGGCCTTTATTACACTTCAGCTCTCCATTTCTTTGTCTTCAGCTATATAAATTCAGGACAATCTCTTTCCTTCTGTTCTCCTGTTTAACTTTCCCCACAAACTCCTCTTGTTCTCTGCTTCGACCGTTTTTACCTACACCAGTCTGTTCTTTCTTTCTGGGTGCAACATGTCATATCTCTTCAGTGACAGTAATCAACATATTTCTAAGTCAATTTTGATGGGAAGCCAGTAAGCCTGGATTCCCTGCTGTCACTGTGTCACCATCTTGCTTCTCCTTCCCTTCTCTCTTGTGTCTGTTGGTCCTTGATTCATCTTGACCATGACACAAAGGGACTTGGCTGAGGAACATCGTACCCTGTGCTTTCCGGACAGCCCCAGCTGGTCCTGGAAGAAGCCAGCCTTTCCCTAGACGCCATAGGCTTTCACTTAAGGTTTGTGGGTTCTTTTACATCGCTGTCTCCACCCTTGGACACCCACTTTGGTGCTGCCAGTAGAGATCAAGTGTTGTTTCTCTTCATGCCTGTACCTCCTTGACTCACATCATGGTGTCCAGGAAAGTAGGGGTGCTGGGGTATCAATTTCCTCTTCAGGGACATGCCTCTTGTGGCCTAATTTCCTCCCTCTGGGCCCTACCTCCTAAAGATTCTACCACCTCCCTGAAGCACCACCAGCTAGAGACATGGGCCTTTGGGGACACCTAGCCTAACAGACTTGAATTCAAATCCCAGGCCTGCTACTTATTAATGAGTAGGGAACATTGCCTTCTCTGAGTCTCAACTTTCACATCCATGAAATGGTCTGTTGATTTATCCATCTTACAGGGTGGTGATGCAGGAAAAGGGGACGCAGATGAATCTTGCACACAGAGGAGTGTGATAAGTCACTGGGAACAAGTAACGCAGTCATATTAAGATGGTCCAAGAGGTTCCCCCCCTCATCCCTGCAGTGATGGCTTCTATGCTTCCTTAGTGATGGAGCAATGACAGTGTCTGAAGCAAACTCACTTTGGGAAGCAGGAACCCCCCACCAGCTCCTCTGCCCACTCCCCTGGCACCATGGTCACCTTGATGGGAAGTGGCCTCTACACAGGATGAACGGCCACTCTGCCTTTGGGTATTTTTATATTATGTTTGGAAGAGGCCTGGGCCATGATCTGGCCACCAGCCACTGGAGTCAAGCCGCTGTCAGAAGTCCCTGTCATACCAACACAGACTCACTTTCTCTTATGGTGTCACAGAGAGGCCTGTCTGTGGATGGGATCCAAGCTGGCCACATTCTTGACAATGTGTTTGCTTTCGTGGCTAAAAGCAGGGCTGTGTGAGGCAGCTGCCAAGGCCACAGTCCTGCCTGGCAAGTGGCAGGTCTGGGGATTCAGTGGGTCTGGCTGAGCACTAGCACACACACACATGTAGATCTCTGCCTGCTGGGCTCTCCGTGGCCACCTTCTGAATGCAGGCCCATCTCCCCAGGACCAGACCTTGCTTCCTCTGAGGCCTTCCTCCATCCCTTGGCTGGAGCGCCTGCCTGCCCCTCCACTGTCAGGTGATGAGCCTGCTGGGCACTCACTCATTCACACGGTCCTCAGCACTTGGCCTGGGTATTCAGCAAAAGCTCCCAGTCTGAACCTACCTGAGTCCCACTTTATCTCTCCTGACCTCAGGCAGGCAAGTTGCTCACCCTCTCTAAGCCTGGTTTTAGGCCTAGAAAACAGGTAGCAATCTCCCACTGTGGGATTTGGAGTGAGGGTGAGAATATCCAGGAACCCTCTTTTTTCTGCCCCTGAACCCCAGCAGTCACATGAACAGCTCTCTACCTGATACCACCGAGGCATGAGCTCATGTTGGGAGAAATAATGGCACATACCTTAGAGGCATTTCTAGGGAGTGGATGGGCTAGTTCAGGTGGAATGAAACTAGCCTGCCTGGCACTAGTAAGTGCTCCCAAATATTAGCAACCATCATTACTACCATCACTGTCATTACCACCATCACCACCATTATCATCACTATCACCGCCATCACCGTCATTACCACCTTCATCACCACCATTACCATCATTATTACCATCACCATCATCACCACCACCATTACCATCATCATCATCACCATCACCATAATCATCACCACCATCATCATCATCACTATTACCATCACCATTATCACTACCACCACCATCACTACCATCAGCATTACCACCACCACCAACATCATCACCATCACCACCATCAGCATCATCACCATCACCATCATCATCATCATCATCACCACCACCACCACCATCACCACCACCACCATCACCACCACCACCATCACCACCACCACCATCACCACCACCACCATCACCACCACCACCATCACCACCACCACCATCACCACCACCACCATCACCACCACCACCATCACCACCACCACCATCACCACCACCACCATCACCACCACCACCATCACCACCACCACCATCACCACCACCACCATCACCACCACCACCATCACCACCACCACCATCACCACCACCACCATCACCACCACCACCATCACCACCACCACCATCACCACCACCACCATCACCACCACCACCATCACCACCACCACCATCACCACCACCACCATCACCACCACCACCATCACCACCACCACCATCACCACCACCACCATCACCACCACCACCATCACCACCACCACCATCACCACCACCACCACCCCCACCACCACCACCATCATCACCACCACCACCATCATCATCACCACCATGACCACTATCATCCCCACTATTACCAACATCAGCATCAGTGTTGCTTTAGAAAACTTCACTTGTATAACTATGTAAGCCAGAAATAATGACTTAACTGAAGTCTCCCTAGGGCCCAGGAATGAAGGCACATCCCAATCGTGTTCCTCAGATTTCGATCACTGTGACAAAATAAAATCCTCTCAAAAGATGAAGTATTTACTGCGGCTCCTGACTTAAGAGTTTCAGTCCAGGTCTATGAGAAGAAAACCTCATAACAGGGAAAGCGTGGAAGAGTAGAGCTCACCTCATATCAGTCACGGTGCATCCTCACCATCAGGCACCAGGGACAGACACCTTTCACTGAGGTGGGATGACCCACTTCATCCAACCATTCTGCACCTCCTCACAGCCCAGTCAACACAAACTCACCAATAGATCACTATAGAGCTCAGTGCCCTCAGGATCCAACCACCCCCTCAATAGCACCACCAGCTGGGAATCAGGCCTTCAGCACATGAGCCTTTGAGGTGACACTCATGCTTAAACCAGCACAGCAGCCTTTCAGCAAATAGCTTAAAGGTGCTTAGAGTCCCCACAGCAAGATGTGCTCCCTGCAAGGCCCTCACTTGCGGACCATCTTCCCCCTGACTCAGCTCCACCTGCTCCCTTTCTCTGACTGCCATATATGGAGGTATCTCCAAGAATGCAGAGTCCCTCCCGTCCGCAGAGCCCTGTGTACGTGCACTGTGATAAACTGTGGGTGCCCAGCAACCCCCACCTTCTGCTTCTGAAAGGAACACACCCATTGCTGGGTTAAGATACCCATCCCATCCCAACTGCTTCTCTGGTTGTCTTTAAGCCAGGAACAGTGGGGACCAGTGGGGCTGCCACTGGGGAGGACACTCAGGGTGGTACCCACCAGACACAGGTTGTGTGTATCTTTCCAACTCCACACTCCTTGACATCCTGGTGGGCAGCTTGGCATTGATGGCAGGAACATTTACACTATGAGGATGGGCAGGCAGACCACAGTCTTCTGTTCTGTTTTGTTTCCAGAGGTGATGGTTATATTGTCCTGTACTCTGGCCTCCTGACATAGGATGAAAGTATCTCCCCTTCACCTCATCCACATTCTCATTCTAGAGCCTAGGTTTCCCCATCTGCAAGATCAAAGTCTGCTGCTCCCCTTTTCTGAGCTTGGTAACTAAAGTGTCCCAATGCTGAGCCTCATCATTCCACACTAGAGAGTCCAGGCCCTTCTCATCTACCAAAAGCTGGATGTAGGCACACGGGACCCTCACTCTGCTTGCTGCGAGTGCATTGCTCGTCTTTCAGGGAGGGAAATTTGGTTCCATCCTCCTGTCAGAGGTTTCTGCACCTGTTCCTTCCAGTCTAGCTATCATGATCCTTGAATCTGTCCTAGACTGGTTCACATAGACGCAAAGAACCATGCTGGCAGGAGCCTTGGGGAGGGTCACTTTGGGAAAGCTGGTTGTCCCTCTGGCTCCTGCTTAGGGAATCACACCCCTGCACAGGCTGTCCCTTGCCAAGGCAGGCTGCATGCCCTGTGGAGCACAGCATGGTGAGTACCTGGCCCCACTATGCTCTCTGCCAGGACCACCCTGGCCATCTCATACCTGCGGCTTCAACCAGGTGAGGGCTGGTTCTGCTGAGGCTGCACCTGATGTGGCAGGTGTCTGCTCCTCTCCTCCCAGCTGCCAGCCAGCTGTGCCCACATCCTTGTTCCAGCCTAATAGCTTTGTTTACCACAGTGGTGGTGGCCAAGTCTGGCACATACAGGACACCCTAGACACTCTTAATCCCGCCTCTGAGACCTTCTGGCAGCTTACACCAGCATGGGGATCTAGTGCTCTTTGCTTTGGGACACAAATTCTGGGCACAAAGAGTCCATCTAACCACTGTTACCATGACAACACCTGTGTTGACCACTCACATGTGGAAGGCATTGTACTGAACACTGTTGTCCATGATGTCATCAAATCCTCAAGTGACCCTGGAACCATGTTTATATTCTACTATTGAAAAGGAGACACGCTCGGAGGGGTGAAAGGACTTGCCTGGGTGTATAACCTGGAAGATGTTTGAACCGAAATGTAAGCCTGGGCCGATCAGCTTCCAAAGTTGAGCCGTGTTGGCCACACCTGCCCTTACCCCCAGCCTACTGTGCTGTGAGTAGAGGCCTCTCTCTTGAGTTGGAGGCTCTGCGCCTCTGAAAGTAGTGTTTGTTGAATGAATGGACACTTTTGGCTTCTCCAGGACTAGGACAGAGCTGGCACAGATTCTCCTCTCAGACCTCCCCAAGTACTTGCTCTGGGCCCAGGGAGAAGAGGCAGCTGGCTTTACCTGTCCATCTACTCCTAGGTTCCTCAGCATACACCATGCATCAAATATTGCTTCTCTGTAGGACATGGGATGCAGTTCAATGATCCTAGGTGACCTGAGGACACAGGAGCACGGTCCAAGCTGCTGGGCCCACCCCTGTGGGGCAAGTTCACCTGATTATGCTTCTTCTCATCCAGCCGTGGGCAGAGGACCAGCCTGAGGTGTGACCTGTGCTAGGATGGCAGTACCCAGGGTTGGCTTTCTGCTGGGGAAGGATAGTGGTGTGTGGGCGATGCTGGCTTTGTCATGCCTCCCTCTGGCCACTGGAGGTGTGTTCCACACAAGTCCACAGAGCCTCAGGTGCATGACTTAACCTCTCCTTCCCTGACTCACCCCCACCAGAACTTCCTGGGTTCACCTTGTCCTTACCAACTTTAGCAGAACCCCACACTAAACCTATCTGAGAGCCAGAAAGCAACAGAGAAGTCATGTGACCTCATGCCTAGCCCACTCCCCTTCCCTCACCAGGTTCCCCTGCCAGAAAGACCCCAGTGATACAAGATAGGGTAGGCCAAGTGTTTGTGGGGAGCAAGCCTTCTGAGCTCAGGGAACCAGAGGGGACTTCCTGGGGGAGATGGCACTAGAGAGCAAAGCCTTAAAGGTTGAGCAGTGTGAGAGCAACCCCTGTGTGTCCTGGGCCTCCTGGGGCCTTCCCACTGCAAGCTCTACAGATGGGGGGAATGGGGCGGGGGGAGAAACTGCAGCTGAATTTCCTAACAACCTCTGCTCCATAATTTATCTTATGAGCATTTTAAAATAAAGGACCCCAGCTGGAGAAATAATCCCCTCAACCCTTCTAGGCCATGGAAAATGGGAAGCTGCCCAGGCCTTCCATCTTCACAGATGAGAATCACAGAGGGGCCCAGACCCCAGGCCATCTCCCCATCAAAACCCTGGACAGGAGGAGCTGCCAGACTCCAGGAAGGAGACGGGTGACAGCCGCTGGTGACACTTCTGGGCTTGGTCCAGGCCACTCTGAAAGGCTGTGCTGCTAAATTCATCTGCCTGCCCGCCCCACACTCCCCCCCGGGCCTACTTTCTGTTCTTTCTGCATTTTTTTTTCATTAAAAAAAAGTTGATTGCTCTTCTCAAATGTTAAAAGTAACACATGTTCACTGCAGAAAAGTCAGATAAGCACATAGAAAAAATTAGGTTGCTCATAAGAGGCAGTACAAGTGACAGTCTGTATGGCCATCTGAGTGCATGTCCACCCTGCCCATCTTTTCCTGATATCCACAAAATAACTTACTGGGGTTATGACTGAGGGAGCCTTGAGGCTATAGGGCAAGTTCCCCAACTTAGCATTTGACAACACTGAGCTTTCCTGTCCATGAACATAGGATGCCTCTCCCTTTATCCAGAGCCTCGACTTCCCAGCACTTTGTCTGTGATGGCCGATCTTGTCTGTCAATGTGACACACCTGGGAAGAGGGACCCTCAGTGGAGGAATTTCCTCCATCACGCTGGCCTGTGGTCATGTCTGTGGGGCATTTTCTTCATTGCTAATTGACGCAGGAGGGCCCAGCCCACTGTGGACAGTGCCATCCCTAGGCAGGTAGGCCTGGGCTGTGTACGAAAAACAGGCAAGCATGAGCTTGGAGGCAAGTCAGTAAGTGTTCCTCTGTGGTCTCTGCGTCCCTCGATGATAGTATAACCTGTAAGCCAAATAAACCTCTTCCTTCTTTAGTTGCTTTTGACCATGGTGTTTTTTCACGGTGACAGAAAAGCGAACGAGCACGGTCTGCGTCTTGTTGCTCTGAGAATATTCTATAAATAGAGCTCAGTGTCTTTCTGTCATAACACTATGCAAGTCTTTCTCTGACCGCAGGTATGATAAACTATGCCTTATTTTCCAGTATGTGCAGACACACCTCAAGATTGTTTCCAGGTTCCTCACGAATGGTGGTAACAGTGAAAACATGCCCATCTTAGTCCCTGAAACTTCAAAGTGGTGCATCAGACAGCTTAGAAAATGGAGCCAGCGAGATGGCTCAGCAGGTAAAGGGGCTGCCAAGCCTGACAACCTGATTTGGATCCCCAGAACCCACATGGTGAGAGGAGAGAAATGACTCTTGTAAGTTGTCCTCTGACCTCCACACACGTCATGGCATGTATGCATGCACACACAATAAATAAGATGCATTTTTTAAAAGTTTAGAAAATAGCTAGTGACCACTCAGTCAGCCACCATGTCATGGGAACATGGCACCAACTCAGTGTTGTGCCTCAGATCACCTCTGCGTCAGGCATCGAGAGACTTGGGTCCCAAGAATGGACTAAAAGTACCACCAGTCCGAGGGCGCATGGTCAGTGTGGCTTAGAGTGGTTTCTTTGGGATGTTTGATCCCCCTGTTGACACCCTCAGATCTCTGTTGGTAGGGACCCTGGAACCACACTGATCACTCCATTCTCCCCCTGCATGTGATTCTTCCAGTGAGAGTTTCCTGCCTGCAACCATGGCAGAGACAAGCAGTGATCACTGGTATGCCGCTTGGCAAATGCTTGGCACATGCACCACAGAGCCAGCAGAGGTCAGAAACAGGAAAGATGGTGCCTGAGAACCTCCCAGAATTGCTGAGCAGTAGCAGTGTTCCCAGGAGTGCTGGAGGTGCCCAGAGCTGTGGAAGGCTGTCACACAGAGTGATGCTATTGGCCTCCCATGGGGAGAGGCTCGCTCAGCATCCTGCAGTACACAGGCTCCAGCAGCCAGCAACACAGGCAGGCTGGATCCAGCTGGACCTGTGAGTCCCAGGATGCTCCCTGGCCCGTGTGAGGCCCTGAGAGGGAAGCTGCCCTGGTCCCAGCCTGCCCATTTGGAGCCCAGTGGGGCCGCATGGTGGCATAGTGGGAATGTTCTGAGGGACCTGCTTGGCCAGTGAAGGCTCCTGGGCAGAGCCTCTGGTCACCCACCTCCTGGGCCATAGCACCAGGATACTGCTCTGCACAGAACTGATGCTCCTGTGAGAGAGCCTCATGAACCCAATGGGGTATTCCAGTTCCCCACAGTCAGGAGACAGAAGATGACACAGCAGACCTAGAGTGGGGGCAGAGTTAGGGGAGGCTGTGGATTTCCTTGACCTGGAACTCAGGACTGTGGGATCTTGGGGCTTTTTAATTTTTATTTTATGTGTATGAGTGTTTTGCCTGCATGTATGTTAAGTATACCCGTGTCATGCAATGCCTGCAGAGGTGTGAAGAAAGTGTAAGATCCCCTGGGACTGGAGTTACAGACTGTTGTTAGCCACCCTGTGGGTTCTGGGAATCAAACCTGGGTCCTCTGGGAGAGCAGCCAGTGCTCTTAACCACTGAACCATCTCTCCAGCCTGGGTGGGTTTTTTTTTGTTTTGTTTTGTTTTGTTTTAATGTGTATGAGTGTATTGTCTGTATGTATGTGAGTGCACCTGTGTCGTGCAATGCTACAGAGGTCAGAAGAAGGTTTCAGATTCCTCTGAAACTGGAGTTAAGGACGGTTTGTAGCCGCCATGTGGGTGCTGGGACTCAAACCCGGGTCCTCTGCAAGAGCAGTCAGTGCTTTTAACCGCTGAGCCATCTCTCCAGCCCCCAGCCTGGGGTTTTTTAATGAAAGTGAAGAATTTCTAGCTGGGGCCCTCCTCTTATAGCCTCAGACCTGTCCACACACAGGAGATACTTGCAGGCCCAGGACAGAGGCCATACTGCCTCACCTGTACTTATTGAAATTCTCTATTACAAATGGAGCAGTCTCTCAAATACACTTGCTACATGCCACATGCTTTACATGTGCTAACCACACTACTGAAAGAGAGCCACTTCATGGGTGAGGACACTGGGATGCACAAGATGAGGCTGACCTTGCCCACTTCTGATCTTGCCGATGTCAGACCAGGTTGGATTTGGCCAATCTGCTCTGCATCCTGGTTCTGGCTACCTCATTCAGCTATGTCAAACAAAAATATGTTACTTTTAAATTAAAACAAGAATAAATTGTATATGTTGTCCAAAATAAAAATCTTAGAATGTGGTAAATGTGTGGGTCTGCAGGCAAACCTTAGAACCAGGTCAGACTCCTGGAATGTGAGGTGGGTCTTATTCCAGACTATGAAAGTTAGAGGAGGTGGTGATAGCTCACCCACTTCCATCCTGAGCAAGACCTTGATTCTCAATCATGTGCCCCACCAATCTTCTCTGCTCCCACATCCCGTCACCACCTCTGTCCTCTGGTTCCTGGTCCAGCCTGGCCTCACTGAGAATTCTAGGCAGCTAGGGCCCAGCAGTGACCTGGGGACAGCAGGTGTGAATATTACCTTGGGAACAGGCACTGCCTTGGGGCTGCAGGTACAGGGACACCCCAAGAGTGAATACCACGTTGGTACTACCCTCCCTAACTCAGGGGCTTCTGGGCCACCCAAGGCAGGCAATCCAGGGTCCCCACTTGGTCTTCTCACTATGAGAAAATCTCTAGACTCAAAGGCCATTGGTGTGATTTCTGGAGTTCATGGGGCCTTCAGTGGCTACAGCAGAAGGGGATGTGATTGGAGACAGAAGAAAATGCCCTGTTTCCTCTCTACAGACCGAGACCTTGAATTAGCTCTTTGCTCAGGCCTCAGTTGTCTAGTCCAATGGATCCAGCGGTCCCCGTCGGGGCTCATGGACAGTCTGTGTCACGAGTGCCCTGTGCCGGAGAGACAGATGAACACATTTGTGTCTTTCCACAATGTCAGAATTTATTGAATAACAATAAATTCACAAAGTGAAATTTGTCAAATAATCCTGCCTACCTTGGTAATCTGGCAAATGCATGTTCTTTTTTCTGTTTTTTGTTTTGTTTTTTGTTTTTGGTCTTTTTTTGAGACAGGGTGTCCCTAAAGCCCCAGCTGACCTGGAACTTACCTTATAGACCAGGCTGGCCTTGAACTCACAGAGATCCTCCTGTCTGTGCCTCCTGAGTGCTGGGGTTAAAGGCATGTACCACCACGCCTGGCTAAATGCATGTTTGTTTGTTTTTTTAAAAATTCTAATTGTAACCTCTAATAGTTTATGTGTATGTGTGTTATGCCTGCATGTATGTAAGTGCACCTGTGTCATGCAGTGCTTGCAGAGTTAGATCCCCTGGAACTGGAGTTAAGATGGCTTTTAGCCATCATGTATGCGCTGGCATTCAAAGCCAGGTCTTTTGCAAGAGCAGCCAGTGCTCTTAACCATTTAGCTATCTCTCCTGCCTCCATAATTGCTACTATTAACTCTCATATCACACAGCACACGACAAATATCTTTATCTATAGATATTTACAGAATGAATTCAAGTTAAAGAGGCTACGGTTCAAGAGGATTCGGAAGTCACTGATAGAAATGCATATGGTCAGTAATGGCAAGTTAGCCAAAGAACCAAGCCCAGAGTCCCTGCTGTGAGGAAGCAGCTGCTGTAGAGATCAGGCTTCAGGAGAGTCAAGGTTGAAAGGAAGATGCAGTGTTAGTTCAGCTGTGAGGTGGAAGGGCAGGAGCAGTGGGTTCAGTTCCAGCCAGGTGAGCAGGTGGTCAGGCAGGTAGCAGTGGGATGGGCCACATCAACCATGGGGAATGAGCTGCCCTGAAGCTGTAGGTCCTTCACACACACACACACACACACACACACACACACACACACACACACACGATGTCAGATGACAGGTTGGTGTGGGGCTGCTGCCTTCCCATGGGCACCAGGAGGCACAGAATCACAAAGGCTGCAGACCCCTGGTTCACAGGAGTCACTAACACATGTGAAGCATGATGAGGGTGTCTGAGGGTACCCTGTGGCTGGGATTCATCCTGAAGTCCTGGCAGAGGCCAAGAAGAGAGGCAGGAAGCCACTGGCCCATACTGTGACGTGCACAGGCATGCTCACACACATGGACTCCCATGTCCACAGTCACACACATCAACCCTCTAGCAACTGCCTCCTCTCAGCTCACCAGGGAACCCTGCCCAGCTGCCGATAGACACCATGCTCCCCTCAGCATCCAGGGGAAGGAGTGAGAACACCATGTGCCTTCCAGCAGGACACTGGGACCTATCCTGGTGACTCAGGACTTGCAGAGCTGGAAAGGGCTAGTATGTGCCACTGTGGCACTGGGGCCCTGCGGGTACTGTGGCATTGGGGTTACTGGGGTACTGGGGGGACTGTGGCACTGGGGACCTGGGGGTACTGGGGCCCTGGGGGTACTAAGGGGAGCTGAGAGTGGAGGATGCTTATTGGATTCAGCCTTACCTGAATCAGGCTCAGCAAGCCATTAGACACTGGGCCACTGAGTCAGTCCATTGTTCTTTTGACTTAAGCTTTGAGTTGCATTTCTGCACCAGGTGATCAAGAGTCCAAATGAACCCAGTAGGTGGTCACTGTTGTCTTACCCAAGAGCCACCATCTGAGGACCACAGGGTGACAGAAGTGTCCATGCTGTTGATATAGTGGAGCCTCATGGCCCAGAATCCTTGCAGCCTATCTTCCTCCTTTCCCTGCCAGTCTAGGGCCACAGGGCTCCCTGGTTTTGTCTGGGTGGCCCCTACCCATGTGTATTACAACAGATTTAATGTCGTTTTCAGCTATGTTGGCACAAAGATGAACATGCTCCAGTGACTTCTTCACTACACAGTCACTCTACTGATTTGGAAAAGATTTAAGCTAATGTTGTCATGGTCTCTCCGGTGTGGACAGCCCTCCGTATGCATCTACTGTGCCTGTGTGTTATCCTGGACTCGTGTGCCCCTTATAGATGGGGTGTCTATGTCCTAGAATACTTATGTTGCATTCTGCTCTGGAAGGGATGGGTTAAGAGGCAGAGCCTTTGGGAGGTGATGAAATCATGACGGCGGAGCCTTGGGATGGGATAAGCATCTATATTAGCCTGGTTTTCCTTACCACAGTAAAAGAGCCAAGGCTGGAGAGTGATTTACAAAAGAGATTTAGAGCTGGAGAGATGGCTCAGCAGTTAAGAGCACTGGGTGCTCTTGCAGAACACCAGGGTTCCAATTCCAGCACCTATATGATAGCTAATAATTCCAGTTCCAGGGAATCAGACACCCTCTTCTGACTTGCATGGGCATTGCATGACACAGGTGCACTTACATACATACAAACAATACACACTTACACATAAAATAAAAATAAGGAAAAAAACAACAAAAAAAGAGGTTGATTGTTCTGTGTGTGTGATGAATGTCTAATCCCAGCATTCAGGAGGGAAAGGTGGGTGGATCTCTATGAGTTCAAGACTAGTCTGATCTATATAGTAAATTCTGAATTCCAGGCCAGGTGGGGCTACATAGTGAGACCCTGTCTTTTAAAAATAAAAGAGGGGGTTATTTTGGTTCACAGTTCTGGCCCAAGGGCAAGGACCATATCTGGTGATGGTCTTCTTGTTGGAAGAATCTAGAAGTGGCTGAGGACAGCACAAGGCAGAAGCAGGTGTGTGTGTGTGTGTGTGTGTGTGTGCGTGCACGCGTGCTGTCTGTCTGTCTTCTTACAAAGCCACCAAGATGAACTCATGAGGCTCCAGCCTGGTGTCCTGTCTAATCCTAGTCACTTCCCAAATGTATCACAGTTAGGAGATGTCCCCCTTCCTTTCTCATGCCTCACCATGGGGGTTAGATTCCAGCCCATGAACCTTCTCTCCAGGGACACACCCAGCGTAACCAAACCCCAGCAGTAACCTTCTGGAAAATTCTTGAAATAAAAATTTTTTTTTAATTATCGCTATGTGTATGTGTCTGTGTGCACACATATGTGTGCAGATACATACATGCCACAACTCATGCACAGGGGACAGATGACAACTTTTGGGAGTCAGTTCTCTGCTTCCACCATATTAAGGCAGGGTCTCTTTTGTTTCTGCAACTCCTGTGGAAATGCACAAAATGATCCCAAACTGGAATTTTATACCCAGCCAAACTGCCCATGGAGGCATGAGGCTAGGAGTCAGACATTGTCAGGTACATGAGACCACAGCTATTTCACCTCCCCTTTGCTAGAAAGTAGTGTCTGAGCTCCTTCAAAACAGGAGAATAAGCAAAGCCAAAGGAGATGCAGAACATGTTCTGTGTCTCCAGGGGGTTTAGGCAACAGACGGAAAGCTTGGTGTTGACTGGTATTAAATATACCCAACAATAAAGGTCATTAATATCTTAGGTGGGGGTTGGGGTATAGCACAGTGGTACAGCCCTTGCCTAACATGAACAAGGCTCATCTAGGCTTGATCCCCCAGTGCCATAAAAATAGTGATTATTGTTGTCAAATTAATTAATAATTAAAATAAAAGTAAAAATCTTCAGGGAGAAAACATTAAGAAGTAGCCACAATGCATCACGTGGCTCTGCTGTGAGTGACACAATGAGGCTGTCCTCCTGCTTAAGGGTGGGATGGCAGGGGAGGGGGCAGGACGGAGGGGAAGCTAAAGCCCCCATGGGGGAGAGTGCTGACCCTGGCTACAGAGCTGAGGACCAGCAGCAAGGCAAGGATGTTATTAGGAAAGTGAAAAGGAATTCCAGAAGAACTTATTTCTAAAGGGGAGAGTTGCGCTGGGAGGGATAATTAGAGTGGGAGTGAGGGATAGTTGGGCCTGGGAATCATTTAACTCCTTAGATTGGAGGAGTCCCAGTGGCTGCACAGCAACTGTTGAAGATAAAAACAAGATGAGAGAAAACATGGGGGGGGCTGTCAGTGCAGAGGGAGAAGCCACAGTGCACAGGGACAGTTGCCCCAGGTGCATGATAGGGACCCTTCTTCAGAAGGGGTGCATGACCTGGTTCCAGCCTCAGATACAGCCCTGAGCAGCTGCTCTGGCTGGGTGACTTGGCTGCTCTGCCTTCTGCAGGAGACTTGGTCCTGCTTCCAACCAGATGTGAAGCCAGCACTGTTTTCCTGCTCCAAGGCCACGGACAGGAGTGAGATCCATCTGCAGTCTGAGAACGAGATGAGATTCTGGTCCCCCTGTCCTGGGTGGGAACAAACAACCCTGGGTGTGGGGGAGCGGCTGAGCCCTGTCTCCACCAGCTTTCGTCTGGCTTCATAATTTCCTCCACATTTCTGGCAGATTCTCCAGTTCCGACAACAGCTGACAGCTTTGCTTTCTCTCTGAGCCCCAGGGGTGGACCCGGGTCTTTGCTAAGTCCCACATCTGCCCATATCTCCTCCCTGTGCAAGCCCTGCTTCCCTGGTGGCTCAAGGGACAGACACAGTTCAAGAGCCTTTGAGCCTGCACTGGGTGTTTTATGGCCCATCAGTCCTGCTTCTGAGTGGAGTCCAAGATCTGGCAGTTTTGTGTCACCTGAGAGTTAGTTGGAAAGGAGACTCTCAAGTTGCACAATCAAGATCAATCAAGTTGGACCCTGCATTGGAGCAGATGCCAGGAGAGGTTATGATCTGGGCTCACTTTCTCTGAGGATTTAATTCTCACCTCAAGCTTGCAAGGCTGAGAGCAGCTTAGTGATGACCAGGCGGGAGCCAAGTTGCACCGCAGCCAGGCCAGGTTCTGCCTCCGGTGACAAAGACCACACCAGCTGTCCATGACTCAGTTTCCCCAGAGCCCTCCTTGAGGAGGCAGCCAGAGCCCCACAGGAGACAGGCTGTGGTGGCAGAGGTGACAGGGACTACTGTCTTGAAGCCATGTGATTCAGGAGCCAGGTTATCTATCTGAGCTGACTCCTGCTGACTGGTATGTGACTGGGTAGGCTCTCTGCCCTCTTTGTGCTTCTGGTGGCAGTGGGAAAGTCCTGGGGAAGTAAGGATAAGTTACTCTCCATGAGAGTTCATGGAGGAGCCTGGCCAGGGCCAGGCACCTGAGATGCTTGTTAAACAGAATTTTGCAGCAAAAGGCATGCAGGCCAGGTTGAGCTCAAAGGAAGAAGGAGTGAGGTGTGGCAAGGCGGGGGGGATGCTAAAGGAGGAGGAGGAGGAGGAAGGTGGGAAGAAGAGGCCCTTAAGCTGGACCACCTAGGAAAGAGGTAGAGAATGGGAGCCCGGCCAGGGAAAAGACATGAAGGCCCTTGGGAGGGAGTGCACTTGGTGGCAACTATGTCCTCATAAGGGAAGGAGCTCTGTGGCAGGTGGAGAGATGGAGAGGGCAGGACCTGCTGCCCAGGGCTGACAGTCTGAAGTTCTGGTTACTCTTCAGCGAGTCACTCAATGGAGCTCTTTTGGCTTCCAGAAACATATATTTACATACTCGATTTTTATTTTAAAACCATCTGCTGCCCACTGAGTTGCATCCTGTAGGAGAGCAGGGCTCTGTGTCAATTTGATTCCTGCCATCTATCCTAGGTCAGAGCCTGGAGCAGGTAGGGGCTTACAGAACATGTGTATTAGTCTGCGTTCTCCAGGGGAACAGAGCTGATAGAATGAATATATTTCAAAAGGGGATTTGTTAGATTGGCTTACATGATCCAACAATGGCTGTCTGTACACTGGAGAGGCTGAGAACCTGGTAGTTGCTCAGTCCACCAGACTGGACGTCTCCCAATCTGGTGAAGGCTTGGTGGATTCCTAGAGAGATGCTGGTCTTCAGTCCACATTGAAAACAAAAAGTCTGAAGGAGCTGAGTTCTGATGTCAGTGAAGGAGTACAGCGGCGGTGGCAGCAACAGAGTCAAGGAGCTCACCAGCAAGACATGAAGACAAGCAGGCAAAATGCAAAGGCTTTTCCCTCGGACATCTTTGTATTTGGATGATGGACAGAAAGTACAACCCAACTAACCTTGTCAAGAAACTCCCTCACAGGTGTGTCCAAAGGCTTGTCTCTGGGCGAGTCTACATCTTGCCACAATGTGGGGACATAGCTGCTAGAGAGGGATTGGTGAGGGTTTGGCACTGATGGCCACATGGAGAATGCCAGAGAGAGAACAGATGCCCAAGGCGCGCTCTGACCAGGAAGCAGAGAGGCCCTGTGACCCAGCAGTACAGGAGGGCTCCCTGGAGGAGGAGGGCAGGGTCTGCCAGCTTATCACCATACACCAAGAACCATTCCAGACTCTGGCTGCAGAGATCTGAAGGAGAACCTCTAGGTCAACCACATCTACAAGAGCAGATGTCATTGGTAGAGAAGCAAGGCTCCCAGGAGGCAAAGGTGGGAGGAGCCATGGGGGCTGAGCGTGGGGGCGGGGCTGGGAACCACCCGGTGCGGAGGAAGCCGGAAGAAGGTTGATGGGAGGAGGCAGAAGAGCAGTCTGGGCAAAGGTTCTGCACAGGCCCAGCTGCCCTCTGTTCTAGGAGGGGCCTAATGGGATTCTGGGCAGACATCACTTGACCCTTTGCACCGTGAATTCAAGCCCGGGAAGGGTGTGGCAGGGCCGTTGGCAAGTGTGCACTGTGGCGGGGGAGACTGGAAGCATAAGTCCTGATCTCTTGGTTTGGGGTGTGTGTGTGCGTGCGTGCATGCGTGTGTGTGTGTGTGTGTGTGTGTGTGTGTGTGTGTGTGTGTGTGTGTGGTGTGCCTGCATGCCTTCATTAAGGAAAAACAGCTGTGAGGCTGAGTGAGCAGGGATGTTTTGAGAAACTTCCATATCACAGTCCAACTTGCAAACACAGGGTGGGGATCCCTAAACCATCCCTCCAGCAGAGCCAGTCGCAGGGTCCCATACACAAGCTGGGCCAAGTTGCCTGACCTCAGGACCAGATGCAGAACTCCATCCTCTGCGAGGTTACAACCTCTGCAGGCTAGGCCAGAAGAAAGCGTCATCCCTGTGGGTACCAAGTCCACAGAGCAGCTATACAGGACAATAGTCGACCAGGCTGCAGAGGGCAGGTAGACCAGGCTATACAGGGCAGGTAGACAGAGCTGTACTGGGCCCATAGACCCAGCTGTATTATACCTATACACCTGGTAGTACTTGGCAAGCAGACCAGGCTGTACTGGACAGACACACATAGCTATACTGGACCTGCACCAAGCTACACTGGGTGGGAAGATCTGACTGTACCATAGGAGTATACTTGGCCACACTGGGCCTGCAGACTGTGCTGTACTAATGATACAGGAATTTCGAGGTGTCTTTTTGAGAGTGACAGAACGTTTCTCAGCTCTGTTGTGCTTAGCTTGCGAGGCTAGAGTTCTAGAAACTCAACGGCCACCAAGGCACCTCAAGCCAGACACTTTCTTGTGAATTTGAAGAATGAAATTCTCAGACCACAGAGGGTGAGTTTTGGAGGAAGTATTTTACTATAGGGAGCTTAGGGAAAATGAAGAAGGCAGAGCCCTGTGCAGCAGGAGCGTCCAGGAGTGGATTCCATTGAGCCTCAGGGCTCGGGAGTTAGTAAGGGTTTAGTAGAGGGAGGAGGGGAGGGGAGATGAGGTGGTCAGTCCAGTTCCCATTCCAGGTGTCTGGGTCCCTGTGATTTCAGTCACACCCTCAGTCTGGTTTCTCAGAGTCAGAGTGCTCTTTTAAGGAAAAGAGAAGATAAGGGGAAGAACCAGAACCCCTTCCTGGGATCCCCAGCCTCTGGCCATGGTGAAACCAGAGACATCTTTGGCTTATAGACTTCTAGTATCTCTGGCCTAGGGTAAGGACAAGGCAGGCCCAAGGGTAATTTCTAGCTTTTAGCCAAGAAAGAAACTGGTTACTTTTCTTTGGGGTCTTTTTACCCTAAACTGCCTAGCCAATTTCTATCTCTTCCTCTCATTACTAGTCACTCCGACTGCAGACCCGGCCTAAGTAGGCAGACAGACTTGGCCATGCTGAACCCACAGACCTGGTCTACTAGGTAGGCTGACTTGGCCATAATGGCCCTCAGACATGACTGTACTGGGCTCGTAGACACAGCTCATTAGGCAGGAAGATCTGGACCTACTGGGAAGGCAGACTTCGCTGTACCTCAGGTGGTACCTCCTAGGGTGGTTATAAGGCTCACAAGAATATTATGACCCTGTGAGCCTTCCAGGCTGACTGGCTCCTCAGCCCTGTCCTGGGTACACAGAACAGAATTAGGCTGAGTCCCTCTTTGTAGATGCATCACCTTGGGGCAGGAAAGGGCTTGGCTTTGAGTAGGTCATCAACCAGAGGAGCACATGTCTCACAAAAGACGCCACACAGGGCCAGTCAACAGAAGATGCTCCCATGGCCCACCTTTGAAACAGTGAGGGTTTGTGTAACCCTAGAAAGGACAACGGATATTGGATGGCACTCGGAGTGTAGAGCTGCTGGGGGAGCCGGCTGGTATGGTAGGCCACAACCCATGTACAGGACAAAGGCCCAGCCAATACCTGCAGAAAGACCACATATTCACTGACCTGACAGGCCTTCATGGCAGTGTTCAGAGGAGCCCCAAAGGGAGCTCGATCCAACATCCATGAGTAGGAAAAGGGCTGACACATGGCCCTATGGGCCCTCCCAGAGACCACACACTGCATGATACAAGGCAGGTCGGCAAAGCCAGTCTACAGAACTGTCCTTAGGGCCATGCCCTGACTGGAGGGGCCGAAAGGGCTAAGCCTTCCACTACAGTGTGTACTCAGCTCTAGGAACCATGAGCTCAGGAGATCTGTACACCCTGCTATGCAGGTGTCACCCTGAACAGAGTGCTAGAGGGAGCCGGGGAAGGGAGGGCTCAGGGGGTGGCAGCTGGCTGGCAGAGGCTGAGGGAGGTAGAGGGCAAGTTGGGGTTTTGGCTCTCCCAGCCCTCTTATAGGGTTACTCAGGGAGAGCATGCCAGAGCCAGGGTCTGTGGAAAACACCAGCTCTTGGAGCACAGCAGTGAAAGGAGCCTCTCCCCACAGCAGGAGGTCCACAGGTCTCTCTGTAGCCTGGCACAAGAGGAAGGTGCATAAACAGACCAGACGTGTCGGATGGCGGCAGCTGGCACAAGGCTGCTGGGTCCCTGCTGCAGACGAAGGACTCCTGTCCCGGGACTGAGCCTGGGGACACAGTTCTCTGAGCAGTGCTGTGTCAGCTGCCCGCCCCTGCCAGGTTAGGCTGACCAGACAGGCTGGAGAAGCTACTGGTGGGGAAGGGGGCACCATCCATGGAGGTCACAGTTACCATCGTCGTTGTCGTGACCGAAGACTGAGAAGTTGAGGAAGGCTAACAGGACAGCCAGAGCTATTACCTCAATCCTGCAAAGCCAGGGTCAAGGCCACCACCCACAGAACCTGAAAGCACATGTGGTGGAAGTTGTGAGGTCTGAGCCACCAACCAGGCCAGATGCTGAGGTCCAGGGGTGGGGGTGGGGGCGGAACCCAGGCTCACTCTGCATTGCTTTCCAAAACCCTAGAAACAGACTCTAGTTTGGGGGCTTCTGAGATTTCCAGTTTCTCTGTACATTTCAGCCCAGTCTCAGAATTGAGACTAGAATTGCTTGTGAAAAGGGTAGAGAGAACCTTCTGGAAGGAAGTTTGCTATGGAATATGTGGACAGAACACAGGTTGAGTGAGCCCAACCTTCCTTTCCCAAGCTCTGCAGGTTGGGGTTCATGGGTGGTGGCCCCAGCCCCAGCCTCCTGTCACCTAGATATACTCCAGGCAGAAACCAGGACACAGGTCTATGGGGAGGAGGCATAGGCTGTCATTTGAGTTTAGAGTAGTGGCTTGATTGGAGAACAATACAGGTGAGGTGTGGGCCCTGGGCACTATTAGGGGTGAGGAGCTATGGACAGCAGGTGACTTTGCTCCAGCAGCACAGTGCAAGCAGAGCTTCCACACAAGACAGTCTCTGATGGCTTAGAGCCTGCACCCTCACAGAGGCAGGCTGGTGGGAGAGAGAGAACAGAGCTGACTGTGCTGGGCATTAGTCAGACCTAGGTTCTCAGGGTCAGTGACCCAAACCATGTGAATTTCCTGGACATAAGCTTCTGTCCTTTAGGCAGTGGTAACCTGGACAGAGGCTAGAACCTGGCATCCCATCATCAGAGGGACCAGGCCATTCTCTGCCTCAGTTTCTTTTTATGAAATGGGTAGAATCCTCTGGCTCCTGACTGGGTTCACAAAAATCTTACTAAGAATGACTCCCTGGGTGTCAGTCTGCAGGGTGGTTGTGTTAATGGTGGGTAGGCAGGTGGAGTCTGGGCAGATGGTTCCAGGTTCTTAAACTCTTATACAAAGACTTGAGAATAAGGGTTCAAACTGACTTACAAAAGTAGCACAGTAACTTTATTGGAAGCAGAGGGAAGGTTCACATTAGAGAGAAATACACCATCAGGAATGAAGTGCGCCACTCCAGTGAGGATACGTGTGTTAGTTTGCATTCTGTTGAGATAAAATACTGGCCAAAAACGAACTGGGGGAGGAGAGGATTTATTTGGCTTACACGTAACAGTTCATCATGGAAGAAAGCCAAGACAGGAACTTGAGACAAGACCCTGGAAGGACTGCAGTGGAGACCATGGAGCTGCTGTTTACTGGGTGTCTCCCCTGGCCTGCTCAGCCAGCTTTCTTTTATTTACTTATTTTCTTATCTATTTAAATTTGTTGAGACAGGGCCTCCCTGTAGCCCCAGCTGACCTGGAACTTTCTATGCAGACCAGGCTGGCCTTGAACTCACAGAGATCTGCCTCCCGAGTTCTGGGATTAAAGGTTTGTGCTAGGCCAGCATTCTTATACAACCCAGGCCCACCTGCCCAAGGATGGTACTGCAAGCTGGGCCCTCATATGTCAATCGACCAAGCAAGAAAATGCTCCACAGACATAGTCACAGCCCAATCTGATGGATGAAATTTTTGAATTGAGGTTCCCTCTTCATAGGTATGTCAAACTGATCACCAAGATCGGCCATCATACTACTCAAGGGCCCGGTTATTGTTTGGGGTTTTCTTTCATGGACTTCAAAAGGAGGAGTTTGGTTACCGAGGACTGTAGTGAGGGTGGATCTCTATTTGTAAAACAACATTTTTCTTATTCTTTAAAAATTTTGGGGCTCAGGGCTGAAGAGATGGCTCAGCAGTTAAGAGCACTGACTGTTCTTACGGAGAACCCAGATTTGATTCCCAGCATCCACAAGGTGGCTAACAACCATCCTAACTCCAGTTCCAGGGGATTTGACATCCTCTTCTGACCTCCAAGGGCATTGCACAACACAGGTGCACTTACACATGCAGGTAATACACTCATACACATATAATAAAATAATAAATATTTAAAAAAAAGAAAATGTCTAAATTTGATTGTTGTTAGGGTCAGAGAAACTCATCTCATTGTTTAGAGAGGAGGGTACATGTAGCCTGACACAGGCGGGGTCTGAGACTGCTAGGTGCACCGTATGGAGGTGTGTGTGCCCAGTATGCACGGGTGGAGAAGCCAGGTTGCCATGTGCACTATTAGAAGAGGAGTGTGCATAGCCCAATCCAAGTAGAGTCCCAGGTTACTGAACTATGCCCCATGCCTGCCTGCCTCAGTTGTTGCAAAGAGCCCCATGCTGGCAACATAAGCATCAGGAATTATTGATTTACAGCCCTGGAGGCCAGAAGTCCAAGATCCAGGATGAGAGGCTGGTTTCCTGTGGAGGCCTCTCTCTTTGCCATGCAGTCACCTTCTCTGTGATCTCATATGGTCATCCTTTGATGTATGCCTGTGTGCTAACCACCTCTTCTTATGAAGACCCCAATGGGGTTAGATCAGAGCCCACCCTAGTGATCTCATTTAGCCTCAGTAATCCCCGAGAGGCCCTGTGGCCACAAGCAGCCCATGCCGAGGACCATGTGGCTACAGAGCCCAAGCTGAGGGCCCTGGCTATGGCCTTCCACACCTGAATTTGAGGCACAGCTCAGTCTAACACCTTCATGGTCCTTGCTCTGGGAAGGACAAGGGCCAGGCTCGGTAACACTGTGTGCACAGAGAACTCAGGACTCTGGAGTCCTCCCTCAGGAGGACAGCCTTGCCCTGGAGCAGCTCTACCCATCTGGATCAGAGAATCTATCCCCAGACATGTTTCCTGCCTCTGCTGAACCCTGTGTGTCGATATTTTTGTCACTGTGACCAATACCTGAGAGACACTATTCAAAGAGGAGGGTTGATCTTGGCTCAGGGTTTCAGACTGTCCAGGCCATGCTCAGTTGGCTCCATTGTTCCTGGGCCTGTTGTGAGACAGAGCAGCATGGCAGGAGGGCAGGGCATAGCAGAGCTGCTTCCCTCATGGTTGTCAGGAAGCAGAAAAGCATGGGGAGGAAAGAGTCATGAACAAGAATCATCCATCCATCCTTCAAAAGCATGTTCCTGGTGACCTGCTTTTTCCAAACAGGCATCACCTTCTCCCTTACTAGCATGAAATTACAGCACCATCAATAAACCCTTCAGATGGAAGAGCACTTGAGGGCCAAGCCCTTCCCCAAAGCCCCTCTGAACTCTGTTGCATGGGGACTACCACCTCAACACCGCAGCTTTCAGGAGTCATCTCACATCAAAACCACCTCTGAGCACTCAAAGGACAGTGTTGCTGCATGCAGTGACAGGACTCGGGACGGCAAGCGGAGCCTCCTGCAGCATTTCAAGGCCTCTGGTCCTCAGTCCTCCCCAGCGTTCTGTCACATTACACTGACTCTGGAACAGAGATGCATGCCTTTAAAGCCTTTGATGACTATGGCAGCCAAGGGAGCAACTCTGGAAATGACATTTGTTCATTTAATAGGTCTGGGAGGCTTTTTATTTCTTATGATGGTTTTTAAGGAATTTGAACTCTGACAATATTGTAGGATGAAAAATGTATCTTTTCCTGGCTAAGAAGTCCATCAGCCAAGTCATGTTTCAGCATTATTACCATGGCCGTCCGTACCTCCTGCCCACTGCAGATGTGGTTCCATCCAGGAGCCCTCCCCAGAGCACCCCATCCTGGTCACAGAGGGGATGGGGAGGCAGTCTCAGCCATGGGTGCAGACCACATACAGCCCCTGCCCTGACACAAAAGGGCCATCCAGGAGAGGAGAGGAGGAAAGCCTGGTCTGTGCTGGGGTGAAAGCAGTCACACAAACGCAGGAAAGTGACAGTCCAGGTACCCATGTGGAGGGGGAGCAGCCCCCAATCACTCCATGATGGAAACGAAGGGGCCAAAGATTTGTCTTTCAAAAGCACACCCCCAGTGACTTCACTTTGCACGCCCTAATGTTTCTGTCACCTATAATGCAAGAAATTATGGCATCATCAGTGGGCCTTTCAGAAGAGTGTCTGAAGGCCAACCCTTTCCCAAAGCCTCTCTGAACTACACTGCATCCAGGACCAACCCAACACAGCAGCTTTCAGGAAACACCTGAAAGCTCACAGCACACCTGGGCACAGTGCCTAAGTAGCCTACTTTTCCTCACTACCATATGGACCCACCCACATCTCTCCTCTACTAATTATTTGTTCATCCCTTTGCACACTCATTCATTTGCTCATTTATTCATTCATCCATATACCCATAACCTAGTTACCCACCCATGTGTCCACACTATCCATCCATCCATCCATCCATCCACCCATCCATCCATCCATCCATCCAGTTATGCACTGACCCACATGTCCACACCATCCATCCATCCATCCATCCATCCATTCATCCATCCATCCAGCTATGCACTGGCTCATGTGTCCACACCGTCCATCTGTCCATCCATTCATCCATCCAGCTATGCACTGGCTCATGTGTCCACACTATCCATCCATCCAGCCAGCCAGCCAGCCAGCCAGACAGCCAGCCAGCCAGCTATGCACTGGCTCATGTGTCCACACCATCCATCCATCCATCCATCCATCCATCCATCCATCCATCCATCCAGCTATGCACTGGCTCATGTGTCCACACCATCCGTCCATCCGCCCATCTGTCCATCCATCATCCAGCTATGCACTGGCTCATGTGTCCACACCGTCCGTCTGTCTGTCCATCCACCCATCCATCTATCTTGCACTGGCCTGTGTGTCCACCCCATCCACAGATCCTTCATATATTCATCCACTCATCCATCTGCCTATTGTCCATGTGTCCACCCATCTGTCCACCCATTGTCCATCCGTTCACCCATATACATATTCATCTACCCCATCCACACATCCACCCACCCATCCTTCATCTATACATCTATTCATCCACCATTCACTTCTTCCTTACTTGTAAGTACTGCCTGTATGTGTCTTTGCTGGAAGCTGGAGACGAATGATTCAGATGGGGTCCCTGACCTCAATGAGCCTCCAACCAATGAGATCAACAAACCAGCCACAAGACAGGCTTCTGTGGTATAAGTGGGGAAGGTGTGTCAACAATTCCTCTTGGAAAATGGGTCACAGGTAGAAAGGGGAAGTGATGGGCCACTGTGGCTCTGATGCCAGGTGGACAACCAATCCTCCTGTTAGTCATGCAACCATGCCCACCCAGAGGTGCTGAACAGGGAGTGTGGTGAAGTGTGTGATGGGCAGGGAGAGAGGCACCAGGCCCTCAGACTGGGAACAGAGCTGAGTGTGGGCACTAGGCAATAGAGACAGCACAGGATGAGTGGGGCCTCTCGTCCCTCAACACTGTGGGTCTCCATCTGTACCAGGGACAGGCCCTTCCTGCCCCAGGGCCACTGGCTGCTGCCTTTCCTCCCCAGACACAGGTCCCAGGATGTAGGAGGTGTAGGCTTCCCTAGCTCAGTCTCAGATTCAGTTCAGTGGGCTGTGGGCCATCTCTGGGCCCCAGGCTGTGTTTGGGTTGTTGACATATACTGTCTCAATCGGTCCTTACAACCCAGGAGGGCACGTACTTCGTACATTTTATATTGGGGAATTATGCCCCCAAGTTCCCACAGCAAGGAACCAAGCTGGGGTTTGAAATTGGACCTGCCCACTCTATCTGCTGCTGCACCCCTCCCAGGGTGCAGAGAGGACACACACCTGGTTGGCGTCAAGGATGACTGCCAAGCAAAATGCTTCTCAATTTTTATTTTGCTTTTATAAGTCACGCCCTGGATCAAGGATCTTAAAAATGCCAATAAATGCTGAGGCATTACAAACTGAATCCACGTTCTGCAGAGTGACGGCCAGCAAGGAGGTGGTGCTGCCTGAAGAATTCTGCTCTCGTGCCCAAGTGGCCAGCCCTGTAAGCCTATCAGTGGTCTCCTCCCAAAAAGCAAACAGCTCAGCACACTGGTCCCTGCTTGACAGCATCAGAACAGACCTGTGAACGCTTTCTGAGCTCAGCACCAGAGACTTGGGATCAAGCTTCCAGGAAGGAGTAGCCTTTGGTGTGACCAGCAAGCACTGTAAACAGAGGGATGGCCTCATACATTCCCTTCGCACAGGCATGCAGTTCCCTGACCTCCTGCTGACCATGGTGCTGGGAACATCTCTGAGCATCACACAGCAAACTGAGTCACCTTCCGGGCTGCTGCTCGGGTGGGAGTCGGGGGTGGGGTGGTGGTGGGATGGAAACTCGCTGAGGTCAGTCCCTGCCCTTGCCTGGGAATGGGGCAGAACGTTCCTGGAAGCTCCGGGGATTCTGGCTGAGTTTTTACACAGAGTCACACTGACCTCTGGGATTTAAGAGCTAAGCCTCAACCCTGAGGAAAATGCCTTGATGGAAGTTTTGATGACAGCAGTGGCTGGAGCAGGATTAAAACAGAGACTGCCCCAGGGCCACTGGGCAGCTGGGGCACACAGAAGTTCTCTACAGAGACAAAGGATGCCTCCAGCCCCATAAGAGAGGAGGTGCCTCTGTGGGTGCCCACACCAGGCTCTCTATGTGGAGCTGGTTAGGCCCCACTTGAACTAGGATGCTGGTACCCAGAGGTCTGATGCTGAGACCTCTAGCAGCTAGGACACTGGTACCCAGAAGACTGATGCAGAGGAACCAGGTCTTGTGAGACACAACGTTGACAGAGCAGCTTTGCTACTCACTGAGGCAGCAAGCATCAACTGAACATAGGGTCCAAGGGCATGGGTCCCCAAGGCTCAGGAAGGCGGCCAGGGCAGACGGGGGCTCTCCTGGATATGATCACCTTGCTTCCAAAACATTCTGCTCTGGGTTTTATGCCCTAGGCACCATGTGGCTCACAGAGCTTAAGAGTTACAGAATAACATCCTACTCTGGGTTGAAGGGCCACATGCCCCGCCCTGGGGGGTTCCAGACATCTCGTCTTAGAATGCAGTGTTCTCTCCAGCTGCTGCCTGAGAACTGCATGTAAAGAACAGGGTCAGTGTGGCCTTCCAGGCCCTGCCCCTACAGCCCTGCTGTTTCCTTTGCTCTGCGACACTCCCCTAGGCTGGCTTTCAGCCTTGGGTTCCCAGTGGTGACACAGCTGAGGCAACTACAGAGCTTCTCAGAAGGAACCCCAGGCTTGACTCTGTGGCCCCAGTGACCAGGCAAAGGGTGGAGGGGCATGATCCAAGCCAGGCCCTGTTAAAGCAGCCTTCTGGGCTCACCCTGCCTCTGCTGAGGAAGACACATGGGCAGAGCTTGGTGTTAGGGAAAGGAGAAGGTTACAGGCTGGACATGAGGCCCACAGGGCCACCATGAGGGGAGGGAAACGGCTTCCTGACTGGGGACCCAGGCTAAGGCTCTCCTGATGGTGGCTACTTTTGTGCTTTAAAGAGTAGGCCACATCCAGAAGCCAACACATTCCAGCCCCAGGAACTTCTGTGGTTTGCACCCAGGGCCGCTGCCCATGCACAGGCTGTAGCGGCAGCGGAGGTGCTCAGTAAATACTGGTGAATGCTCACTTTTCCCTGGGGGCTGCCCAAAGGCTAGAAACATCTTAAACCTTTTTTGGGGGGGGTGGTTAAAAAGGGGTAAAGAAAAGCAATTAAAGCAAATGGAGAGCTGGGCACGGTGTTACCCAATCCCAGCACTCAGGAGGCAGAGGCAGGTGGATTTCTGTGAGTTCAAGGCCAGCCTGGTCTGCATAGTGAGTTCTAGGACAGCTGGGGCTACAGGGAGACCCTGACTCAAAAAAGAAACAATAATAATAATAATACACATGCAGGGTCATTTGAAAGGCAAAGTGACTGTCCCACATGGCTGCTCTATTAATCACAGCCCACGATGGAGAACAGCCAACTCTTCCCCTGCTACCCAGAAGCCTCAGCTGGCCCCAAGGCGTTACAGTGCTCATGCAGGTGGTGACAGGTTGGGGATGGTTTTCATTTCTTTATACTCTGGCTTTCTGTTTTCCATCCATCCGCTCGACCTGGGCTGCACACTGCTGCAAGAAGATCACCTCTTATTACATTAGGGCAAGAAACGTCTTTCCTGCAGGCATCTTGCTCAGTGAGTTGGAGAGTGGCCACTGGTACTGGCTTGCACACACTACCAGCTGATCTCCACAGCTCCTGTCCTGAATGATCTTTCCAGTCCACAAAGCATCATGCCAATTCGATTCACCACAGGTCCTGCCCAAATGTCAGAGGCCAGACAGCAATGAAAGACTATTCCTTCAGGGCCAGCACAGGCCTTAGTCAGAAAAGTTAATGGCTGATAGAAGATTGGGGTGGGGGGAGCAGAATCATCATTCTTTTTCAATGATACGGAAAGAAAACCAAAGTAGAAGACTACAAGTCAGCCTTTACTAAGATGACCCATGTCAAAGCCAGGTAGTTCATTAAGCAGCTTAAAGAAATAGCCTTAGGTGGAAAAACTACGTACAAAGATACAGTGTCTCCTGGTGACAACCTGTAAGTTAAACACAAACTGCAAACAAATTCCAAAGAACTTCTTTGGATCCAAGAGTGAGAGAAGTCTCAGCCTTGACAAAATATATACCAAGGTTCATCCGCAGAAGAGATTTCTAAAAATGATGGGGGGTGAGGGGTTATTTGCTTCAGCTGACGAAGGTGACTGTGGACCAGGACAATGGAAACGAGGAGCAGATGTGAGAGGACAATCCAGCAGGGCAGTGCAGAGGCAGAGCTGGTAGCCCTGCCTTCGTGTCCACCTTCCACAGGGGGTATTCAGAACTGTGCATGACTCAGCCAGCTGACTATACTCCATCTGATCCCCACCTCACACCACACTTAGATATACACACATCAATATGTACCCAAAACAAACATGACAATGGACTCTCTCTTGGCCTGAGAAGAATTTCCAAGTGTGACCTGCAAGGCTGGGAATACACGAATCTTAGGTTTTAAAGCTCAAAAGCTTAAAGCTTTTCCATTTTAAGCCCAAATGGGAAAGCTAACACATTAGAAGGCAACCAATGAAGGTTTACAATGGACGACAAAGGTTTTCTACTTTCAATATGTAAAAATATTTCACAAACAAAAAACAAAACCCATACAGAGCTGGGCACAGCAGTGCACATCTGTAATCCCGTGCTCCTGCAGCAAGGAGGGGGTGAGGGGAGGCAGGATCCCAGAAACTCACGGGCCAGCTGGCCTGCTGTGCACAGTGGCAAACAAGAGTGGCTCAAACAAGATGGAAGGCAAGGACCAAGACCCAAGGGCATCCTCTGACCTCCATGTGCATGCCATGGCATGTACATGCATGCACTCAGATGAACATGTGTACAAGTATGTTTGCACACACACACACACACACACACACATATATGCGCGTGCGCTTTAATAATAAAAAAACAAGAGGCATCATCACAGTGAGTACAAAAGGACCTGGACTGTGAGGGGGGACTGTGTCCATGGGGCACAAGGAAGACACAGGGTGACCCACGCAGACAGTGGCAAAGGCCCACCACTTTGAAATGCTCCACCCTGAGGGCACCAGGTCACCTGTCTTCCTGGGGATGCAGCTGGAGAGAAGTACCCAGTGCCATCTCCTGCTGCCCTCTGACTTGTGTGCTCTGTCAGATCTGCCCACTTTTTTAACAAGGTAGAATCTGTTAGCCTCCTTTTCCTCAAGTAAGAATGCTGAGCACCTGGTCCCAGTGCAGCTGGGATTCACCTAGGACAGCCTCTGACCACACCTTCACGCGCTGCTTGCCCTCAGTGGCAGCTTGGTATTCAAAGTCCCCTAACACAAGTACAGAGTGTGTCCCAACAAGTCCCTTCAGGAACTGGCCACGTGCAAGGCCACATGTGCCTATGTGGCAGCCACAGTGTTTGAGGAGCAAGCCTCCACACTCATCCCTCTGGGAGGCCTGTTAACCATGGACATTCATGTGGCTTGGTGGAGGAAAAGGCCAGGTTATGGGAAAAGGTGGGGGAAAGACACCTACAAACACACACACACATACATACCACACACACACGGGAAGAAAGCATGTGAGAACACATGTTAACATGACAGCAGCTGGCACAAGGTGGCAGAGGCCCCAGAAGAGGAGGTAGGACTGCATAGCACAGGTCATTGTCACTGCTCCTGGGTGAAGTAAACCAGGCATGAGCCAACGATCACAGCGTACAGGCTCTGTGCCCAGACGCCCAAAGTAAAGGAGTACAAGCCAGTGGTTATTTCCAGTGTGAGATCAGTGAACTTGTTTTCTTTGAACTTTGCTATGTTGCCAAACAGCACCCAGAGAGGTGTACCAGCTTTTAAAAACAGTAGAGAGAGCAGAGATAAGACTTAAACACTTTATTGCAACTTTTCAGGTTTTTGCTGTTTACAAATGTTTCATTTTTACTTTACTTAAAAAGTTGTCTTGATGAGGACTCTGCACCTAGGCCTGCTCCACTGGCCACCAGTCAGCCTCACCCTGACTGAAGAGTGCGGTGCGTGTGTGAGCTCAGGGACTGAGGATGCATGGCACATAGCCAGGCATCCTCTGCAGGTCACTGACAGTACCTGTGATGCCTGCAAGATACCACGGGCATCTATCAAATTCTGCTTGTCCCGGAGCTAGCCTGTCCTAGGGAGGAGGACATTCTAGACCGGGGTAGGACGATGTACATGGCACACACAGCAGCACTGCTGCCACCAGTCAGAGCTCTCCAGTCAGAGCCCAGACTACCTGACCCGATGGGCACACGGGCTTGTCTATCCAGAGCTTGCACGCTCCTGACCTAGGACTTCTAGGAACTTCTGGTCAGTTTCCAACCACAGACTGAGTGGTAAACCAAGGTCCCGCCTGATAAAAAATGTAAAACACAAGCAGGGCGTGTGGTGCACGCCTTTAATCCCAGCACTTGGGAGGCAGAGGCAGCTGGATCTCTGTGAGTTCAAGGCCAGCCTGGTCTACAAAGTGAGTTCCAGGACAGCTGGGGCTACAGGGAGACCCTGTCTCAAAAAAACAAAAAAAAAAAAAAAAGTAAAACACAAAAGGGTCGTCACTTGACTAGATGGGCTGAAGCAAGCTGTATGTGTGGTAGGACAGGAAGGCACATACAGTGAGAGCTGGCAGGAGGCCCCAAGGCCTCGTCCCTCACTGTTGGGAAAAGCCACAGACCCGGGTGAGGAAGCTCATCCATAGACTCACAGCACACCATTTCCACAGGGACATTTGGTGGAAATCTGAGGAACCCCAGCTGGCAGGCCCCAGTCCACCCATACCCCTGGACAGGGCTCCCTGAGACATGCTGAGGAGTGACATCCTCAGGCTCTGCAGGCACCGCAGCTCAGAACCAGCCCATCAGACATCCTTCCTCCTGTTCTGACAGCAAGAAGGCTTGGCACCATGGGCCCCTCACCCTTCAGGAGCACAAGGGGTGGTTGTAGCTAGCGTGGCATGGTCATGTCATATGGGAGTCCGCTGAGGGGATGATCAGTAGGCACAGGTGGCACTGGGCATTTTGCCTGCTTTAGGAATATAAGTACCAAACTCACTGCCAACCAGGCACTGACACAGTGGGGAGGCTGGTGGCGAGCAGCCAGATGTCCCCATCACCATCCCCACAAGCCACACCTCCTCTGTGGAAGAATTTCCTCAGTGGAAACTTCCAGTGCCACCAAAGAAAATAAAATATTTTCCCATAAAAATCTTCAAACAATGTCATTCTGACGGTCTGTGGTGCAAAATGGTAAGTAGTAAGTCAAATAATACAATCCTTGGTGTGACCGGGTCACAGTGAATTGAAGAACCAGATTGGCGTAACTCCTTAGGGAAGCAGAGCTTTGTAAAAATCTCCCATGAAGCTCTCACTTGAGCAGAAACTTTCATCATGAGCCCTGGCTTTACTATCCCATCTATGCCCAAAGAGAGAATGGGTAAAATCCTAATTCTTAAAAGTCCGAGACTCAGAAAGACAGTCTGCAAATTCCCTTTCCACACAGCAGGTCACAATGACCCAGACTGACCCCGAGATGGAATCCTTGCCCATCTCAACATGGGTGTGACCAGACGACCAGGGACAAGGCGTGGTGTGCGTGCTCTGCAGTGCAGTGCTTCCGTCTCCTGGAGCTAGAGCTCTGGATCCGGGTCTCTGGGTCAGTGGTTCAGGCTGTGGCCATCTGTTCCCACTGCATCTACAGCTGAGACTTCAGCCTGTTTGCCTCAGGCTTGCTGGTGGTGAATTCAGGCCACCAAGCTGCACGCTCCAGCACACCCCTCTGCTGCAGGATAGCATTCCATAGGTTTTTATAGAGCTGCGGGAGACACACAGAGCGGAAGTCAAGAGCAGTGACCGGCAGAGGTCTCACAGGACAAGTGGCCAATGCGATGACTTCTCATCTTGTGAGGACAGGAAGTTCTCCACTGCCGCTTTTTAGGAAATGTTAAGACTACATTTGATTTATATAAGCCTTTTATTTTTTGGTAGGAAGCAGTTATGAAAACTCAATAATAAAAGTTCCATAAAACTGCTTCTGATGGGCGCCATCCCCTACTCCCTCCCTGGGAACTCACTGCATGGTGGACACCCCACCCCTGCATCCACCAGGCCATGCTCTGTCTTCTCTGAGACCTGTTTCCAGCTATTCCATGCTGCAGGCTGCATAAGGCAGACATGGCCAAGCAGCGTGAGGAGGCTCTGGAAGGGGTGGGAGGAACTGGGTCCCCCACTGCAGCCCCACAACCCAACTGTGCCTCCCCTGCGGTTCTCCAGAGCCTCTCAGGGACCTCACTTGGCTGCACTCAGTCTCAGCTTCTCATTGGAAAATGGACTGTCCAGGAGGAAGGTGCAGATCAGACCTGGCCAAGCCTCATCTCATACCTACTCTAGACATGGAAGTCAGCCTTTGACAGAGTCAGCTACAGCAGAGCTGCAACAGGACAGATGGCTTGGGGGACCACGGCTCTGAACCCACACACCTGTGCAGATGTGGGCAATTCTGCACCAGTTGGTATCATCCACACTAAAAGATGCAGCAGCCTGTACCTGCCCAACATGTCCTCCAGCATCCCCCTGCACTCAAGACAGCTCCAAAGAAGTGTATCTGTGCTGCTCTTACATGTGGTGAGAACTCAGACCACATTTCAAGGGCACACAGCCCTGTGTCTCCTCAATGCCCTCTCCTATCTCCCAGACAAGTCTGCATATTGAAAGCCATTTCTACCTGGTAGGGCCTGATTAGAGCTAGCTTCCTCAGGCGGGGGAATGCATGTGATTAGCAGCCATGCCAGGCAGTGTTACGATGCTGCAGGCTGAGATGTAACACCCAGAGCTGGGGGCCCTTCGTGGGGACAGCTCCCCTCTGCCTCTAGCTGGTCCTGGTCAGAGAGCTGGGCACGGCTGCAGTCCCCTCTGTTCCCTGTGATCGGGGGTCCTAAAATGCCTGGAGTCTACCTGCCTGGGGAGACCTGAGTGGGGCAAATTCTACTCCTCATTGCTCTCCCAGGACCTAAGGTTCCTTGCACACAGATTCTCCTAATACTCAGATCTCTGAGTACCTAAGGCTCAGATCTCTGCTCACAACTGACTCTGCCAAGCTCTGGCTGATCAGCCATGGACCACCCAGTGGGTTTCCCTGCACCTCAGTCTCTTATCACAAGAGGACATGGTAACTAACACACACTGTGGGCCACTGGCCTTCCCTGCAGATGCTCCTGATGTGACCAGAACTCTCCATCCCAGATCTGCTCCCAGGATGTACACTCCTGTAGCATGACCATGCTGAGCCTGGGGTGCTGACCTTCCCTAGACAGCCCCGTCACAGGTGGTCCAGCACTGATTCCAGCATTGTCTCACCATTAATCACCATCTCAGTAGAGCCCCAGGGTCCTCCACATGGTCATGGGGTGGGTGAAAGTTAAACCTGTCCCGCAGTTCACAACTGTAAGATCTCACGCAAGTGGCTGGATACCCAAAATGCCACACTGTCTTATTAAAGTGAGACAACAGCCCCATGGGTGGTGAGGTACTGGGACACGGCAGGCTGGGGCATCACCTTGACACAGGCATCACCACGTGTGGGGTTGTCATATAGGGAGACACTCTCAGTTGCCAGGCCCGCCCAGAAGGAGAACGGGTATGTGTTCCAGGGGACAGAGAGGACTCAGCAGAAGCTGAGTGAACAGAGGGTGATCCAGACAGTAGGGCACGCAGCATGTGCGAAAGCCCTGGGGTGGGAACCAGGCCAACACACTAGACCAGAGGGAAGGACACAGTGGCTGGAGTTGGAAAGCAACACGATGTAAAACGATAGGGGAGGAGCATTGGAACACGGCACAGCGGGGGCAGAAGGATGCAGCAGGTGCAGCGGACACAGGAGAGTGAAGAGAGAGGGTACGGTGGGAGCAGGAGGGCATAGGAAGGTGTGGTAGGTTCTGGAAGGCATGCTGGGGACAGGGGTGTCTGGCTATATCTCAGGTGCTTGGCTGTTGGGGGTTGCTCTCTGCGAGAAGAAGCTTGAGCCCAGCTGCTTCTGAATAAATCAGTTTAGAACTCAGGAGCAAGTGCATTACCAGGTAGCTGTGTGGGGGCCATGAGACTGTATGAGGGGCACGGAGGGGTAGCAGCTCCTACAGCTGGGATGGTCAACTGGGTAGGCATCTGATGTTGGCATCGGGGCAGGGGACGCCTTGAAGATGCCCAAGGCTTTAACCCAGGAGACCAAGCAGACAGGGCCATGTCTGACCAAGGACTGCCACATGGGGTCTGTGGCTCTGGCATTTGTGTCTGCAATTGGGCAGCAGGGCCTGTATGGACAGTAGACTCAGGGCAGGCAGGGAGGGAAAGGGGGCTGAGACCTCGGTTTTGACAGACTTACTGTCATCTTACACCCTCCCACCACAGCAGGAACCTCCCTGTCCCAGAGGGTAAAAGGCAGCCAGGGATGGGAACTGGGGGGCAGTTGAGCTAGAGCAGAGAACTGCGAATCACTGGTTGCTCTTGTCCCTAGGAAGCTCCTCTAAGTGTGACCATTTCTAGGAGGGCACTCAAGTTCCTGACCCACATTACCATCTCAGGACCAGCACGGACCCCTGTCCAGTGCCAGCAGCCGCAAGGGGTGCTCCCCTTACCTCGCCATCAGCTCTGCCAATTGGGGAGCCCAGGATAAAGTCGGGAGGGGCGATCACGTCCACCAGGGCCACTGCATCGTCTTTCAGCTGTTGGGAAACAAAGCCCGTCCACTTGGCGACGCCCTGCAGTCTCCAGGGCGACCATAGAGTAACAGAGTCACTCTGCTGGTTGCTACAGTGCACTGGTAACCTGAGCAGGTACCCAGAGCCCTGAGGCCTCACTGCCGGGTTACAGGCTCCCTGGGTGTGTGTTTTCATATTTCCACCACGTCGCCATGCACTCAGGAGGGCCTGGCGTTTGTTGCTGCAGCCAGGCAGGGACACTGGCGAAGTGATAAGTGCGGCTTGTTAGTGTGTCCCCAGAGGCTTGTCCCCAGCCCGTGGCTAGTCTGGTGACTGCTGTCCTAAAGCAGCAAAGGAAGTCCATGAGCCACAGGGACACAAAATACTCAGGAGCTCCTGCAAAAGCCATCACACTGGCAGCTGAAGGCTGGGGTTCCGTGGTCCCTGCTCCCTCACACAGATCATCACTGGGTCCCACAGTGGAATCTGCTGAGGACATGCCCAAGGATGTTCTTGAAATGCAAACAGTTTATTTTCTTCAAATAACTCCTGCCAAGTACAATATGGTTTAGGTTAGCAGTCCTAATGGTGAGGTGACTGCACAATGCCAGACGGTGACTTCCAGAAGGCGGGGGTGCACTAGAAGCCGGGACTGCAGAGAGCACAGACAGCACAAAGGTGACTTGACCCACCTGTACACACAGGGCCAGGATGGCGTCCTCCATCGCTCTTCCTGCTTGGGCACCAGAAATGTAGCCACCTGTAAGCACAGCCTTCGTCACACCCCGTAAGTGGGTTTTCACTCAGCCCCACTGGGCCTTTGGGATGGAGACATCAGGGTATCGCAGCCTACAGTGATCTCTGGGAAGGAATGCACTGGCCTGATCAGTTCTGAGGTTCCCTACCCCTGTGGGTGTGACACGCCTGGCCAAGAGGCAGTGAGGGAGGGAAAGCCCTGAGGCTTAGAGAGTGGGTGGGGTCCTCCGGCAGAGGGAGCAGGGAGTATGTGCACAGGAGATAACACCAGTGCCCAATGCCTGGTAGGTGGGAGTGCAGGGCTGGTGGCCAAGAGGAGCCACAGAGCTGTGGCATGTGGGACGTGCAGGCCTCTGAAGCCACTATGGATTGGAGTGGGAGACTCATACCCCCATGTCACCTCAAGCCCACAGCGGCCTTCCTATGGAGTCTCAACAGTGGCCTTCGCACTTGCAACTTATGTCGGCTGAAGCTACTCTTGTGAAGATTTTCAGTGAAGAGAAATGTACCCAGTCACTAGACTTTCTGGAACAGAGGGACAGGTAGCACTTACCCCGGTAGAGCAGGGCTGAGTGCCGGCTGAGGGACCATAGGGCGTAGAGCGCGCTGAGCCGCCCGAGCACAGCCTGCAGAGACGGAGGCACACTGCAGCCATGTGTGTGCTTGTGGAACCTCTGCACCACGGTGAGCTCCATGAAGGCCAAGGACAGGGACCGGCAGCAGTACACCTACACAATGGAGCACAGGCTCAGTGACCAGAGGGAGGCAGCCGGGTGTGCTCCAACTGCACAAGCCAGGTCTCACACTGGGAGGAGCTACCACTGCAGCCCAAGATGCACGTTCGAGTGCACTTCCTAGGAGGGCTGGACTGCAAGGTGATGCAGCGAGGAGACGTGGCACAGCAAAAATAACAAACCCCCAGTGAAGTCAGGGGAGGGGCTGGCACTACACACTCCAAGACACAGTCCATTGTCACCTGGTCCCCACATGAAGCTGGGAGAAGGGCCTGGCATTTGCACACTCTAAGGCAAGCCTATTGTCACCTGGCCCCCACGCCCAACTTGCAAGTGAACAGAGTCCCAACAGGCTGCTATCACTACACTGGAGAGACACAGCATGTGGCCCCAGGGCACAGGACTTGTCATCTTCTGCACCTGGGGACACTGGAGGAACACAGTGGGGCTCTGTAAGCCACCAGTATCGATGCATGGCAGGTTCTGTTGCCAGGGAGAATGGCTAGGGCTGTCCTCTCCTCCACAGCTCCTCTTGCTCACAGACCAAGTCCAAGACTGGAGAACAGCCGCAGGCACTGTGGGACCCCTTCTCTAGTCACAGACCATCACATCCCCGGGGTGGCTGGTCACCACAGACCTCTTGGGTAGCCTTCTCTGATACTGACGGAAATCTGAAATATTTGCTGACTGTTAGTCTTCCTCCGACACTTCACCTCATCAGAGCTTTCAGAACCACGGACGACACATGCACTGTGAGCCCCAGCAGGGGCTGCTTCTGAGTGACAGACATCATGCAAGTCAGCCAGAGGGCAGGAAGCACTGCCTTGTGAGTCTCTGGACCACACCCAGTCCCAACCAGAACCCAGCAGAGAGGGCCATAGCCATAGTCACCAGGCCAGTCAGGCTACAGAGTGAGATAACTCAAAAGCTCTATGCTCCAGGCTAGACCTACACCCGAGAGTATTTGGGGAACACAAATTGGACTCAATAGGCCTTAAAAAATATAGGGGGCAGGAAGTGGGGCTGGGGCGTAAGAAGATGGGAGTCGATTGAAGAGGAGATGGGGAGGGGTTTAAATAGGATCAAAATACACAGCATGGCATTTTCAAAGAGCTAATACAGATTATTTTTTTAAAAAAGCTGAGCTGGCTGGGCGTGGTGGTGATCTCTGTGAGTTCAAGGCCACCCTGGTCTACATAGTGAGTTCCAGGACAGTTGGGGCTACAGCGAGACCCTGTCTCAAAAAAAAAAAAAAAAAAAAAAAGGCTGAGTCTGACATGGCGGCGCACGCCTTTAGTCCTAGCACTCGGGAGGCAGAGGCAGGCGGATCTCTGTGAGTTCAAGGCCAGCCTGGTCTACATAGTAAGTTCCAGGACAGCTGGGGCTACAGGGAGACCCTGTCTCAAAAAGACCAAAAATAAAAAGCTGAGGTGGGCATGGTGGTGCGTATCGTTAATCCCAGCACTTGAGAGGCAGAGGCAGCTCATTTCTGTGAATTTGAGGCCAGCTTGGTTTACATAACAGGCTCCAGGACAGCCAAGCTACATAGTGAGAAAAAACAAAACAAAAAAACAAACAAAAAATTTTTAATGTAATTAAAAAAATTTTTTAAAGCTGAAAAAGGGAGTTAGGTAGAGTTCAGTGGGTGAAGTGCGTGCTGCCCGAACAAGAGGGGGTTAATTCCGACTTCCCAGCACTCACGTACAAAGCTGGGTATGAAGGCATGTGCCTGAAATTCCACCATTGGGATTCAGAAACAGGAGGGTCCCTAGAGCTCACTGGCCAGCCAGTCTAGCCAGCTGGTGAACTCCAGCCTAGTGAGACCCAGTCTTACAAAGCAAGGTGGGGAGCAACATAGGAAAACACATGCCATTGATCTGAGGCCTCTACATTCACATACATGGGTACATGCCCTGTCCCCTCCCACGTGCGCGCACACACACAAAACCAATGCAGGGTCTGCAGTTCATGGCTGACATTCTCCTTGGGTGCTATGGAGACCAGTGATTCCAGAAAAGAAGAGCAGAAGAAAATGCCATCTTCCTTCTGCCTCATGCCAGCCTGACAGACTCCATCCAGAGACCCTTCACAGCCACACAAACCCCCAGGGCAACCCACAGCCTGCTTCTCACTGTCTGAGCATTGTGAGGGGGGGGTCAGGGCCCTTGGCTGGGCTTCTGGTAGCTGTGTGTGCACGCACAAAGAGCTAGCGCCCCAGCCTGAGTGTTTACACTTGCAGGAGCAGAGCTTCTGTCTGGCACACCTGCACAGCCCTTGGCCGCTCCATGACCTGGAGCTCTGCTGTGCTCTGCCCTTGCTCAGCCCCCTGCATTCTGCACATGGATGCCCTTTTGTATCTTCTGAGAAATGTCCAGGTAAGACAATTTGTCATTCAGGACACAAGCTCTGGGGACAGACTCCCTGGTCAGCCATTAACACAGGCTGGCACAGGAAGTGTCCTATAGCCTCCCATAGGCAGAACTCCCCTATTCACTGTCACGCTGAAGGAGCTCCTGGCACACACCAGTGTGGACACTGCTGCCACATAGCTGTACATCATGGGGATGGTGGGGCAACTGCCTGTTCTGGAGCAGCTTCTGGGAAGTCTCAGTGTCCTAGTCCCCAGATCTGGACTCATGGCAAAAGAGCACTGCCACTCTGCAACAGTGGGCTGGGGGTAGAGGGACCCAGTCTTTCCCCTCTGTCCACATCCAGCCCCCAGGCTGAGCTTCCTGCTCATGAGGCCAGCACACTTCCAGCCCCAGGGAAGTCAGGCAAAAAGCAAGCCAGGGGCACTCAGATGTCTGAGATCTGCTCTATAGCAGGTGATGGAAGCTTCAGGGAAGTCCTAAGCTGAACAGGGAGGGCTGGGCTCACCGGTCAGCAGACCCAGGTCCTGTCCTTGTCTGGCACAGTTCAGCCAAGACATCTGTGGCATTTCTCACGTGCAGTAACTCCCCAAAATGTCATGAATTATATGCTAAGCACCAGTGTGGCTAGAGGGGGGCAAAGATGTCTTTATCCTCCCCGTATCTGTCTCCAGTGGGGATTGGGAGGAACTCCTGATCAGGTCCCCAGTGGCAACTGTGAGGCAGGGGTGGGGACCTACTGGACACAGACGTGTCACCAGGCCCAAACATTGGAGAGGTCATTGTTTTCATAACCAAACATACACGTGGCTTCCAGGAGACAACAGCAGGTGTCAAGAAAGAAACTAGGCACGGTGCACACTGCTGGAGTCTCAACACTCAGGAGATGGAGACAGGCAGATCTCTGTGACATCGAGGCCAGCCTGGTTTACGTAGCAAGTTTCAGGGCTACATAGAGACCCTGTCTCAAAAAACAAAACAAAACAAAAAAAGCAAAGGAGACGTTTTCCCCAGTCAGGCTGAAAGAGTGAGGAAACCTGTGCTAGGTAAAAGGTTGGGTTTTAGAAACAGAAATGGCAGTTGTTAATTCCCTCAGAAGACAGTGACAAGTAGTCATCACCAACAGCAGCCCAGGGCCAGGTACACAGCCTCAGCTGCAGGTCCCCAGCCTTGCCCAAGCCAGGCTGGTCCTCACTTGGGGCATGCTTTCTCTTCACCAAGGTCTCCATTGGTCTCACGGTCCACACGCTCCCACAGTCCACAGCTGGACTTTATAGAAGCATCTTTTGCTCTTCAGAATGCTGAGCCTTCAATCAGATCTGACAGCTTTCTTTTGCAATTTCCTGAGAAGGAGGCCGGACAAATGTTTCCAAGGTTTTCTTCTCACGCTGCATCACCATGGGTCACATCTCCCACGAGGTCTCAGCGGTCAGGAATGACCTGGCCTTGATCCTAAGCAGGTCTGGAAAATGCTGCCACCTCTAGGTCCTCCTTGCCTCCAAGGCCCCATGGCTGGCCCTGTCAGAGGCTCCTGCCCCTCTGTAGAGCTGTACACCAACCGGTGTGTGTCAGCATCCCAGTTCTCCCCAGGACACCATCTCAGCTGGATCCGCACCCAAGGCCTCCATCCCTCTTCAGTCACTGGATGACTGAGCTACTGCGCAGGTCTTCAGTACCTCTCTACAGGAAGTCCTTTCTGAAGACACTGTACCACACAGGCACTGGTGGGCCACGCAGACACTGTCAGGATTAAGAGGTCATGTGGGCAGGTGCCCAACACTGAATGGGGCTGGGTGGGCTACCAAGGGACCGCACAGAAGCCCACAGGACTCTTGTGGTGGCGTAGACCCAGATGTGGCTGGGAAGAGCCTGTGGTCTCTGCTCCCTGGGGGCAGTAGTGACCTGCAATCACTACCTCTACTTTAGAATCAGGTCTGGCCAGTAGAGAACAAGTGGCCAAAGCTAATGGCCACACCATTTCCTCCTGTGCTTCAGTCCAGGACACAGAAAGTGGCTTGTTCTAGACTGTCATCTCAAGCTTCCTAGTTCTAGCCACAGCAGCCCTGAACTAAAAGTTCACTGACCGTGGCCCTCCGCTCAATCCTCAGGTTTCCAGCTGTACGCCTGACCTTACTTTACTCAGCTCAGGAGGCTTGGGCATCAGGAGCTTCCTCTGGTCTCTTCCCCGGGGCAGGTAAACCCAGCAGGTTCCAGGCTCTGGCAGCCACAGGGTATGAGCGCCTTTGCAGAAGTGACGCTCAAATTGCCTGGTACAGTGCCAGGGCACCTTGTCCTGGGCGACACCAAGGTTAAGGACAGCAGTAGAGCTGCAGACTCCCTGTCACCTCCTCTTGGTCCTCCCCAGAGGACAGCCATCAGCTCAGGTCCACAGTCAGGGCTGGGCCTACCTCATAGCCTGGCACAGTGAGAGGCTTGTGTCCCACAGATCTCAGGAACAAGAGCAGCGATACCCAGATATGAGAAGCCAACCCTCTCCTAGCCAGGCAGGAGCTGTCTGTGGCCCGTTCCCACCAAGGCCACTGAGAACGTGACAGAACTGCCGAGTAGAGGCGGGGAGGGGTGAGTGGTGGTTGGGGCATCACTGTCCTGTCAAGCATCCCCTCTGTGGGTCTGAGCCACACTCCCACTCTAGTGGTTACAGCTTTAGTTTAGGGCAGACACCCCTTGTCATAAATACAACACTTTCCATTGCCCCATGGCCAGGAAGGCAGGTGCTAATACTTTACAGACAAGCAAACCAGGGTGCCAAGAGATGAAGCTGTAGGGATCTCAAGGTCACAAGAAGGCAAGGCTGGGGCCTGCAACTGCCAGGGCCTTGGCTTCTGGGAACAGACACCAGAGTAATCAGACCAAACAGAACCAGTCATAGAACAGCGTACCTGACTGTTGTTCCTTGCTTCAAAGTCGCTGCCTCTGGATCTTTTCTCTTGACAGAATCTCTGATGACTCTCTTGTAGCAAGTAGCAAACCAGCCAGCGGTACGCCACCAGGGGGGCTACAGAGGGGACACAGGAAACATGACTGTGAGCACCTGAATTTCACCACACACATCCCTGGGCAGGCAGTGCCACCAGCACTGTGTACCCTGGGTGATTTTCATGAAGAGGGTAGAGGGTGGGATCACTTTCCTGACAGAGAAACCCAGTCACTGAGGGTAGCTTAGCCCACTGCCAGGTGGGAACGGCAGGGCCAGGCATGGGTGACGGTGTTTCCACACTGTCATAGCACCTGACATGCTACAGGTCAGAGTCACCTGCAGCCAGTACCTCATTACAGTGAACAGCACCTTCCTGCTCAGCTCCCACAGGTGTGGTATATGACACACAGCGGTGGCTCTCAGGAGCCAAGGCCTCTGAGAGACTGGCCCAGGGATGAGAGGAAGGGCACCTGCACTCAGCCTTGCCGACCAGGTAGAAAGCTCCCTACAAGGCTCTCACGGTAGGAGAAGTTACAGGCGGGAGGACAGGGCAGGGGTACTGGTCAGCCAGACAGCTTGGCGGGGGGTGTTCATCCTCACCATCACACCTGAGCTGACTTCCCACAGCAGTTGTGTCTCCCTGTCCCTCCTCCCAGGACAGGGCACAAGACAAGACAAGCCACACAGCCTTGTATAGGAACAGGTTTGGATCAGCTACATGGCAGGGTCCACGTGCTCCCCACCTAACACCCTGGGGAAGAAGGACCCAGGCACCTGGTCCAAGGCACCTGCAGGCTTCAGGGAAGAAAGAACAAGGAGCCTCTGCTGGCAGCTGCTCTTGGCTCAGAGCTCCCAGGAAGGAAACAGTGTCTGGCTACATCGGGACTGAGTCCATTTCCTCCTGTGTCACAGGCCTATTTCCAGGGAAAAGATGCACAGGGCAGCTGGCTGTTTCCCTGCTGTGGTGCTAATTAGTCCACAGGACTCACATGAAAAGTCCACCAAAAGTCATACCTCAGGCTCAGAGATGCCCAGTAGCTGGCCCACGAACGACTACACAGCAACCACGAGCTGTGGCAGAAAGGCAGGTTGCTGTGGCTCCAAGCACAGGAGTTCCAAGGAGCAGGTGAGGAAGGAGAGGGGCTTGGGATGATGCACCCCTCCTGGGGTCCTACCAGGGTGGTGCAGACAGGTAGCCCCAAATATCTGCCAGGTTCTGAGTCCTGGAGCCTGTGGCTGGCTTTATTAAAAGAGCCATTGCAGGTAGGATGAAGATATGGATATCAAGGTTATGTCAGCCTGGATTAGGGCAGATCCCAACTACAATGACAAGAGTCCTAACAAGGGACAAAGAGGAGGGCATCCTGTGACAACAGAGGCAGACTAGTATGTCACTGCCACGGACCACGAATGCCTGGAGTCCGAGGGAGGGACGGGAAGGAGCTGGGCCCTGCTGACACTTTGCTTCACTGCTGAGACAGGAAGTGTCTGATGTTCTTGGCACCTAGTTGACCCTGGGACGGTAACCAAGGCTGTCTGATGGCTGTCCTTGAGCCTCCAGTGTCATCCTCAGCATGCCACCTAAAAACCCACATCACCTTCTAGAAGCCACGTCTATGGCCAGGGCTGGTGTGATGCCCTCCTATTCTTAAGTCTGTGGCCTGCCACTGCCCAGATTTCCCAAAGAATCCACTGTCACGAGTAGCAAGGAAAGGTGTGCACGCAGAGGCATTTCCAAGATTTATGTTATGGCAACAAACCAAGGAAATACCGTAAGTGGTCACCCAGCATAAACCAGAACTTGTACTGCCTCCACACGTGGTCACCCGGCATAAACCAGGACTTATACTGCCTCCACAAGTGGTCACCCGGCATAAACCAGAACTTGTACTGCCTCCACACGTGGTCACCCTGGCATAAACTCCACAGTCCCCAGCTGTGGTCAGGCACATTTCCGGGGGCAGTGACAGGAAGGAGGGCCATGGAAGGGAGAGTGGCCATACCTGCTGAGTCCAACCAGTCAGCAGCACTAGATCCCATGAACTTCTGGCTCAAGATTTCAGGATAGGCCTCCAGAAAGTCCACCGTCTTCAGAGGGCTTGTGAAGCGAACGCCATCTAGAGTGCACACTCCTGTGACTTCAGAGAAAGTTGGAACCCAACCCACACAGAGCCTGCCTGGCCAGTTGCTCTGTCTTTAACTAGATGCTCCACCTGCCTGACCTGCACCTGGAGAGCTGCTCTGTCACCAGATGGCACCCTCGTTCTGCAGATGGGCCATCTTGACTTTTGCTTTTGTTTTTGAGACAGGTTCTTGCTATATGGCCCAGACTAGCCTCTAACTTGATATCCTCCTGCCCTGACCTCCCAAGTGCTAAGACTACAGGATTGGACTGTGCCACCAAGCCTGTCCAGAGGGAGCATCTGAACACAGGCAGGAACGTCATGGCGAGAAGAGCCGATCTGAACCTCCCACGGGAGGGGCGGCAGTGCCTACCTTGGGGCTGGCGCTCCAGGAAGCTGAGCAGGTAGTTGCTGGTCTGTTGCAGCAGCACATTGTTGTCGCCTTCGTAGGTGCAGTTTGGATCGTTGTCGTTTCTGAGGTCACCCAGCCGATTCACTGCAAGAAAGCCACTGCATCACTCCAGACTCTGTTCTGGGAGATGTTCACCCATGGCCCACCCAGCCTAAGGGGAGAAAGTGCTCCCCTCCCTGCCCCCTTAGCCCTACCATGTAGGCCATGCCTCTATACCATCCACTGAAGGGACTAGAAGGGATGGCACATGGGGCACTCAGCACAGGGCTGTAACTCTTCTGCCTGTTGGAATCACCTGCACGGTCACCTGGCAGAGCTATCCCAGGGTATGGGGACCACCGAGAGATGGGACATTCCCAAGGGCACTGACTCCAGGGCTACTTTTTTCCTGCAGGTAAATGAAATCTTTTAAAACTAATTTCCCAGTCTGAGTAAATAGGTTAGCTGAAAACCTGCCCTGTGAACAGCTCAGGGCCTGTGTGCCCTTCACAAGGGGTACAGTCCAGAATCAGCTTCTTGGCTCTGCCTCTCTGATGGAGAATGAATACTCTCTGTGAGGGAGATGGAGGAGCCAGGAGGGAGAGCTTGGCCCAGCCCAGCCCTCCACGTTACAGCTAGCATACGAGACAAAGGGCTGGGAGAGACCTTGGGGGAGATGGACAGCTGATATTTTAACGGAGATGCGGCCCTTTATGTCCTTGTTGACTGGTTTCCCATCTGACCTAGTCAGTGCTTGTCAGTCATGAACTGGGATCCACTCCTATTTGCCTCTGCAGTACTTCGAGATTTAATTTACCTTTTCCCATTTAAAACTAGAACAAAGGTAAACTATTTAGTGTTTCTATGAGCTACGCAACAAACAAAATCTAAGACCATTGCAGAGAGGACAAAAATGTGTAAACAAATGGTTAGCTGCATGTCAGTGTGCCACAGCGTGGAAGAGGACCAGGCTCCTGTGCAGCTGGGACAGGCGACCCAGAGCATCGCTGTCCACAGGAGCTAAATCACCTGTGTGGTCGGCTGAGGGCTGGCAGTTCTGTTGTGTCTGCAGCAGCAGCATGCGGCCAGTTTGCACTGATCAGCCTATGATGCAAGCAGCAGCAGTTCTGCAGGCCGGTGGCAGAGGTCGAAGGTCACAGTAAGGACTCTAACTTAAGAGTAGGCAAGCAAGTGTGACCGGGTTCCCTGCAGGCCAGAACCTCTGCCGCTAACGATTCATCTGAACTATCATGTTCCTTCCAAGAACCTCAGTCCCATGTGTATGAACCTTCTAACAAGGATGCCGAGTGAGGCACAGTGAGAACACCCTGCCCAGTTACCGTGGAGACCACACCAGGCTCTGGCTGGGCCAGCTGGTGATTCACTCACAGTCATGAACTCGCTGCCTACATAATGCTCAAAGTCAATAAAACTCTTCTTAGTCCAAGTTTCAGAATTACAGTGAAACTGGTGTCAGTTACCTACCAAGTCATCAGCCAAACGTCACAACTGAAGAGATAATCTGCTTTCTACTCAGCTGCATCCTGGGCTCATATACACTTCATACTTCCTCATTATCCTGAATTTGATCAGGAAGCACCAAGCCAAAGTACTGGGGGCTGTCTAGAGCAGGGGCTGGTGAACTTGTCCCGTAACAGGCCCTAGGGTAAATAATCCAGGCTTTGTGAGCCACATCATGTACTGTGATGACTCAGCACTTGCCACTATAGTGTGGAAACAGCCAGAGAAAGCTGTGAAGGCATGGGCAAGGCTGTATTCCAATAAAACTTTATTTATAAAAGCAGTCTGCACACTGATGAACCCTGACCTAGCATCCCATGGGAGGGCTGAGGGCAGGAAATGGACGCACACTTTTTGCAAACCTACTAGCCAGATAGCCATGTCCCCCGCACGCCTCGCGGCTCTCCTGGATTCCCTGCTGGGCCGTCCAGGAGGCCAGAGGCTTGCCAGCGGATGCCAGCGCATGGATCTCACGTCCAAGCTCTGCCTGTGGAAGAGAAGTCAGTGAGAAGATTGACTCTGACAATGAAATCAGGCCCCAGCTCAGCACTCGTGTCAAAAACTGTCTCCTACTCCCACATGACAGTTACAGAAAAGAGACCCAGTTCCAATGGAAAGGGGGTTGGAATCCATCCAATAGAGACGCTGTGCTCCAGCTTACTGCTTCACAGCACAGAAAGAAAAGACACAGCACTGTGCAGCAAGTACATCTCAGAGGCCCATGGCAGGCACAGACTGCTGGAGAACACCAAGTTCACTGTGCATGGTGAACCATCACTGCTGAAGGCTGAGAATGTTTCTGGTAAGGACCTTAAAGCAAGGGACAGCATGCAGCCTGCTGAGGAGAGGAGGGCCGGAGACAGCATGTCACGCAGGTGTGGGGTGGTGGCTGGCAGCATGGGCATTCACTAGGCCTTCCTTCCTGTGGCTTATACCTGCTTGGTAAGCACCTCTGGTTTCTGTTTGATAGAGCACAACACCTGCTGGCAGTTTCAGCTCAGATAAGGAGAGCTCTTCAGCTCTTAGTGTGCCCAGCTGGGTTAGACTCCTGACTTTCAGGAAACACAAATTGGAGAACAACTTTGGCAGGTGGGAGTTACAGACTTGCCAGGAAGCACAGTGACCGGCAGGAGGCTATAGACTCTCACTAGGGAAGCGGGAAGCATGGTGACCCCTCAGCCGAGCTATTCCTCTGCAGGGAACCCTGCTGGCAGGGTCAGCATGTATATGGGTCCACCTCTTGCTCCTGGTCTGTGCTGTGCATCTCAAGGCTGCTCATCTGTCAGCATTTCATGGTGGTGTGCGCAGTCCCATCTCAGGCTGCTCATCTAACAGGTGTTCCATGGTGCTGTGCGCAGTCCTGTCTCAAGCTGCTCATCTGACAGGCTTTCCATGGTGCTGTGCACAGTCCCGTCTTGGGCTGCTCATCTGACAGGCATTCCATGGTGCTGTGGCAGTCCTGTCTTGGGCTGCTCATCTGACAGGCGTTCCATGGTACTGAGCACAGTCCCGTCTCGGGCTGCTCATATGACAGGCATTCCATGGTGCTGTGCGCAGTCCCCTCTTGGGCTGCTCATCTGACAATGTTCCATGGTGCTGTGAGCAGTCCCCTCTTGGGCTGCTCATCTGACAATGTTCCATGGTGCTGTGAGCAGTCCCGCCAGCAGCACTTGTGATTTACTTCCAAGCATTTTGATTCTTTTGATTCACATCCGACTCTCACACAGGAGGCAGCATGAGGAGAGACCAATCATAACCCATCTACATAGACACTAACAAGGGACTTCCCTGCACACAGCAGCTGACCCAGGAGATCCATACGCTTGCTCCTGGCACAAATCCTGGGCTGTCAACTTCGCTGGAATGGGACCTCGATACAGCTGTTTATGAAAGGACAGGGCCCTGAAATCCTCTGAAGGGCTGGTAATGTGGACTCTGTAAAACCATCACATTTTCAGGGAATAGCAGCTGAACTCACAGATGGGAGTTAGGCTCTGTCAGCACATCCTTGAAAAATGGGATGATGGGCTCAGCCCAAGCTCCGAGTTGCTGAGCAAGCCAAGCCCCGAGCGGGTGGAGAGGCAGGAGTGCGCAGCTCCGCCCCACAAACCCAACTGCTTTTGTATGGACACAACTGAAACTGTTGGTGACAGTAGAGCAGATGCCTTACCTGCCTGGCACTATGGTCTCCCTGCAGCAGGCCATGCTGCAGCCCCATCAGGTCCAGGAAAAGCGACTTGGAGAAGTGGTCCAAGGCATAGGCAGCCGCCAGGTACGGCAGTAGGCGCCATTGCTAAGGAAACAAGATATATGGGTCCTCAGAAGGGCTGGCCCATTGAATACTCAACCTCAGTGACCATGGGAACCTGGCGTCAGCCTGCTTGGGAATGAAGGAAAGCACTACTGGTACCAGTTCAGCCCAGTACAGGCACATCCTGAGTCTATGAAGGATAAGCAATCACTGTGGTGGGGGTAACTGAGGCTCACGCAGAGTTCCCCAGTGCACACCAGGCACCCAACACAAGACAGAGTACATCCACTGCTGGATGGACAGAAGGACAGATGGATGATGGGGGAGGGGCAGGTGAAGTCTGAAGGGAACCCAGTGAGCAGCCACCACAGCTGTCCCACGTGTGCAGAGTGCCAAACACTGTACCTACCACTTGCTCCCACGTGCCAACCATCTAAGCCCTACTTGGCCCAGGAAGCAGCAGCACCAGGAGGCCCTGGGATAGAGCTCCCTAAGCACAGGCTGCCCTTGGCATCCAGGGCAGGCGACATGCTAGGCTGAGGGGAATAAGGACAGTGTGGAAGAGCACGTGGACCACCAGGCACGGCAGATACTGTGTCACTACATTCACTTCCAGTGCAGAACAGGTTCATCACCACAGAAGAAAGTTAGAGAGGCAATGCCACCCGTTTCCTCTGTCACTCTAACTCCTGTTTATACGGCGTTCAGGCCTAAGCCAGACTTGGTGACTGAGTCACCTACCTGACTCTTAGTCCCCATAAAGTAGGGTCAAAACTGCCCCTCCAGCTATAAAGGGTACCTGAACAGACACACAGCAGGGCTCCTACAGGGGGATGGCTGGGATGACGAGGCGCCCCTTTTCAACACATGGCCTCTGTGCTGTCTGGCTGCCACCTGGCACTCACCTCCAAGGACATGATGGCAGGTATCCGTCTACTGCTTTGAACACCACCGTAATGGAGGGCTGCACTCACCTGATGCTATAGAAATGATTTCCTTGGGATCATTTCTTAGGGATGCATCAGAGTGTGGCCCGGACCTAGAACCTGCTAAAGCAGTTATGACTGCCTGAAAACGCAATGCTCACACCCGCTACCAGAGCCCTGACTCGCTTCCTCCATGTGCCTCATTTTGATCAAGCATGTACCTTCTTAATTAAAAGCCACCCCAAAGGCCTTGATGGCTGGTGGGTGCACCCCTGCCCACTGTCTCACTCATGGCTGGAAAGCTTTTGCCAACTTCCAGAGGCCAAGGACAGAAAGAAGGAAGTGACTTGGACGGCCAGTACCTGCAGCGGATATTCAAGGACGGGGATCTCTTTCTCATCTGTGGGTCCAAACTGACACCGTGTGGCCGAGAACCGGACTGCTATGGACACCGCCAACTGCAGGTTGGCCACAGACATGCCGATGATGGAGATGCGCCCTGAGGACAGGCTGCCCAAGGATGCTCCAAAGCGCTGCCGGACGTCCTGGAAAAGAAAGGTGGGGTCACCTATCAGCTGAGGTGCTGAGGCTGCCTCAGAGTGGCACAATGAAGGCACAGTCCCTATTCAGTGCCGACCTGTGTCCAGGGTAGCCTGATGCCTAGACCTCCAGACACCAAACCGTGGGCACACCCAAGCTGTAGATGGTAGTCACTGAGGCACTGTGGGTAGAGGAGAGGACACCTAGTAGCCTGAAGGGAGGGAGCTCTGAGCAGAGGAAGCTCTGTGACTAAGCTCTGTACAGTCATCTCTTCTTTGGGGACATGTGAACTGTCCACCTAGAGGTACTGGGTAAGAATCAGAAGCAGCTGGGCCCCTGAATGCAAAGCGGCCCAGTCTGGGGCTTCAGCTCAGCACCCGCTGGTGCCATGTCCTCCTTTTACTCTGGCTGCGGAGCTCCTGAGGACTTGGCATTCCGTGGGGCTCAATGGATATCCTGCACCATGTTCAGGGGTGAGTGGCCTCCAGGACTTGAGGCTTCACATCCATCCTACCTTTCAGTGTGTTTGGCAGAGCCTATGCTCAGGTACTCTGGTGGCACTCTGGGACAGGAACAACCTGGTGTCCCTGCTCCGTCTCCTGCTGCTGCTCTGGGGTTTGTTGTCTGGGCTGATTCCAAAACAGCATGGTGTGTGTGGCAATCTTCCAACTGCTGCCTGCCAGGCAGGTTACTGGGGCTGAAAATGTTCAAATCCATTTTTGTTTGCAGTGTGTGCTACCTGAGAAACTGAGGCTACAGTGACTGCTATTACCCTGGAATAAGACTGGGTAACTTCCGAATCTCCTTTCTGACAATCCTATTTCTCCCTGTTTGTGAGTAGACAGCTCTTCCTCTTTGTAATGAGGGTCTTGTTAAACAAAAGTCTTCCTTCCTCCAGCTTGGGGGTATTTATCTGTATCACTTCTCTAAGCCTCACTGACTTGTGTGTGGGGGTCCTCCTGTTGGGGTGGGTGACCCATGCACTGTGTCCTCCTGACCCATGTACTGTATCCTCCTGTGGGGGTGACGCATGGCACTGCACCCTCCTGACCCATGGACCATGTCCTCCTGTGGGGGTGACCCATGCACTGTGTCCTCCTGTGGGGGTGACCCATGCACTGCGTCTTCCTGTGGGGGTGACCCATGCACTGCATCCTCCTGTTGGGGTGACCCATCTACTGTGTCCTCCTGTTGGGGTGACCCATGCACTGCGTCCTCCTGTGGGGGTGACCCATGCATGCACTGCGTCTTCCTGTGGGGGTGACCCATGCACTGCGTCCTCCTGTGGGGGTGACCCATGCACTGCGTCCTCCTGTGGGGGTGACCCATGCACTGCGTCCTCCTGTGGGGGTGACCCATGCACTGCGTCCTCCTGTGGGGGTGACCCATGCACTGCGTCCTCCTGTGGGGGTGACCCATGCACTGCGTCCTCCTGTGGGGGTGACCCATGCACTGCGTCCTCCTGTGGGGGTGACCCATGCACTGCGTCCTCCTGTGGGGGTGACCCATGCACTGCGTCCTCCTGTGGGGGTGACCCATGCACTGCGTCCTCCTGTGGGGGTGACCCATGCACTGCGTCCTCCTGTGGGGGTGACCCATGCATGCACTGCGTCTTCCTGTGGGGGTGACCCATGCACTGCGTCCTCCTGTGGGGGTGCCCCATGCATTGGTCTTTCCAATTTTCCCACTTGATGGTCATTTTTAATTGGCTGCTTTCACATGCTCTGTCTTAGATGGCTTCTTGCCTTGGGATGCTAATTTCTCTCAAGTAACTTTGCTGCACTCATTCTTGCTCTCCCTCCAGGCGGAAGGTGAGTTGTCTGGGGAGAGTTGTTCTTCCTGGAGACTCTGTTCTCAGGGTCAGCTGTCTGCTGGTGAGATCACCATTTCCCAGGCCATTGACTGCCCCATGGTCCATCTCCATCGAGGGCCACATGGCATCACGGCTACTTTCAGTGTACACAGACAGCCCTGCTGGTCACCCCTGTGCACAGCTCTCCAGGTGACTTTCCCCCTGGATACTCCCGGAGAATAGTCCTCTAACTGGAAACCAGATAGATGTGGACACCTAATGACAGCCAGTAACTGCAGGCAGATCTATGTCGTGCCTGCCTAGCAGCACTGTAGCTGAGTCCGTTCTCTGCAGAGGGCACTGGGACCCAACCAAGAGAGCTGGAGTACCTGGGCCCAGCCACTTCTGAAGGGTGAAGCCTCCGTCCCTGCACTGTGGGGAAAGATGGCCAGGAAGCCCTGTCCACAAATGCCCAGCCACCTGTACCTTAAAGGGGGTGATGTAAGCACCCTCAGGGGTGACGTCTCCAGTTCGGTTCAGGAGGTTCTGGCGAGGAATTCTAACCTTATGGAACATGGCGAATCTGTGTGGGAGAAAAGTGGGCTTCCATTATGCAAGACCTCCAAGATCCTGTCACATGGCTCCTAGCCTTTTCTCCTCTCTCCAAGCCCAGCTGAAGGTGACAAAGGCCCTCAGAACATGTGTGATGGGGCTGTCCATCGAGGCCCAGTCCCCCTCCCCCAGGACAAGAGAAGAGAAGCTCCATACCCATCACCTGCATACCCATCACCCGCACATCCATCACCTGGCTGCCAGCCACCTACACACAGTAAAGGACACACACCACTGACAGAAGGCTAAGAGCTGGCTCTAAAGACAGGCATGTCTGGTTTTTAGACTTTAGAATCCCTAGTACAGTAGGAAGTTTTAAATGGAAGTTTTAAAATGCTCAATCAAAACAAAAAGCCTGAGGTCTGGTCCTATGCTCAGCAACTGTGAGCTGAGAAAAGAATCTGACAGGCATTTGTTATGGACCACCCGTACTAACAACTGAAGACATTTTACAATAGTTTAGAGAGAGGTAATATGGCTGGGTGTGGTGGTGAATGCCTTTGATGTCTCAGCATACAGGAGGCAGAGGTAGACAGATCTCTGTGAGAGTCCAGCCTGGTCTACGTAGTGAGTTCTAAGCCAGCTGGGGCTCCAGAGAAGATCTGGTGTCAAAAAGACCAAAAAAAAAAACAAACAAACAAACAAAAAAAACCACATCTTTTATAAGAGAGCTTATGCAAAGTTATATATATTATATAAATTATGCAAAGTAAAACACAGTCCAAAATATCAATGGTTCCTATAGCAACACATCTGATGACTAAGATACTACGCATTGTGAGACATCTTCAAAACCCCTCAAAGGCCCTCCTCAGTCACTAGCAACTGCCTGTGCTGGGGAGGGGCTGGCCTGCTGCTCCTTGCTCACATCTGACCTCCTTTAGTTCCTACCTGGGGAGGGCCTTGCCCCACTGGAGCTACCTCCATCAAACAGCAGGAGCAGGAACCCCACATGAGATCCCCACACTCCTGACACATCCACCTGGCCAAGCTGCTGACCTGTGGCCCTCCCTGCCTCTTCCCTGAGTATCCCTCATAGTGCAGGGAGTGGCCTCCTCCTTCAGGAAGTCCATACGATTCTCCACCCCATCATGCAGGGGTTGCAAGGCAGACCCTCTCCAGGACACCAAAGGGTGGTTCTGCTCAGGGTAACCGTTAGGCCATCCCTGTTCCCTCAGGAACCAGCTTCTTGCAGCAGATTCCTGGAGTTCAGACATGCTTTTGTTACAGCCCCACAGCACCTGGCCCCTACCAGACCCTTGGTGGCATGGAACAGAGGCAGCGGAGTGGGTGAAGGATCCATCCACTAAAGCCAAAGATCCTGTCCCAGGAAGACACCAAAGACCCTCCCAGTACCCAGCACGACAGGGACAAGCCCCCTAACAGCACACCCAGGCCACTAGAACATCTGTGGGTGGCCGCTTGGCCTGCACCCAGCCTGCTGCCACCCACACACTGCCCCACTTTGAAGAAAACCCAGTCTCAGTGCCAAGAGTGAGGTGCTCCAGCTATGTGCTTGAAAGCCAACGGCTACTTTTCAAGCACGACTCTAAACAGCACGCTTTTTAAGGAGTGGAAAATCCTCACCCTGTCCTGCCCTAGAGATAGAACGAATCTGAACACATTTGTGTTTGTGAAGTCCCCACTCCAGATGAACTGAAAGTGAAATTCTCTTTAGGTCACTTCTGCACCCCAGACACAGACAGATGGAGCCACCTGGTAAGCGAAGGCATGCCAGGATCAGAGTCTCCAGAGGGCAGAGGATGTGTGCACAGTAGAATATGACAGTGTGACACAGGAAACGTGACACAAGGTTTATGTGTGCACAAGTGTGGCATAGGATGTGTATGAAACAGGCATGGGGACACTCAGAGAGGGGTGTGTGTGAAGGACACAGGACAGTGACATGGAGCGCATGGTGAGGGGTTAAGAGGGCTCAGGTATGTGTGGGGGTTGGAGTGTGTAAATGATATTCAACTTAGGGGGCATGATGTGTGAGGGGGATAGGGAGGTACATGTGTATGGGTGTATGTGTGAAGGACACAGGACAGTGATGTGGGGCATGTGTATAGCACAGGGCATGTGGTATGTATGAAATGTGTGGGGAGAGGGTCTGGAGAAGGTACATGTATGGCAGGACGTGTTGTAAGTATGGCGAGTACCTGTAGCCCCCTTGAGGGTTTGGCTGAAAGTGTCCCTTAGAACGATCTATGTTATTAGACTGCTTGGCTGAGACCAAGGCCAGCAGTTCCTCGGCCTCCAACTCTTGGGCAGTCATGACATTGGGGAGTCTCATGAGAGGACAAAAGTTAACTTAGAAACTGTCACCACATCTTTCACAATGCATGGTCTTGAAATGAGTTTAAAACACGAGCTAATGCTACTGCTCCCCAAGCTGAGGCAGAACCCCAGCAGAGAAGCCACTCTGCTCTGGAGCCCTGGTGCCCTCTGCTGGTGGCCTGTGGTCAGGGCGGACAGGAAGCTAAAAGGGCAGTTAACTCTTCCAAGGACCCAGGGGGGCCTCCTCCTGTCACCAAGTCTTGAGAGAAGTCACCACAGGCCACTGGGCTGGAGCCTTTGCTCTGCCAGAACTGTCTGTCAGGCTGTCATCAGAGCATGCGCATGGTGACTCCCAGGTGTGGTTCTGGGCCTCAGAGGAGCCTCTGCCACACCTACGTGCTAGGTCTACTATAATGTCTGACTTGGTGTCCATGGAACACTTCCTAGGAAGAGACCATTCACCTCTGGAACAGGAGCTGCTGCGAGGTCAGGTACAGGTTTTCCGAGATGCTCTGAAATTACTTTAAAGGCTCTAATCTATACTGTAGGATGAGCAGCCAACAGAGGTCCCGAGGCCCCACCCTTTGCACGTGACAACTCACCCCCAGCCCAAGCAGAAGACACCTGTCAGGCTGTGCACACAGAGCCCTCAACAGAGGGCCTGACAGTGACTTCTGAGCCCTGTGCTTTTTCCTCAGGCTTACGTCACTAGGAATCAGGGCTGCCAGCCCTCTCTACAGTCTGCTGTCGACCTGTAGGCCCAGGAGACCTGAGCATAGTCCCGAGGCCCGCCTCTCTCCTGACCCAGCCTTCTGGAGAGGGGCAGACAGAAGAGTGTCTCCAGGATGGCCTTGAGAAGCACCTGGCCCAGCTTGGTTTTTTCTCTCTCTGGAGGGGGCTAGTTAGCTGTGATCAGCCATGGCAGTTGCTGGAGGTGACTCGCTGAGAGTCACACAGAGCAGAAGGGAGGCAAATGCTCCTGACCCAGCAGAGGTTGCATGGCTTGGGGACACTCTGTTTCAGCCTCTTCTTCTATAGTCACGTTATCTCATGGGCCGAGAGGAGTCAAAGTGCACAGGCCAGGCCTCCTGGAACTGGGTAGAGCCCATGCACAGCAAGACATGTGAAGACAGGAGGACCCCCCACCCCCGGCCCCGGTTGCTCAGCAGGACCCCTTGAGGCACAGGCATGGAAGCCAGTGAGAAAATAGTGAAAATGACAGAGCCCCGCCCTGTTTCTGCTGCCAATGTGGGGAGCAGAGAACAATACTCAGCAATACTCCCGAGACTCCTCAGGGGCTAGCCTCACCACACTGTCCCTCCACCTGGAACACTGTCCAGCCCAAACCATCTGGACACTCTACTGACCTTGGGGCCTCAGCCTGGTTATGGAGAATCAGCTAAGGTCCTTCTAGACTTCACCTTGATCCAGGGTCTTTACTCCCTTTTGAAGCACTCAGGGCATACGCCACAACCTATCAAGCCTGCTTCCCATCTGCGCTAGAGCAGGAGCCAAAAGCATCCCTCATTCAGCACTATCTGTCCAGCATTTAGCCAGTTATTCCACAGGGACTCTACATGGATATCCACAGTAGATTAAGCAGTGGACAGCTAAGGCCAAGTATCAAGAGACCTTACAGGGGAAGGCAGGTCCTACATAGCCTGGCACACCTGGCCTGAGGTCCCAGCCCAATGTGGTCTTTAGGAGGGCCACACTCTGGGAAGCTGGCCCACAGAATGCCAGGGCAGGCTGGACCTCTGGCACACTGACACAACTGCTGTTGAAGAGGGGAGATGTTGTTACCCACCACATCTGAGCCAGGTCCCCGGAAGCCTGCATTCCTGGTGAGTACTGCACTGACAGCAGGCCCCAGCCTGCCACTCATGAACAATCTCAGGGCCTGGGGGTGGGGGAGCCACAGGTGTCCAGTGAGGCCAGCGACACTCACCCATTGTCCAGGCCATTCTGCCCCAGTTTCTTCCCCATGTCACCGACTATCACCCCCGGCATAGGAAGCAGGGTCTTTGGGTCCCGAATCTGCACAAAGTCACGGGAACAAATGGCCAGTTAGGATCTCAGCAGAGTCAAGATGGGTGTGCTCAGATGATGTGATGTCTGACTGGAGGTGGCTCTGAGTATCTATCGGCCATCCTGTGTCTCTAAGGAGTGATGCGTCCAGATCTGGGGATGTGATCTTTTGTGGAAAGAGTCTCTGATGCTGCAATGAGATAAGTATCTCAGTGTGAGATCACCCTGGATTCCCTGGTGGGCCCCTACCTCCACGTCAAGCATCCTTATGAGAGACAAATGGGGTCAGATGCACAGAGAGGCTGTATGGAGATGAGGCAGAGGCTGGCGCGGTGTAGCGGCTGGCCAAGGAAGTCAGGAACTGAGGGAGGCAGGAAGGCTGGGAGTGGTGAGTAGGGAGCTCTTCCAGCCTTCAAAGTAGTATACCGACTCCTGACTCTAGTCTCCAAGTCCAATGGCTCTGTCTTAACCCTGGCTGTGGTGTGTCGCTGTACCAGCCATAAGACAGGTCAGATGCCTACATTACTTGGGGGGTTCTAAGGCATCCCATGCAGGTCTTGACAGAGGACCTCCAGTAGAGTTCCAACAGAGATAAAATGGCTGTGCACACATGTGCTGTGGAAGAGACAGCCAACACCACTGTGGTAAACCTCACTCCCTCAATGGGTGCTCATCAAACACACTTCCTAAAGGAATTCTGACCCAGCTAGCTTCCAATTCCTGACCTAGGGCTCTATGGAAAGGACACAGGATTGATTCCACCTAAAGCAGGGGCTGCCAGCCAGCAGAGGATCTGATACCTTCCCTCCCTTCAAGGAGATGGGTGGCAATGTCTAGAGATGCTGCTGTCCTAAATAAGACCAACTAGCATGTAGCAGAGGAGACCATGGCCACCTCAACCCCCCCAGAAAACAGGGGACACCAGCCAGAATGACCCAGTCTGGGAACCAGAGGCACCTAGAGGGAGACACCATGCTCTGAAGATGTATGGAAGCTGGAAGCACAGCCCAGGGTGTGGGCTTAGCGTGTGGGAGGCCCTGAGTCCAACCCCCAGAACTGAGAGGGAGAGACAAGGAGAGACAAGGAGAGGAGAGAGGAAGGAGGCAGGAAGAGAGGGAGGATGAGGGAAGAGGGTGAGTTGCCCGAATCCATACCATTTGGAACTTGGCTGTTTATAAGAACCACCAGCTCTTATTCTGTCAATCTGGTTTAATTGAACTTTAAAGATATCTAAAAACAACTTTTTAAAGGCCAAAACCCAAACATAAGGCATCTTTGAACTTTCTGAAGTCTTTCAGTAAAGCTCAGTAAAGATTCTTTTTGCTCTTTCTTTGTTTTGTTTTGCTTTATTTTTTGAGACAGGGTCTCCTGGTAGTCCCAGCTGGTCTAGAACTTGCTATGTAGATCAGATTGGCTTTAATCTCACAGAAATCCTCCTGCCTCTGCCTCCAGAGTTCTGGGATTAAATGTGTATGCCACCAAACCAGGTGGCGGCGCATGCCTTTAATTCCAGCACTCAGGAGGCAGAAGCAGGAGGATCTCTGTGAGTTCAAGGCCAGCCTGGTCTACATAGCGAGAGCCTGGTCTACATAGCAAGCTCCAGACCAGTTGGGGCTACAGGGAGACCCTCTCTCAAATAGACGGAAAAAAAAAAAAAAAAAAAAAAAAAAAGGGTATATGCCACTATACCAAGCTCAGACACAAGCTTTTTAAAACCTTTTCAAACAAATGCCTAAAAACGAACAGCTGACAAGACTCAGACACAGACAGAAAGTGTGGTGGTTCGGATCTTAAATGGCCCCTGAAGGCAATATGTAGAAGGTGAGGATGCCAGCCCATGGCGCTGTGAGGAGGGGGGCCTGGTGGGAGGAAATCAGGATGTGAGCGTGTGTTTCTGAAGGGGCTGCTGAGGCCCTTGGCTTCCTGCCTCACTCACTGTTTCCTGGTACTATGAGGTAGGCAGCTCAGTCTGCTGTGCTCCCCCCAGGACACCTGGGCTGCCACAGGCCTGAAAAAGCACGCATGCCAGGTGAGCATGGGCTGCCACTCAGAAACCGGAGCTAGAATAAACCTTCCTCCTCTGAAGCCATTATGTTGGTGTTTTCTCACAGCCACAGAAAGCTAACACAGGAGGAGAGGTGGACAGGGCAAAAAATAGTTGGTGCTTTTCAAACAATCAAACATAATACACCACTAGTGCCAATTCTTTTTTTTGTTTTGTTTTGTTTTGTTTTTGTTTGAGATAGGGTCTCCCTATAGCCCCAGCTGGCCTGGAACTCACTATGTAGACCAGGCTGGCCTTGAACTCACAGAGATCCACCTGCCTCTGCCTCCCGAGTGCTGGGATTAAAGGCGTGCGCCACCACGCCTGGCCCTTAGTGCCAGTTCTAATTCACCAGAAACAAATGACAAAGCACCTATGGGCGTCCTCTTTTGTGAACCAGGGAAAGAATTTGCAGAGATAGTTAAGGTCAAGCTTAACTCACAAATAATCGTGCTCCATTCCCCATGATACTTCTAAGAATGTCAACCTAAGGATGAGGAGCGTGAACATCATTCCAACTCATGCCCCGGGGATTGCCTGCTCCTCTCCCTGACAATCAGTCAGTCCCAGAGGGCAGCACAGATCCTGCTAAGGATAGAGGCACTGCTGAAGGGAGGAAGGCACCACCAAGGTCTTCTTGTTGATTCTGACTTTTGAGATGGACTCTCACTGCACAGCCCAGACTGGCCTCAAACGCAGGATCCTGCCTTACCTCTGCATCTTGGGATTATAGGCAGGCACCACCATGCCAGGCCTGCCAAATATTTTTAGCCTCGCTCCTAAGAGTCTCTAGCAGCATTGTGGGCCTGTGGTCTGAAAGTGAGCACACTGCGTGTTGACTTACAGCATGGGTGTGTTCCACAGGAGTACAGGTCTGTGCAGATGGCCACAGGGGACTGCCTACCATGCTGGTCCCATAAGGGTCCTACCTGCACCAGGAAGGAATGCAGCCCGTGGCACTGACCACCCGGCATGTGCAGCTGGGCAAACACCACCGCATGCGTTGCCGTCTTGCCCATGTTGCCAACCCAAAATTTGGCAGCCTCAAAATCCGGGGAATGTATGACAAACTCCTAAGGAAGAAACAAGTATTATAATCAGTGACTGGGACACAGGATGGCTTTCCCTCTTCAACAGATCAGCTTCCTATGTACGATCAAAGTCTGAGCCAACAGTCAGAATGGATATTATTTCCTGTATGGGCCAAGCTGACCTTATTTTTGAAACAGCATACTCAAGATCACCTGGCTTACAGAGGAAACAGAATGACGCTCAGTCTTTCAAACAATGAACTGCTGGCTGGCACAATGGGCTGCGCTCTTGAAGTAAATGCCTTTTTTACTTCTTGCCACATCCCCTCCTGACTTCCATCAAATGAAGCCCATTTTTCTTGTGTTGCTCTCAATCTATGAACTCCTCCACGGAGGATCATCTGTGAACACCTAGGAGACACAGCTACAGGAAAGAACTCTGGGACAGCAAGAGGCATAAACTGGTCACTGAACTAGGACAACCCCCCTCTTGGGACACAATGGAGCACAAGGCCATAAGACAGCAGGCCAGCCGGAGGAAAGGGACTTGGAGCCAGGGCTACTGTGCCTGGCCCAGGGCACTGTAGCCACTGGGAACTTGCAAGATGAGTGGACCCTCAAAGTAGTTCTGCTTGATGGCATCCAAAGAATGGTGCAAGATGAGGATCTGGCCTAGACTACCTGCAGCTGATCACCTCCATGCTAGTCAGTGACTGGCAGGGATGCCTGAAGCAATTCCTGATTCTGTTGGCACCCTCCAGTAAAAGAGGAGGGGACTGTAAACATGCACCGAGAGCTCCTCCTCTCACCCAGCAGACAGTACTTGAAGTACTGTAAGGTGCTGGGTGAGCAGCCTGGAGACAGTCTTGAAGTTCCACTGGGGAAAGGGGGGCAGGGTACTGTTCTAAGGAAGATCCACTGGCTCTTGGTCTATGGGACTAGAGGGTATCCCACCTTCAGCTGGGCTGGGTTCTCTTCAGCACCAGCAGCTGAAAGTGCAGGTGAGCAGGTTCACGGCCCACCCTGTCCAGCTATCTCAGGCCCTACATCCCCCACCCGCCCCCATTTACCCTGAAGGTCTTCCCAAAGTCACCACCAGAGGCCACATGGATCTTCACCAGCTGTCACCACAGCTGCCCTCTCTATACTCTCATCCTCACAATGGTGTCTGGTCCCCTCCCTTTGGCACCCATCTTCCCTCATGGCCAAGACAGGTCCACTGGGCTCACAGGCTATCCATTCAGTCTGGTGGCTGCATCTAGCACCCAGCAGCCCTGAAGACATCTGTCATCCAGACACAGGGCAGTCAGGTGCAGAGCATCTGACACCACACTGCCATATGTACTTGAAGCCCAGAGGCCAGGAAAAAGTAGGTGGCGGCAGGAACTGCCTCATAGCCCAAGACACTGCCCTGAACCTGCAGCAGCCGTATGGCACCGTCCTCAACTGCCAGTCAGAATGGGCTTCCCACCAAATCCTGTGGAGCCACAGGCACTGGAATACAGTGAAAAGAGACAGGGCCAAGGAGTCAGAAAGACCAAGAGGCTCAAGAAACCATGGGGGCCAGGTGCTAGCAACGAGCACAGCCTGCACTGCTGAGCAGTGGTCCCTCTCTTACTTGTCCCACCCTGATAGGCCATGCACAGTGTGGGGCCGTGCACAGTGTGGGGCTGTGCATAGTGTGATCCTGTCTATTTTTACCACACGGCAGCCCAGGTCAGAGGCCACAGAAATGTTAATAAATAAGCAAGTGGACAGTAAGCAAACACCACCAAGCTTCAATTTCTGTCTGCATTCCCTTTCCATCACACCCCAGTTCGTGAAAGCGGCAGCAGAACACGGTCCTCAGGTGAGTGGAAGAAGGAGGCTCCATACCCTATGCAGCACTGACCACTCCTAAACATGAGGCCAACCTCCCTCCCACCCTGCAAACTGCGGGCTCCCAGAGAGCAGGAGTGACCTATCCCCACAGTACCTCCCTGCAGAGGGCAGTGTCTACACACAGCAGGGCACAGCAATGTTCTGGGCAATGTCCAGCAACACATGGTCACAAAGATGCCAGGTGGCTGGCAGGGAACAGAGGAGCCAGGTGGCGATGGACAGAGCGGGGTAAAAGGTCTGTGAACAGGTGGGCACAGAAGGCATCAGGGCTGGGGTTGGAAAGAATGATTCTCCCCTAGGACACCTCACAGAGCACAAGCCACCTGATTCTCTATATGCCCCATCACTGCTCATAACAAAGTCTACAAAACAATGGCCTCCACCTGGCACCGCAGGAACACGTAAGCCAGGCTGGTGGATGATACCATGCTGTGCAGGGAGGGCCAAGGCGCCCCACCTCAGCACAGGCATACTTTCAGGGGCCTCTGCCGAGGGAACACGGCAGCACTCTAGACTAATAACTGCTTGCTCAGGACATTTCCTCCGCTCCACCCCAGAGCCTAGGGTGGAGGAAATACAGCACCTACCTCAGTAGCAGGATCGTAGTGAGCTGTTGTTCGTATAGCCTTGGTGTTACTCCCATGACTCAGTTCAGTCAGAGCAAAACAGCCAAAAATCTAAATGTTGAAGCACAAAGCGATGCCAGGTGAGGGATGCTCTCAGTGCACCTTCTTATAGGGGTCCTGCCACCATCAGCCCTTGAAGGAGCAAGCCATGGACCAGTCACGCCTCCACGTGTTGAGTAACCAGATGACGGCTTGACTGAGTCACCCTGGCGGCCTCTATACCACTCCTACCCGCTGGCAGCGGCCTATGTCACCTAGTGACATACAGTCAGAGGAAGCCACCGGGGGCTTCATTCAGACAAGAAGCTAAGTCCACACAGGCTAAGGGCCAGTATGTCCAGTGGGTAAGGAAGAGTGCCAGGTGCTTGGATAAGGAGGGCCTGGCCTCCTGGGCCTCTCCTGTGGCCTGCCTCCTCCATGGTTCTCTCAGTATGGTGACCGCACTGGGCTGAGCTCAGCCTCAACCTTACCTCCATGCTATATATCTTCTCAATGTATGCGAGATGCCGCTCAGACCCAGAGTTGAAGACTGTTGATCCAAAAACCTGCAATGTAATAGATGGTCGGTAGGGCAGGCACTGTTGCTTGAGGTCTGCTGCTGCAGCACATGTAACAACCGCCCCACACACTCCTCATCCCACTTCTTCCTATAGGACTGTGAATTCTGCAGTACTGCATTTTATCCAAGAACCTACAGGTACAAATTTGCATAGAGCACTGAGAATCTGGACTTATCACCACATTCTAGGAACCATGTGGCCGTGGTCGTGTCTCTGATGCTGCCTGGCCCTGTGGATATGGGCTCCCGACTCACTGCTGCAGACTCACCAGCACATGGAGGACGCATTTGTTGGCCAGGGACCAGTCGTACATGCCCAGGCAGTTAATCAATGCTGGGACCCTCAGGGGGTTCTCCCACAGGTCCTCCATAGTGAAAAAGCCGTACTCAAAGACCCGCTTGCAGCGGAGGAAGTTCAGTTCCCGGTACTTCTCCAGAGACAGATCGGCCCCATGTGAACGGGCGAAGAGGGGGTCATTCTCCAAAGCTGAGAAGATGGTTTTCTACAAGCACAGGTCACAGGATGCTGACTTAGAAGCAAAGGCTTATGTGTATGTTCTTATGGCTCCACTCAGGGCCACAGCTGCCTGGGGCCTGGTCTGACCCAGAATCCCGAGATGAAGAACATCAGGCTCAGCTGAGAGGATGGGGCTGGGGACTTCAGAACCCAATCTGTGTCCACCCCCTCCCCAACCCCCCACATCCTGTGGCCCATATTGAGGTGAGAGGAGACAGGCCCATGCTGGCCTAAGAGCCAACCCAGAGCAGATCTAGCCAGGGGGGCCATGGGCTTCCATGTTTCAAAGTCATTTCTGTCAGTAACAAAGATGCTCCTGGGCTTCATGGGGACCTCACCTTGAAGCGGAGCACGTCCTCGCCTTCCCAGAAGAGCAGCAGCTCCCTGTAGCTGAAGGAGGCTCTTGCTCGGTAGGTGCTAAGGGGGCCCCTGGGCACATCTGGCCACAGAACATTGTTTCTTCCTTCTGGTGTGGGTGTCATGGTGTGATGTCAACCTGCACAGAGTAGCAAATCTGCATGATGTCATCTGAACAGCCACGCCATGCTGCAATAAGCCAGTGGCTCCAAAGCAGGGGCAGGAGGAGGGAGCATGGCGGCACTCGTGCCTGGCTGTACTCCTGAACAGGGTAGTGCGGACACAAGGTAGAGCTGGGCCATCTGGGGCTAGAGCAGAGGTCAAGGAAAAAAGACTGGGACAAACCTGGTGGCCATGGACAGTCCAGGGTACACTAGGGCTCAGTCTCCTGCTGCCACCACCTTCCTGAGGACACTCTGATCTCCAGGATACCAAGGAAGTCTGGGTTCTTTAAGGGCTACTAGGTCCAGGGCCAGGGAGCTGCCCCACTGGATTCTGGCCAAAGCTGGTCAGTCTCTCCTGGCTGCTCACGGCAATATGATGCCCTTGCCCGCCTAGACATGGGCCACTGACCACAGAAGCACTGACTGCATGCAGGCTTCTGTCCTGGTCTGTACTCAACAGACAGCCCACTCACAGGGCAGGGAGGTGCTCTTCACCAAAGGACTACTCTGGAATTTTCTGGATATACTGGATCCTCTACCAGAGGTCTGATTCATCATCGCCTGGAAAGGGCTTATGACCCTGACCTACAGGAGTCAAGTCCAGGCAAGAAGACCCAGGAATCTTTCAAATCCTTTTCCACACCTGTGCAAATGGTGCAGGGTTGGACTCTACGTGGGACGGGCACAGTGTTGGTGATGATTTCCCATGTGACGGGAAAGTAGGGACATGGCAGGTCTGAGCACCTGCCCTCTGCAGAACAAATCCTACAGACCCTCCCTGCAACTCTGAGCTAACCAGGTTGTCCCCACATGAGCCAGCAAGGCTTAGAGAAGCAGAGAGGGGACAGGAAGCCAGTAGTACTACCCAAAGCAGCCATGGGGGTACCACCTGGGACTTGGGGAAGCATCAGAAACTAAACCCAAGGCCAGAGGGAGGAAGCACAGCCAGAGATGAGAGAAAGTGGCCAAGGGAGGAGAAGGAGGGGATGACAGACAGAAGCCCCAGAACACAAGCTGCATCCTTGAAAAGACCACAAGACTGGCAAACTTCCACCACCTGAGCCCAGAAAAGACAGAAAGTTCAGATTCTGATCTGAGTCTGGGGGATGTCAGGACCCATCACAAACCAGAGGCATCACAGGGGGATATGGAGGCAGGAGTTAACTCACAGTAGGCAGTAAAGGAAATGGACCCACAGAGAAAAATACAAGATGCCTATACATATCACATACATAAGTGGGAATGGATGTTGAGGAACACAAGGGTTAAAACAGTGAAGCCAGGAGCCCTGAGGGTAGAGACAAAGACACCTGCAGCTGGGTAGGAGACAAGTGATCTGGTAAGAGAAAAACAGGCAAGCCAGCTGGCTACCTTTCAAGACCTTCCTTTCCCTCAGGGATACACACTAGGCACTGCTTATCATACATTCTTGTTTTCATACACTGCTTCTAATGCAGTTAACTGAACAGACTAAGCTGTGAACAAGGACCGGTTTTAACAAGCCTGCCCCATTTTCAGTAGAGACCCGGACCTTCCCCATATACAGTACCCTATTTCAGAGACCCTATGGCCAGAGACCCTAGACTACCCCAATACACAGTGCCCCATTTCAGTAGAGACCCCAGACTGTCCCAGTGCCCCATTTCAGTAGCAATCCCAGACTGTTCCCACACATAAGACAACCAGAAACAACACTACAGCGACTTCCTGGCAGCTGTGGGAACGCAGACTAATTTAATTAGCAGCACTTGGGACACCTGCAAGGTCCCACCAAGATACCTGAGGTAATCAGCTTACTGACAACACCAGACAGTAACTAGTCGCTAGCAGATAATCAGCTTCCTTGAAAGATACAATTTCCCAAACTGGCTTATTAGTATTAGAAAACCCTGCAGTGAGTGAGGAAATTATATCACCAACCAATAAACTCCCATGAAGGAAAACAGGGCTTCAAGTGAGTTCTGCATTTAGAGAAAACCAGTACAAACTAGTCCAGAAACAGAAAAGGGAAGAACTCATTCCCACTCACTGCACAGTCCAGTTTGACTGGACGCCACACTGATCAGCAACCCAGAGACACACAGGATCCCTCAGCCCAGGATGCAAAGTCCCCCACACAATGTTGCGAATTAGAACCCCTAACACAATGTTGCAAATTAGACACAGTAACTTAAAAAAAAAATCTTGTATTACAATTATAACAGTTAATATTGTCAACTTGACAGGATCTGGAATCACCCAGGCGACAAATCTCTGGGCATGTCTATGAGGAGCTTCTAGGGTGAGACTGAGCAGGGAAGACCCATGCTAACTGTGGGTGTCACCATCCCATGGGCTGAGGTTCCAGACTGAACACAAAGATAAAGGGGGAACTGAGTACCAGTATCTACCTGTTTCCTGACTATGGATACAGTGTGACCAGCTGCCTGGCGCTCCAGGGTATATGATCTCCCCACAGAGAGTTCCTGTGCCTTGGGACTGTGGGCCAGAATCAACCTTTCCTTCCTTGATTGTTTTTGTCAGGTGCTTGGCTCTGCACCCCCTCACACCACAATGTGTTGCCTCAACCCTGGGCTAGAGCAACAGGCCAAATTGTTGCTGGATGGGAACCTCCAAAAACGTGAGACAAAAATCAACCTTTTCTCTTTAAAAAAATTTTTGCTGGGAGTGGTGGCACATGCCTTTAATCCTAGCACTCGGGAGGCAGAGGCAGGCGGATCTCTGTGAGTTCAAGGCCAGCCTGGTCTACACAGTGAGTTCCAGGACAGCTGGGGCTATAGGGAGACCCTGTCTCAAAAAGACCAAAAAAAAAAATTTTTTTTATTTTGTTTATTTTATGTGTATGAGTGTATTGCCTGCATGTGTGTAAATGCACCCATGATGTGCAATGGCCATGGAGATCAGATGAGGGCGTCAGATTCCCTGGAACTAGAGTTACAAACAGTTGTTGGCCGCCATGTGAATGCTGGGAATTGAACCAGGGTCCTCTGCAAGAGCAGTCAGTGCTCTTAATGCTTGAATCATCTATCCAGCCCCTCTTCTCATTTTTAAGTGGTTAGTCACTTTTCTGTTGCTGTGATAGAAACACTGACCCAAGCAATTTATATAAGGAAGAGTTTATCTGAGCTTACAGTTCCAGGGGAATTATAGTTCGTCATGGCAGGGAGCCACGGTGGCTGGAGATGGCTGGAGCAGGAGAAGCAGAAGCTAAACTCTCACATCATCACGCAGGCACAGGAAGCAAGAGAGTGATTGGAGTTCTGGCAAGGCATAAGAACTCTCTAAGCGCACCCCAGTGATAGCCACACCTTCTAAAATCTCCCAAAACAGCGCCATTATCTGAGGACAAAATGTTCAAATACTTGGAGCCTATAGGGGACATTTTCATTCAAACCACCACACTCTTATTTATTATTTTGTGTTTTATTGGTATGAGTATATTGCCTTCATGTAGGTAAGTGCACCCATGTCGTGCAATGCCTGTGGAGGTCAGAAGGGGACGTCAGATTCCCCTGGAACTGGAGTTAGACACTTGTTAGCCTCCATGTGGGTGCTGGGAATCTGTTGTAGGTTTCCTCATGGGTCTAGCCCATGAGGGACTTCAGGGAACGAGGGTTCTGGCCGAGGTGGGGGTGAGTGGGATCAACACACAGACTCCGGGAGTTGGGTGGAAGCAGGCACAAGACGAGGTGCTGCAGACTCGTTTATTGATGGGAAGTGCAAGCCTTATATACCTCTCCCCCTGCCCCCAGTGTCCCATAAGTTGGTGTGTCCCTTCCTGATCCGGGCAGGATCCCCTCATTCAGGCAGATCACGAGTAGGTTGGCTATTTTGCGGAAGCGTGGGCTGAGCTCTCAAAGCAGAAGCTGTGTTCTCTTAGTGTAGCCTGTGCTTAAGCCTGGCACTTCCTCTCCTACAGGAATCGAACCTGGGTCTTCTGCAAGAGCAGTCAGTGCTCTTAACCACTGAGCCATCTCTCCAGCCTCACCTTTTCTCTTTATAATAAAAGCTGATTGTCTCAGCTATTCTTTGGGGGGGAGGGGTCTTTTTGAGACAGGGTCTCCCTATAGCCCCAGCTGTCCTGGAACTCACTATGTAGAACAGGCTGGCCTTGAACTCACAGAGATCTGCCTGCCTCTGCCTCCCAGTGCTGGGATTCAAGGCGTGTGCCTTGTCTCAGCTATTATTTAGAGTGGCAAAAGCTAACATGACACCAAGCAAAACTCCTTACTCCTAGAAACAGACAATTCTAGTCCCACAAATCCAGTCAACACAAGGTCAAACCTCATTGCCAACCTGACTGAACTGGAATCACCTAGTAGACATATCACAGGGTGTATCTGTGAGGTTGTTACCAGAGAATCTTAACTGAAGGAAGACCCACCACTAACCATGAGTTAACACCATCCCATGGGCAGGAGTTCTGAACTGAGTAAAAGAAGGGGCTGAGATGGCTTAGAGATGGTCTGGAGACCTGAGTTCGCTCCCTGAGACCCACATGGTGGATGGAGAGAACCATCTCCCCAGGTTGTCCTCTGACTTTTACGTGTGAGCTGTGGCAAGCATGCCCACACACACACATAAGGAAAAATGAATAAAACTAGTTTTAAAACTATTAAAAGGGACCTAGTACAAGACAGCTCAGCACTTGCCAACAAGACTGACAGCTTGAGTCTGATCCCTGGAACCAACATAGTAGGAGAGAACCTACTCCCACAAAGTGTCTTCTGACCTCCACACGTGGGCTATGGCATGCACACTGACACACACATACAGGATAAACAAATAAATGGGAAAAGAGCAGCCGAGCAACAGCAGGTTCGTCTCTCCTGCTGACACAGCTCCATGCAGGATGACTGCACCCTCACATGTGAGCTAAGATGAACCCTTCCTTCCCTAAGTTGTTTTTGTCAAGTATTTTCTCATAGCAACAAGAAAAGTAACTAATACACTTTTAATGTTATTTTTAAAAATAATAATAATAATAATATTAACAATAGTAATGTTATTTAAAAAAAAAAAATGGGAGACAGGAGCAGGCGGATTTCTGTAAGCTGGAGGCCAGCCTGGTCTACATAGCAAGTTCCAGGCCAGCTGGGGTTACAGGGAGACCCTGTCTCAAAAAAGACAAAACAGGGTGGGGTGTGGTGGCGCGCGCCTTTAGTCCCAGCACTTGGGAGGCAGAGGCAGGCGGATCTCTGTGAGTTCAAAGCCAGCCTGGTCTACACAGTGAGTTCCAGGACAGCTGGGGCTACAGGGAGACCCTGTCTCAAAAAGACCAAAAAAAAAAAAGGGACAAAAACCCAAACAAATAAATAAAAAAGTATCCCAAACCAGATATGGGAGCACACACCTGGGAGCACGTCGGAGGTGCAGGCAGGAGTCAAAGACCTTAGTAAGTTCAAGGCCAGTCTAGGCTTCATGAGACCTTGACTCAAAAGAAAAACAGAAGCAGCCCTTGCACAAGGGGTCAGTTGCTTGACTAGGGGACCATAATAATTCAACGAGAAAGAACAATGTTTTCAACAAGTGCTCTAGGGAGAATAGACATTTACATGTGAACAAAGTTCCCACATACATAAAGGTGGCTCACAGACCTACACATGAGTTAAAACTATAACTCTTTCTTAGAAGAGGGGGCTAAAAAGAGATGGCTCAGGGGTTTAGAGCCATTTGCAGTTCTAACAGGAGGACCAGAGTTTGGATTCCAGCACCTATATCTGGTGGCTCACAAATGCCTGTAATTCCAGATTTATGGGACCTGATGCCCTCCTCTGACCTCCAAGGACACTTCACTCACATGTACATGCTACCCCCACCCCAGCCTCAGACACACACCTCACATAATTAAAAATAAAATGAATCTTTAAAACTTAAAAAAACTCAAAAGGAAAAGCAGAGGTCAATCTCTGTAATCTTAGGTTTCAGATTAAAAGTCACCTTGGCTAAGGCATCAAATGCATAAGCAACAAGAAAAAAAAAGGAGGTCAAAGGGATTTTCTTGAGGTCTTGGATCCTCACCAGCTCCCAACGGCCCAGTACCACTTGAGGTCAAGGTCACTTCACTGTGGCACAGCTGTCACAAACACAGAAGAGCCAGGTGGCCTTGGCTCTAATCCAGCCTTACAGTTTGCTAGTCTGGGGCCTTAGCAGGTTTTTTTTTTAATTTTTTTAACCACCTTCAGAAGTAACAAGGCCTGTGAAGACATGGTACTATCGGCCACACAGGCTGCTGGGACTCCTATCAGGCACCTGTGATGGCTCCTGGCTGCCTCAACATCGCTGATCTGCCACCAGTGGCCCCCCAATCTTCTGTTTAAAATAAAAATATTATGAGGCCCCAGTTTTGGTCTGAGGTCCCTGCACGCAGAGCCCCAAAAGACCAGACCCAACGAAACTGGAGTCACTCCTGTTAAACACGGCATCAGACGGAAACGATCAGGAAGCAGATGGGCTTTTCTTGGAAAGAGGCAATTCCAGTATTCCCCACTGGGCCTTACCATAAGGGCTTCTGATCCAGTCCTGACAACAAAGTAGCAGGAGGTGGCCTGCCTTCACTCATCCAACTTCTCTTTGTTCCATTTCCCTGTCCCCACCCTGAAATTCCAGTGTCCTGCTGGGCAGGAAAGACAGACTCGTCCTGGATACTCGAAGTTGAGCCAGGACTGAGTTCAAGGTCCGGGCAGGGCACATCCTCGATGCGCGCGGTCCTGCGCTCCACGTGAAGGACAGAGCTCGGCCTTGCCGGCCCGCGGGGAGCAATTCTGCTTTGCAGGCAGAGGCCGCCCGCAACCACGAGCCGTGAATAACCCGGCTAATTCGCTGAATCCGCGCGTGTCGTGTGTCCCGCGCCACCCCGGGGCAGGGTCTCCTTAGTGAGAACGAGACCTAGGGTCTGCTGCAAACTGCGGCCCGGCTCCCGCGCTCCCCGCCCACCCCAACCGCCCGGCCGCCGCCCCGCAGTCCTCTTCTAACCATGCTTTCCCTAACACTTTGGGCAGCCCCAGCATCTTGGATCTCTTTTTCTCTAAAGTGTCCTTCCCCTCCCTACCATGTGGCTAATGGTCTCCATGTGTCTGACCTCCATGCAGGCTTTAAACAGTATGGCTTCATGGCCTTTTCCCTTCTCCCCTCCATTCTCCTCCTCAAAGCAGCTACTGAGATTTGCATCTTGCCTGCCCTGAGAATTTTTTCCTTAAATTCTAATAAAATTGTCCTTCTGCTTAACTCCATTCTTAAATTCTTTTATAAAAGAACCCTAAAAGAGAACCCCATTTTCCCCTCTTTTATGAGTGAGACTAAGAACTCTAAAAGGAGACACCCCGCCCCCATCAACTTCTGGGTTCTACTAGCTCCAGGGCTAGAAAGATGGCTCAGTGGTTAAGAGTACTGACTGCAGGTTCAATTCCCATCACCCACATGGAGGCTAACAACTGTCTAACTCCAGTTCCAGGAGATCCAATGCCTCCTTCTGACCTCTGCAGACATTGCACGACACAGGTGCACTTATACACATGGATGCAATACATTCATACACATAAAAATAATAAAATTAAAATGTTAAAAAAAAACAAACTTGCTCCAGTCCAGTGCACCTTGTAATTCCAGCACTAGGGGAGTTAAGGCAGGAGAATCATGAGTTCCGTGCCAGCCTCGCCTACATAGCAAGACCGACTCAAAACTAATAAATGAATAAAGAAGGCTGGCATTCCACGTTCTGGCCAGGTTTACTTCAAGACCTCCTGCTGACATTTGCCTATCTGTCCTCCACTCCCTCCGCAACCCATGGTCCCGTCCTGGGCCTTGGGACACTCACTGTCCAGCCTATGTGTGACAGGGCACTCACTGGACACTTGTGTGGAACCCTGGGATGGTGAGACTGACAAGATGCTAGTAAGGTTGGAAGAACTGGACCATGCTGCCTTCTGGTGGACACAAGCACTGGGACCCCGGGAAAGGAAATGGAGCTGAGCTTTGTCAGCTCCTTCCTAGCAGAACTGGTGAAAGCTGCAAAGGCAGGACAGCCCTTGGGCAGCTCTGCTGGTTGATCTGGCAGTGTCCCCAGGAGCCTTCGGGCAGCCCCCACCGAGTTCTTTGATGAACATTTTTGCCTCCTTCCTGTTCCACTGCCCTGTCTGCCGTGCCATTTCCTGCTTTCTGGCTAGTCACTTGCTCTGGTGGCTGTCACTGGTACCTGTACCTATTTGTACATTTTGTTGTAGGTGTGGATTTTTGAGGCAGTCTCATGCAGTCCAGCCTGGCCTCAAACTCACTGTGTGGCTGAGGATAACCTTGAGAACTCCTAATTCGTCTGCCTCTACCTTCTAAGTGCTAGAGTGTTGCTGTGATGCGGCGGGTTGGGTTGCGCGCTGCTACGCCAGCTATTGCTGGGGTGCGCGGGTTTCGTGCCGCGTTGCTGTGCGGGTCCCTGGCTCTCCGCGGCTACCAGGCGCTGGCGGCTCTGCAGGTCGCTGTCAGCTGCCGGGCGGGTTCTCTTCCAAGCTGCTGGACACTCCCTCTGTGCACGTGATCCATTGGCCACTTGTGATGCGGCGGGTTGGGTTGCGCGCTGCTACGCCAGCTATTGCTGGGGTGCGCGGGTTTCGTGCCGCGTTGCTGTGCGGGTCCCTGGCTCTCCGCGGCTACCAGGCGCTGGCGGCTCTGCAGGTCGCTGTCAGCTGCCGGGCGGGTTCTCTTCCAAGCTGCTGGACACTCCCTCTGTGCACGTGATCCATTGGCCACTGGATCATGAGGGGAGGTGCAGGAACAGCGAAAGCAAGATCTTCGCGAGTGGTGATACAGCTTCAGTTTACTCAGTGATTCAGCTCCAGTTTATTAGGGGGAAACTAGAGAATTTATAGTGTGCAGGCAGTAGCAAAAGCCTCAGTTGATAGGTGCTCCTAGAATGCTTTATTTACATGTCGCGGTGGGCTTCTTGTCAGACAGTCCCTGATTATCACATAGAAAAAACCTGGTAGTTTCTATGCCAGAGGTCATGTTTTAGATAAGGCATCTGTGACGGGCACTTCAAAGTGAGCCAGGAAGAGAGCAGGAGGCGCCCTGCTGAAAAGGAGGGTCTTTCCATCAGGCGCCGAGCCCCTTAGGCTATCCGGACATGGAGAAACTGCGACCCTAACAGCAGGGTTCCCCAACAAATTAGAGTTGAATAGAAAGGCCATGAAATTATCCTATCCATATTAATGATGTTGGGCTCTGGAAGACGAGAATTCTTGCAAGAAGTGTCACTGGATCAAAAGTCCTTAAAGATGTAGTGACTTTCTTTAGATAATGTCTGCTGAAGTGTGCAGTGTTATCCTGGACAATTTATTTTGCCTGCTGCTCAGTGACAACCAAGCATGATGAAAATCAGATGCTGAGCTGTTCACAAACACACACAGCTCTGATTCCCACCAGAAGTCTATGAGATGGCAGCAATCCTCTTATCCAAATAGTATAATTACCCACTAGCTAAAACCCTCTCTACCTAGGAGGACTAATTAACAGACTGAGTAGCTAAGGTTCTCTCTCATTTGTTCAAATACAGCCTATCATGGTGCTTTTATAACACTGAGGTATAAGGTTTGCCGTTTCATCTGGTCAGGGAGCATTTTACCTGATAGAGTACTTCCCAATGTTTTACTCCTCAAACTAGGGAACATTGCTATCAGGCTGTCAGACAATGCCTGATTATCATATAGGAAAAACCTGGCAGTTTCTATGCTAGAGGTCATGTATCTGTGGCGGCCACTTCAAAGGTGAGTCAGGAAGAGAGTAGGAGGTGCCCTGCTGGAAAGCAGAGTCTCTGCATAAAAACGCCAAGCCCCTTAGGCTATCCGGACATGGAGAGACTGCAACCCAAACAGCAGGGGTCCCCAACACTAGAGTTACAGACATGTCACTATACCAGGCTGCAGTGTTAAATAAGTTTCCTCCCACACTCTGGTCACTTGTCTCTATCCCTTACCCCCACCAGCACTCTCCCTAATTGGTTCAGGATTCACATGACAGTGGTGGGCACAGAGTCACCAGATGGGTGGGGAATGTGTAATGAGATTCAGTACTGAGCTGGATCATATTGCAACATGGTGACAGTTTCATGAAGTTCTTATAGTAATAGACAAAACAGAACCAAGAGCCCCTGGCCTGGACTCACCTGGGGGCCAGGCCTCTGAGCAGCTCCATCCCAGTTGGTTGGTGGGTACAGCAAGTAGGTGGGTTACAACTATGTGGGTAAGTGTCTGCTATAGGCCTCAAATGTAATGTGGTAACACTTTTACCTTTTGTGTTGGTGGAAGTTAATGATCTGTTTGAACATTCCAAAAGTATTTGACAAATACATTTTGCTATAGGCCTCAAATGTAATGTGGTAACACTTTTACCTTTTGTGTTGGTGAAAGTTAATGATCTGTTTGAACATTCCAAAAGTATTTGACAAATACATTGCTGGGAACCTCAAGTAGCCAAGGTACCCAGTGGGAAAGTCTCTGCTACAGATTTCAGATGTTTTTGATAATATCCTTAGCTTTTGCATTGGCAGAAGCTAGGGGTCTGGTCGGCCAATATATTCCAAAGGCTTTACTTTAGAGTCACTGTTAGAAAATGTTAGACAAGGAGTGAGTAGGATTGAAAAAGGAAACCATTTCTCTGCAATTCTGCCTTCTTAAGGTTTGAGGGTCAGGTAGGTGCTGGCAGATGTTTTCCTCAAATGTTGTTTCCGCACTGGTTTCTCAACTTAGCCTGGGTCTGTGTCTTTCTCCGCCAGGCTTGAGGCTTTCCAAGTTGAGACATTTATCCTTCAGTCGCAAGAAATTTAGGGCAGACACAGGTGGGCAGTGAATAGCTATGAGAGGGCTAGAGAATTTCCCAAAGTAATTTTGGCTCTGAGTCATTCCAGTTCAGTCATGCAGCCTTGGACAGTCCTCCACATAGGTGTGGCATTTCTCTGGGAACTTGTTACATCCTATTCGTGTAAGTAACAACCCTGCACCCTTCTCTCCAGGTTGTGCGTGCTGGCTCTGTCCTGGCAGAGAACCCACTGTGCGGCGCTGTTAATCTGTGGGGAGTGAGGTGGTGAGCCCTTAGGGGACCCACCTATGCCAGGAAGCCAGCCAGTGCGCATAGAGGGAAGAGGGCCGCTCTTGCCCGATGGACTCTACTACATTTCGGGCAGACCGCGGTGCTCTGGCCTGCTGGACTCAGTACTGCGTACAGCTTGAGCAGGCCTCGGTGCTCTGGCCTGCTGGACTCAGTACTGTGTACAGCTCGGACAGGCCTCGGTGCTCTGGCCTGCTGGACTCAGTACTGTGTACAGCTCGGACAAGCCGCGGTGCTCTGGCCTGCTGGCCTCAGAACTGTGTACAGCTCGAACAGGCCTCGGTGCTCTGGCCTGCTGGACTCAGTACGACGTACAGCCGGGGCAGGCCGTGGTGGTCTGGCCTGCTGGATTCAGTACTGCATACAGCTCTGACAAGCCGCGGTGCTCTGGCCTGCTGGACTCAGTACTGCGTACAGCTCGGACAAGCCGCGGTGCTCTGGCCTGCTGGACTCAGTACTGCGTACAGCTCGGACAAGCCGCGGTGCTCTGGCCTGCTGGACTCAGTACTGCGTACAGCTCGGACAAGCCGCGGTGCTCTGGCCTGCTGGACTCAGTACTGCGTACAGCTCGGACAAGCCGCGGTGCTCTGGCCTGCTGGACTCAGTACTGCGTACAGCTCGGACAAGCCGCGGTGCTCTGGCCTGCTGGACTCAGTACTGCGTACAGCTCGGACAAGCCGCGGTGCTCTGGCCTGCTGGACTCAGTACTGCGTACAGCTCGGACAAGCCGCGGTGCTCTGGCCTGCTGGACTCAGTACTGCGTACAGCTCGGACAAGCCGCGGTGCTCTGGCCTGCTGGACTCAGTACTGCGTACAGCTCGGACAAGCCGCGGTGCTCTGGCCTGCTGGACTCAGTACTGCGTACAGCTCGGACAAGCCGCGGTGCTCTGGCCTGCTGGACTCAGTACTGCGTACAGCTCGGACAAGCCGCGGTGCTCTGGCCTGCTGGACTCAGTACTGCGTACAGCTCGGACAAGCCGCGGTGCTCTGGCCTGCTGGACTCAGTACTGCGTACAGCTCGGACAAGCCGCGGTGCTCTGGCCTGCTGGACTCAGTACTGCGTACAGCTCGGACAAGCCGCGGTGCTCTGGCCTGCTGGACTCAGTACTGCGTACAGCTCGGACAAGCCGCGGTGCTCTGGCCTGCTGGACTCAGTACTGCGTACAGCTCGGACAAGCCGCGGTGCTCTGGCCTCCTGGACTCAGTACTGTGTACAGCTCGGACAAGCCGCGGTGCTCTGGCCTGCTGGACTCAGTACTGCGTACAGCTCCGGCAGACCGCGGTCCACGACCCACCCGGGCTCTTCCACTGACTCTGCTCTCATCACTGCGGCGCCCGGCCGGAGGATCGAGCTCACGGAACAGAAAGGCGACAATGAGTGAGCAGACCCACCGGGAGGCGGCGCCCGCAAGCGGCTCCAGAGCGCCGTCTTGGGACGTCATCACGCCGCGTCGACTCGTCCTCCCTACGTCCCGCGGGCTCCGGGCGGAGATGGCTGAGCTGGGTCGGGTGAGGCTGCGCGACCCCAGGGCGTTGCTGCCGGCGGGGTTCTGGGCCGCCGTGGCCGTGTGGCTGGAGAGGCCGCACGTGGCCAACAAGCGGCTGTGCGGTGCCCGCCTGGAGGCTCGCGGGAGTGCCGTCCTGCCCCGCGCTGAGCCGGGGGAGCGGGGCCCGGAGGCCGGCGGACCCCAGCGGGGACAGGGACCGCAGCCGGAGGAACGGGGCTCGGAGGGACGCGGACCCCAGCGGGGACAGGGACCGCAGCCGGAGGAACGGGGCCCGGAGGCCGGCGGACCCCAGCGGGGACAGGGACCGCAGCCGGAAGAACGGGGCCCGGAGGTCGGCGGACCCCAGCGGGGACAGGGACCGCAGCCGGAGGAGCGGGGCGCGGGAGAGCGGGGATTGGGATCCACGGCGGGCCCCGAAGGCGACGCTCCGGCCGCAAACCTGGACGCGCTGTGGGACCGGCTTTCTCGCCTGGCGCTCGGCCGCCCGGAGGTGCTGGCCTTCCTGCTGGGCCCCGCCGCGGAGCCTCAGCCCGCAGCACAGCGGGAGCTCGTCCTGGTGCTCAGGACGGTCATCCCGAAAGCGAGCCCTCACTGCCGGTTTACGGCGCCGAGGAGAGAGGTAGTGGTGCAAGGTAGGAGCACAGTAGTCTATTGTGGGGGCTGGAGCGATGGCTCAGCGGTTAAGAGCACTGACTGCTGTTGCAGGGGACCCGGGTTCGGTTCCCAGCACCCACATGGCGGCTAACAATCTTCTGTAACTCCAGTTCCAGGGGATCTGATGCCCATTTCTGCCCACTTCTGACCTCCGTGGGCATTGCACGACGCGGGTACACTTACATACATGCAGACAATGCAACATACGGCTAACAGCTGCTCTAACTCCAGTTCCAGGAGACCCAGTGTCCTATTCTGACCTCAGTATCATTGAATGACACAGGCACACTTACATACATACAAAAGAAAATAACAAAAATAAATAGCATCTGTTGCACTCCAGGCCACGGAGAAGGCACTAACGACCCTTCAGTGCCTGTTCTCTTGTGATGTGCTGGGGTTTGGAGTGACTTGGAAGGGTGTGTAGGAATGTGTTGTCAGTACAGGTGATGAAGCCCTCGAGTCCAGGGTGTGGGACTGAAAGGCTTTGGGGAGAAGGTAAAGGACGAGTTGGGGTTTGTTGATAATTGAGCAGCTGTAGAGATGGAGGAGGGGAAGCTGTGTCCAGGAGATGGCATTGTTGGTCTTTCAGACAGACTTTTCCAGTGTGTGTTTCCTGTTGCAGCTATAGCAATGTAATAGTATGACAAAATTGGTCCTTGTGGAAGCCCTGTGGGTCACAATCCTGGTTGGCTCTGCTGGTTTCTCCCAGCTCTGGTCTCTGGCAAGGCCAGAATCCATGAGCTGACTGACTGCACTCTTACCAGGATGCTCTGGGAAAGACTGCAAGCTCATTCAGGCTGGCAGGATCCAGTGTTCAGGGTTGTAGAACCGGGGTCCCTGTTTTGTTCCTGGAGCCTCTTTGGCTCCCTTTACATGCTTGGAATGGAATTCCCTGACTTGCTCTTCTGTGTCTGACTGGAGAAAGTTCTCTGCCAGTTGGGGCTGATGGGCTTGGGTTGGGCCACTCAGACAACCCCAGTATCCTTCCTCTTAAGGTCTGTAACCTTAGTCACATCTGTAAAGTCCTTGCAACATAACCTATTTCTGAGTACTGAGCAGTAGTGTGGCCATCTTTGGAAACTACTGAGCCTCCCTCAAGGCTGCAGTCGCTGTAGGTGCATGCTGCCCCCTACATCTTCTGGTTACTGGCCATCTTTGCCTTCCCAAGACCTCCCAAGAGCACTGCTCCCTGCATCCAGTGTGGGAGTTCTTACAGCTGTTGTCAGCGAGGTCCAAACATTAATACTTTTCTATTTTCTGCCAAGAGGGCCTGTGGAAGTGACCAGGAGGGAGGCCAGCAGAGCTCTTTCCTTTCTCTTCGGAGGCTCCACCCCTCAATCAGCAGTGTTGGTGTTAGGATTGCTTTCCCCTCAGCTTCTGCCAGGGAAACGCATAACAGTGTTTACCTCCTTGGAGCCACCATGATGTGACTTTGAGCCCTGTGCCCATTATTAGCAGTATGACTCTGGGCAGGTTGGGTGGGCCCTTTGTGCCCCAGTTTTTTTATTTGTAAAATTGGATAATAGTTCAGTGAAATTGCACATTATAAAGCCCTTCGGACAGTTTCTGGTGCATGTATGTGCTTAATGACGATATCTCAGTGTGGACCTGGTGCACAAACCCATCACCCCAGTCCTGGAAGTTGGTGGTGGGAGAATCAGGAGTTCAAGGCCATCCTCAGCTACATAGTGAGTTTGAGGCCAGCCTGGACTACATGGATCCATATCATTTTTTTTTAAAAAAAAAAAAAGGACATCTGGGACTGGGGAGATGGCTCAGTGGTTAAGAACACTTGCTGTTAATCCAGAGGATCCAAGTCAGATTCCCAGCACCCATATGGCGGCTAACAATCACCCATAACTCCAGTTTCAGGGGATCCAACACACTCTTCTGTCCTCTGCAGGCATTGCATGACACAGGTGCACTTACATACAAGCAGGCAAAACACTCAAACACATAAAATAATAAAATGTTTTGTAAAATAAAATAATAAAAGTTAAAACGGACATCTTAATATGGGAGCAGGTCAGGGCGACCAGATGGTAAAGCTATGACCTCGAGTTGAATAGGTCAGAGTTCAAAGAGGTCATTTAATCCCTCAGTTTCTTTATATATAGCAGAGGATCTCAACCAAAGACAGTTGTGCCCTAGAAGTTTGTTGGTATTTGTAGGCTTTCTAAAAATTTATTTTTTAGGCGTTTGAGTGTTTTGCCTGCATGTATATTGCAGTGTTCCTGGGGGCAGGAAGAGGGGTTAGATCCCTGGAGCCAGAGTTAGGGATGGTTATTAGCTTCCCCGCGGACACTCAGAACTGGACTACATCCTCTGCAAGAGAACCCAGTGCTCTTAACTGCTAAGCCATCTTTCCAATCCTGTAGACATTTTTTAAAAAAGATATCATTTAGGATGGAGAGATGACTCAGTGGTTAAGAACACTGACTGTTCTTGCAGAAGACCTGGGTTCGAATCCCAGCACCCACATGGCAGCTAACAACTGTCTGTAACTCCAACAGCCTCTTCTGTCCTCTGCGGACATTGCATAACACGGACGCACTTTCCTACATGCAGGCAGTACATGGATACACATAAAAAAATAAAAATAAATATTAAAAAAAGATATCATTTATTATTGTGTATGGTGTGCGTGAGTGTACATGTGTGCCGTGAGAACACATGTGGAGGTCAGAGAGCAACTTTGTAGAGTCAGTTCTCTCTTTCCACTGTTATGTGGGTTTCTGGGATTAAACTCAGGCTGTCAGGCTTGCATACCAGTGGCTCTACCTGCAGAGTCATCTTGCTGGCCTTGACCTACTGTGCCGCCTTGTTGGCCTTTACTACCTGCTGAGTCAGCTTGTGGGCCCTGTTTGTAGACATTTTAATCACCATGCCTGGCGGAGCCAGGGAGTGGAGACACTACTGACCCCCAGTGGGCAGAGGCTGGGATGTTGCTGGGCGTCCTGCAGAGAAGCAGATGGCTCCATGACAGAGCCATCTAACCCTGAGTGCCAGGGATGCAGGGGCCACAGAACCTCCATCCAGATGACGGCAGAAGTGATTCTAGGTTGTAAAGTTGCTATGAGCTCAAAATGAGATGGCTCGTGTACAGAACAACATCCCCTTGTTTCACAGTGGAGCTGCACTTGTGCCAACCGTGAGGCCGTGTGACTGCATCCTGGTTCCCTTTGATTTTTCTCCTGCCCTTTCTGTCCTTACCACTCACCTCTGATCCCCTCGCAGCCTGAGCACACTTCTGCCCTCTGCATCTGCAGCTGTTCCTGTTCACGCTGTTCCAGCTCCCCCACAGCTCACTCTGACCTTCACTCTGCTCACAGGCCATGTTATTGGAGAGGACTTCTCTGACTACCCACTTTGTGGGGCGACACTCCTGAGTGCCATGTTCCCGCACCTCTCCCTGTCAGAATCCAGTAAGCCCCTGTCTCTACTTCATCCTGGCAGATCCTGCCATGGAAGGTGGATTTCAATTTGTTTTCTTGGTTTGTGAAGTGAAGTTACTTTCTTTTTTAAAAGAATTTTATGGGGCTGGAGAGATGGCTCAGCGGTTAAGAACATTGGTTGTTCTTGCAGAAGACCGGGTTTCAAATCCCAGCACCCACATGGCAGCTAACAACTGTCTGTAACTCCAGTTCCAGGGGCTCCGACGGCCTCTTCTGTCCGCCGCGGGCATTACATAACATGTAATGCATGTAGGGTCTACTTACCTACATGCAGGCAATATACGCATACACAAAATAAAAATAATAAAATATTTAAATTAAAAAAAAAATTATTACATTTTATTTATGGGGGTGGGGGTGAGCATGCACAAATATGCCACGGTGTGCATGTGGAAGTCAGAGAACAACTTGCAGGAGAGAATGGGTCCCAGGGATTGAGCCCAGGTTGTCCAGACTTGGCAATAAGCACCTTTACCTGATGAACTATATTGCTAGCCTGTGAGGTATAGTTCACCCTCATTTTGGTTTTCACTATTTTTTTTGATGTCAGAGGTCAACACAGTTGATTTTAGAGATGGAACCGCATAGAACCAAGCCTTGGTTTTCCATACACTGTAGTGCTGTAACTCCGGCAGCTGTGCTGTCTACTTGTACTTTGATGGGAAGGTGAGTGCAGTGCCACTGCAGGCAGTGTGTCTGCACACATGGGCTTTGGGTCAATGTTTCCTGTCCTGAACCAGCCTGATGGTTGAGCCGTGTTCTGTGCCACCCTCATCAGATCAGAAGTTGAAGGTCATGTGTGGCAGACGCTTGGCTATATCAGGGTATCAGGGACCCCCTTCTCTGACGTACGTGTGTGGGCCTGTCCCCCACCAAGGTGCAGCTGGTCCTCCCTACCCCCCCACCCCCAGTTCCCCCCAGTGCTGGGCAGCTGCCAAGAGTGGGAAAGCAGGCACATGCTTGTCACTGCCACTCTGCCGGCCTCCCTACGAGCTGCAGAGCAGTTGTGAGCTGCTGCCCTTGTCTTTTATCCCCAGATGTCCCCAGTGGAACTGTTACCTTTTTGCCTTTGGAGGAAGATGCTGAGGGGAACGTGGAGGTTAAGATGAGCAACATATATCAGATCCAGCTCCGTCACAGTGAAGGAGAATGGTAAGACCTGGGTGGCTTCTGTTCCAATGCTCTGCGATGTCCATCACTAATGCCTGTTGCTGGGCAGCACAGAAGAGACAAGGCCCTGTCTTGGTGGGATGGTTTCAGATGTGCTCTTGTCTTCTCTGCTGCATTTGGGGTTGGCTGGGCTTGCAGCCTAGGTGCAGCCCCGTCTCTGCATTCCATGTGGCCTTGATGATCTGCAGCACCCATTGAGGTAGTATGCTAGTCCGTTTTTACTGCTGTGGCAGAATGCCAGAGGCAGTCAGCTTAAAGAAGGTTTCAGGGCCAGTGAGATGGCTGTGGGTGAAAGTGCTTGATGCCAAGTCTGACAACCTGAGTTTGATCTCTAGGACCACATGGTGTAAGGAGAAAACCAACTTCTGTAAATTGTCCTCTGTTCTCCACAGGTGTGGGGACACACACGCTTGTGCGCACACACACCACACACACACCACACACATACACCACACACATACACCACACCCTACACACACCACACACACACCATACACACCACACACCACATACACACCCCATGCACACGCTATGCACCCCCATACACACCACACACACCACCCATACACCACATACATACCCCCACACACCACATACACCACATACACACACAGTACACACCCCATGCACACCCTGCACACACCACACACACCCCTCACCCCCCCACACCACATACACCCCACACACTCCACACACCCTACACACACCACACATGCCACATACACACCACACACACCCTACACACCCCACACACACCACATACATACCCCCACATACCCCCCCACCACATATACACACATACCACACACCCTCCACACCCCACACACACCCTCCACACCCCCCCACCACCACACACACACACCCATTCCTCCACCACACAACCACACACTACCACACACACCACACCCCCCACACCCCCCACACACCACACATACCACACACACACATACCACATACATACCACACACACAAATCACACACACACCCCCATACCACACACTCCACATACACACCCCCCCACCACACATACACCACCACACACACACACACCACACACCATACACACACGTATCACACACACACACACACACACACGAGGGGGGTGGCATCTTAGATTCTGCTTTTGGGAGACAGACGCGTGGCGTATGGCTGGGAGCTGAAGCCGGCCTCTCACTGCTGGCGTATGGCTGGGAGCTGAAGCCGGCCTCTCACTGCTGGCGTATGGCTGGGAGCTGAAGCCGGCCTCTCACTGCTGTCTCTCTTGTTTTTGAAGGTTCATGTCTATTTTAATTTTCTGTCCAGAGAGGTGGCATTCCGATGGTGTTGTCTATCCCACGCCTGCCTGGCTGGGAGAAGAGCTGCTGGCCAGGTTGGCCAGGTGGGCTGTGGAGAACAGGAAGAGTGAGTTTAAAAGCACACTTTCCCTCGTGTCTGTCACGCGCTACAGCAGGATGTACCAGGAACTCAAAGAGAAGTACAGAGACATGGTTAAGGTACTGCTGGAGGCGTGTCCACGGCCCTCCCTTGACAGGTGATGTGGACAGTGTCTGCAGGGAAAGTCTGTTCTCCCCAGACCTCCTAGTTGTTTGGATGTGGACATCAAGTCCAGTCCCCACTGAAGACCCACTGTGAATGCAGATGTCATAAGCCAGATGGATCTTTTGGTACATTTTTAAACCCAGAAGGGTTTACCAAAAGGGGAATTTTAATCTAAAGTCATTGATCATTGTATTAATTACAAAGTTAGCAAAGTTAAGGCTTTGCTTTTGTTCTTGGTTTTTGAGACAGGGTCTCCCTGTAGCCCCAGGTCTGGAAATCATGTAGGCTAGGCTGGTCTCCATCTCACAGAGATCTACCTGCCTCTGCCTCCCCAGTACTGAGAGTAAAGGCTTGTGCCACCGCGCCTGGCACAGAGTTTAAGTTTTGTTTAAATTTTGTTTTGTTTTTTTGAGACAAGTTCTCTCTGTGTAGGCCAGGCTAGTCTGAAACACACAGTCTTCCTGCCTCGGTTTCCTGAGTGCTGGGATTGCAGGCATGTGCCACCATGTGGGCCTGGCTAACTTAAAGATGTCTCTAAAACACGAGGAACTGAAGTACACAGGAAGTGCTCCAGAGGCAGCGCACTTCCCTCAACATGACTTTGAGTTAGTCCTTGCTCCTGTGAGGCAAAGTACCCGAAGTCTTGGGGCTTGGAGCCGTGACAGCGCATTGTAGCAGTGCAGTACGTGGTGTGCTGTTGAGCTGGCTGTGCACAGCTGGGCTCCCTCTGCCTGCCTGTGAACTACCCTTAAGGAATACCTTTAAGAAGGTCCCTGTTGTTCAGCTTCTAAAATTGTTGCCTAGGACATGGTCATCTGTTATCATGCATGGAACCTGGAAACGAAGTCTCGGCATCTGTGCTGACCTTGGAGCGTCAGATCTGCTGTGGCTGACCTTGGAGTGTCAGGTCTGCCCATGACTGACCTTGGAGTGTCCAGTGGCTGACCTTGGAGTGTCAGGTCTGCCCCTGGCTGACCTTGGAGTGTCAAGTCTTGACGTGGCTGACCTTTGAGTGTCAGGTCTGCCCCTGGCTGACCTTGGAGTGTCTGGTCTGCCCGTGGCTGACCTTGGAGTGTCAGGTCTGCCCCTGGCTGACCTTTGAGTGTCAGGTCTTGACATGGCTGACCTTGGAGTGTCAGGTCTGCCCGTGGCTGACCTTGGAGTGTCAGGTCTTGACGTGGCTGACCTTGGAGTGTCCGGTCTGCCCGTGGCTGACCTTGGAGTGTCAGGTCTTGACGTGGCTGACCTTTGAGTGTCCGGTCTGCCCGTGGCTGACCTTGGAGTGTCAGGTCTGCCCTTGGCTGACCTTGGAGTGTCAAGTCTTGACGTGGCTGACCTTGGAGTGTCAGGTCTTGACATGGCTGACCTTGGAGTGTCAGGTCTGCCCCTGGCTGACCTTGGGGTGTCAGGTCTTTACGTGGCTGACCTTGGGACAGCAGGTGGCTGACCTTGGAGTGTCAGGTCTTGACGTGGCTGACCTTGGAGTGTCAGGTCTTGATGTGGCTGACCTTGGAGTGTCAGGTCTGCCCCTGGCTGACTTCAGCACTGAGGCCACCTTTACTGCTCACGAGGCTCCTTGGTTATCGACCTGCATGTCCGTCATGGCCTGGTCCTGAGGAGAAGGTGTATGTTTAGGTATCTGTGAGTGTCCTGAAGTTAGGCTGGCAGCCAGCAAGCCCCATGATCCTCCTGTCTCTGTTCCCCCAGGGCCAAAGCTAAAGGTGCATGAACTGCCACACGTGTCTGGGAACTTAAGCTCTGATCCTCATGCTTATACTGCAGGCACTGAGTGTCTCCACAGCCCACCCTCCTCGTTTCATAGATCATTGCCTTCATCCAGACAAGCAGCGAGGGCGGGTAGTGGAGCACTTTCATCTGGTATCCAGTTGCTGCATCAAAACACCATACATCCAGTTTGTTTATTGCAAAGACTTGCTTTGGATCATGTTGTACAGGACATGTTCTGTCACATACAAGTAGTGTAATAACTGTGTGTCTTTGTGTAAATCACTTATTATAAGAAATCAAGCCGGGCATGGTGGCTCACGCCTGTAGTCCCAGCACTCCGGAGGCAGAGGCAAGCAGATCTCTGTGAGTTCAAGACTAGCCTGGTCCACATAGTGAGTTCCAAGACAGCTGGGGCTACAGGGAGACCCTGCTTCAAAAAGACAAAAAAAAAAAAAAATGAGAAATCAGTTGTGAATTTGTACTATATTTTTTATTTTATTGCATGATTGATTTAACTTAAGATTTTTGGGAATACTTTAAGTTATGTAAGGCAGCTGAACATCCATTTTCATTTTCTCTTGAAAACATTTTAGGTTTGGCCTGAAGTAACGGATCCTGCAAAGTTTGTCTATGAAGATGTGGCCATTGCTACGTACCTGCTGGTAAGAACATGTACATCACAGGAGCTGGAGAGATGGCTCATCAGTTAGGAGCACTGGCTACTCTTGCACTGGACCTGGGTTTGGTTCCCAGCACCCACATGAGGGCTAACAGCTGTCCATAACTCCAGTTCCAGGGGATCTGATGGCCTCTTCTGAACTCCTTGAGCATTGTATGATGACACAAGTGTACTTACTTACCTGAATGCAATACACTCACATACATGCATGAAATACACTCATACACATAAAATAAAATAGAAATAGTGAAATTTTTGTTGTTTTTATGTTCTTTTGCAAGACAGGGTGTCCCAGTAACCCCAGCTGGCCTGGAACTCACTATGTAGACCAGGCTGGCCTCAAACTCACAGAGATCCGCCTGCCTCTGCCTCCTGAGTGCTGGGATTAAAGGTGTGCTCCACCACGCCCTTTTTAAAATAAGAGAACGTGCGATTTTCACACTTAGTGGAGTTCGTGAAAGTTACCACTGGCAGATGCCCCCAGAAGCAGGGGACGTTTACCAAATCCATGACTTGTGGTTTGTCCGGATGGCTCCACATGCAGTGGTTTCACACTCCTACTTGACTTCTGCATGAGTACAGAGCATGTTTGAATTGGGAACTGTACCCAGCACAGGCTGGGTGGACAGCAATGATTTACAGTCATGGAGGTGTCAACCGACACGTGCCTTCTAGCTGTGGGCCTCAGCCTCTCTCCCTTAATTCTTCCTTAACCAGCTGACTGGCCAGCTCATTTGTACACGCTCTTAACTCTATACTCTTGATTTTCTTAACTGTCAAATGTTTAAACTAGAAATTTCCAATTTTCCTTTAACTTACAATTCTCTTAGTTTAGAAATTGCCTTTTTTTTTTTTTTAAATCAAAGCATTAAAAATTAAGAGATGTAGAAGAAGCATGAAGAAACCCCAAATCTAATCATCTTGGGTCACTCATGTCTAGAGACGGCCACTTAGATGTGGATGTGTTTTCTCGTGGTGCTGGGTGTGGAACCCAGGGCCTTATGCATGCCAGACACATGTTCTGCTGCTGGTACCACTAATCTATACCCAGCCTTGAACAAACAAAGCAGCTTTGATCCCTGTGCAACACCAGGGGAGAACAGCAGGGATCTTGGCCTCCTCGGGGTCCCCCCGAGTCTGTTCTGTTCACCTGCGTCATGTGTCTGAAGCCACAGGGCCTTGGGTGAGGTCTGGCCGTCCTACCTGTGGATTGGCATTTGTTAAGATTCTTTTTTCTTCTTTCTTTTTCATTGTAATTCTTGGAATGGAACCCAGGGCCTCACATGTGTTAGGCAAGTGCAGACCCTTTTTAAACTTTTGAGACAGGGAGATACCAGATTTCCCAGGCAAGCCTCGAACTTGCAGATCTCCTGCCTCATTATCTGGGAGCACGGGTATGACCTATGTCCAGTTGGGATTGTTCTGGAATAGAACGAGTGACCACATGCCTTGACTTGACCATCTCTCTCCTCAGATCCTGTGGGAGGAGGAAAGAGCTCAGAAGAGAATCTCCATCAAACAGTCCTTCGTGGACCTAGGGTGCGGAAATGGCCTCCTGGTCCACATCCTGAGCAGTGAGGGGGTGAGCATGGCTCTTTTCTTGGGGTTTCTCCAGGTCAGGCACAGAGGCCCCAGCGTTCTTTTTTGATGCTACTGTCTGGACTTGGAGACAGCTAGCCTTGACTCAGAATGGTGCCCACAGCTTCGGGAGCTTGGAAAGGTCACACCTTCTTCCCAGATGTTTATGAAAGGGTAGATTTGTGATGGTGACCCCTGTGAGGACCTGGAAACCAGGGTAAAGGGACTGAAGGAAGGTATCTGGGCCCCCTTCCTGTGTGGGCGGAATGAATCTGATTGCTCTAGGAGAGCAACAAGGGTATCCAGGATGCAGGGACCTTGACAGGACTGAGCACAGGCTCATAGTCCATGCACATTCTCTGGACACAGGCCACTGTGGTCCCTCTTAAAGACTTGTAGTGACCACTGATGGGTGCAGATTCTCACCAACCATGCAGGGGTGTAAGTGCAGCTGAGGGTGTGTCCTGGCTCCTGCTGGTTTGCTGTGATGGCCCAAACTTAACCCTTGATTTCAAAACTGCTCATTTCAGCATCCGGGCAGAGGGATTGATGTCCGAAGAAGAAAAATCTGGGACATGTACGGACCCCACACTCAGCTGGAGGTATGGCTCTTCCTGTGTGCTTGATTTTTCTCTCAGTCCTGATTGATCTCAGTGTGCTTCTTCCCAGGAGGCAGCTGTGGGCAGGAGTGTCTCTGGGGTTCAGCAGCACTCACCATGAACATGCACTTTAATGTGAGTGCCCTGAAATAGGAAGGAAGTGATGGGGGAAGCTTTCGACTTTGACAGCCTCTGGTTGTAGTGGCCTAGAGACACCTTCCCTGAGCTGTGCTGTGTGTCTCCTGTGAGATGCTCCCCGCTGCCTGCAGGGTGGAGGCATGCCGCTTCTCTCCAGGCCCGCTTCAGGTGTCAGCTCAGACATTCTGGATGGTGCTGCGCAGCCTACCAGAACCCCTCAGGGTGGCTTTTGGGTCTGGCTGCCCTCCCTCTATGTAGTACTGGTACCAGCTGCCCTTCTGGCTCCAGCGTCTGCTTGTCACCCACATTGGAGCTGATGTGATGAGATCATGGGTTCTCATTTGCTGGAGAGCAGTGTTACCAAGAGATGAAGAGGTGGCTGGGCATGGTGGACAGGCCTGCAGTGTGAGGGAGGCTGAGGCAGGGGACCACAGGTGTAAGTCCTGCAGGCTGCAGAGAAGTTCAAGACCAGCTTGGACAACTTACTGAGATTGTCTCAAAATCAAAACTAAGAAAAAGAGGGCTGGGGATGTAACTCGGTGGCAGAATGCTTGCTTAGCTTGCCCAAGGTCCTGGGTTCAGTGTCTAGGGTAGAAAAAAGTTTGCTTTTCAGGCCAGTGAACTGGCTTGGTGGATGAAAGTGTTTGCTGAGAAAGCCTGATGACCGAGTTTGATGACCCTAGAACCCATGGTAACAGGAGAGACCCAACTCCCTGGAGCTGTCATCTGACTCACATCCTTGCACTCACAGGCCTGATGATGATGATGGTGATGATGATGATAAATATTTTCATTCCATTTTAAGTGTGTAGGAGAAGAATTTTGTACCAGCCACTCTTCTTGTTGCTATAACCAAAGACCTGTCAAGAAATATGTTAAGGAAAAAGGGTTTACTTTGGCTCATGCTTTGAGGGGAAGCATGGTGGCAGGAAGGTGAGGCAACTGGCCGTGTCTGTGTTCGCTGTCAGGAGACAGAAAGAGGAGTTGCTCAGCTCACCTTACTTCTAGTCCTGCCAGGACCTGGGCCATAGCATGGTGCCACCAAATTCATGGAGGGTCTTCCTTCCTGAGTTAGACCTCTCTGTAAGCATGCTCATAGACATACCCAGAAGTATGTCTCCTAGGTGATTCTGAATTCCATCAGGTTGACAGTCAAGTGTAATGAGCTCTAAGAATTCAGCAGCAGCAGCTGCTGTTCCTGTCTGTCCCATCCCTGCCCACAGCTCCTGCTTCACACACAAATAGAAGAGACAGCTCTGAAGTCCATTGTTTCCTTTTCCCTCATCTCCTTTTACACTTGAATAGTATTAGGAAAAGGGTTGAAGGAAGGGGACCTTGCTGTAGTACCCGAGTCTTTTCTGCCTTCTGAATTCATGGTTGCTTTATTCTGTCAGGGATTCATAGTGCTTTGTAGATTCATATGTTAGGAAATTTGGCCAAGCATGTTTGTACACTCCTGTAATCCTAGCTCTTGGGAGGCAGAAGCAGGAAGATCAAAAGTTCAAGGCCAGCCTCAAGTATGCAGTGATCTCAACTACATAATGAGCTCAGCCTGGGCTGAGTTGAGACCCTGTCTCAAAAAATAAAAAAGGAAAGAAATGAAAGCTGCGCTTTTTTTTTTGTCTTTTTGAAATTTTTGAAGCAGGGTCACCCTATAGCCCCAGCTGTGTTGGAACTCACTATGTAGACCAGGCCAGCCTTGAACTCACAGAGATCCTCCTGCCTCTGCCTCCCAAGTGCTGGGACTACAGGTGTGCACCACCAGGCTTGGCTCAAAAAGCTGCTTTTATGATCAAGCATGGTGACGTACGCCTTTAACCAGCACTCAGGAGGCAGAAGCATGCAGATCTCTGCGAGTCCAAGCCAGCCAGGGTTACACAGCAAGACCCTGTCCCAAAAGAAAGAAGGAAGGATGCTCTTAGAACCTTAGGTTTGGCCTGATGTGGCTCCACGTGGTGTAAGGACAGACCTCAGCAGACTGCCCGAGAGTGCCTGGATCTGGCTTCTGCCTACTTTAGGAGCAGACCTCAGCAGACAGCCTGAGAGCACCTGGATCCAGCCTTTGTGGTGGGGAGCCTCCCCAAATTGCACCGTGCCCAAATCCCTAATTGGGATTATGTGAGGCTCCTCCCACTTTGCCGGGGCTAGAACTCTCTGCCCTACAGTAGGGACTGAGACCTTAGCAGACTGCCTGAGAGTGCCTAAATCAAGCCTCTCCTTAGCAAACTTCCCAAATTGTGCTGTGAGTGCCTGCTAGTAGAGATCCAGACATTAGAAGGAAGCCTGAGTGTACCTGACTGGAACCTGACTTGGGCCTCTGTGGGAGCTCCTGAGTAGCTGATCTGAAGCCATCAGTTCCCTCCAATATAAAAGAGAATCTGAAGCCTAGACCAACCAGCTTTACATACCCAATAAGAAAACATCCAAGACACAGCAATAATGCAAACAGAATCAGACTTCAACCCAACAAAGGAAGGCTTGGGTTAAACACCAGAATCACAAACAACAAAAGAAATCCACATGCCAGAATCACAATGGAAAAATAATAATATGGAAAACCAAAACAGTATGTTCCCACCCAACAGTATGTTCCTGTAAAAGAATTCTACAAAGAAGAACCCCCTAGAGATAATCCAGGACTCCGAATTTAAAAGAACAATCATAAACATGATCAAGGAATTCAATGAATTTAAAGAAGATACAAACAAATCAAAGAACTAAAAGAAGATAGGGATAAACTTCTGAATGAATTCACAAAACAGAAACATTGAAGAAAACTCAGGCTGAAATGAAGAAGGAACTGCAAAACTCAGTAAGCCAACTTGAAACAACAGGGGAAAGCCTCACAGATACAATGAATGAAATGGAAAACAGAATATCAAGACTGGAGGATAAAGTTGAAGAATTGGACTGCTTAAGCAAAGGTTATGAATTTAAAAAAATATTTTATTTTTATTTATGTGTATGCGTGTATTGCCTGCATGTAGGTAAGTGCACCCATGTCATGCAGTGCCCACGGAGGACAGAAGAGGCTATTGAATCCCCTGGAACTGAAGTTATGGACAGTTGCTGCCATGTGGGTGCTGGGATTCAAACCTGGGTCTTCTGCAAGAACAGTCAGTGTTCTTAACTGCTGAGCCATCTCTCCAGCCCCAGATTATGAAAAAATTTTTTAAACACAGGAATGGAATATGCAGGAAATATGGGATACCATGAAAAGACCAAATCCACGTATCATAGGCATAGAGGAAGGAGAAGTATTTCAGGTTAATGGTATTGACTAGATCTTAAACAGGATTGTAGAAGAGAATTTCCCAAAATTAAGGAAAGCTCTCCCCATACAAGTGCAAGAAGCACATAGAACACCAAATAGACAGGACCAGAAAAGAAACTCCCCACAGCATATCATAGTAAAAACACTAACTGTTCAGAACAAAGAGAGAATACTGAAAGCTGAAAAAAGGGACTCACATACAAAGGAAAGCCCATCATGATTATAGCTGACTTATCAGTGCAAACTTTGAAAGCCAGAAGAGTCTGGACCAAAGTATTCCCAGTTCTAAATGACCCTAGATGCCAACCCAGAACACTTTACTCAGCAAAAATGTCTATTATAGTTGAAAGGGAAAGAAAAATCTTCCATGACACTAATAGGCTGGAAGAATACATGTTTACAAAACCAGCCCTTCAAAGAATACTTAAAGCAATAAAAAGAATGGAGAAAGGAACAAGTATACCCCAGGGGTAACAGAAAGAAACTAAAACAAAGGTATAATTCTGAAAACACAAAATTAGACAAAGAATGCAAACAGTATTCAAAATGACGGCAACCAGTACACATCTTTCAATAGTAACTTTAAATATCAATGGACTGAACTCCCCAATCAAAACACACAAGCTAGTTGAATGGATTAAGAAACAAAAATCCATTCTTTTGTTGTCTGCAAGAAACCCATCTCACCTTCAAGGACAGGCACTACCTTAAGGTGAAAGGATGGAAAAGAATATTCCAAGCTAGTGGCACTAAGAAACAAGCAGGGGTTGCAATTCTAATATCTGACAAAGTAGACTTCAAACTAAAATTAATCAGAAGAGATAAAGAGGGTTACTTCATTCTGATCAAAGGAACTATTAACCAAGAAGTATTACAATCATGAACATATTTGCACCAAACTCTGGTGCACCCAACTTCATAAAAACAACACTATAGGATTTTAAGACACAGATTAACCCTATCTCATTAATAGTAGGGGAGGACTTCAATACCCCACTGTCTCCATTAGACAGGTCAACCAGACAAAGAATAGATATCTGATTAAATGATACCATACATCAAATGAACCTAACAGACATCTACCAAATATTCTACCCAAGCACCAAAGAGTACACTTTTATTCAGCACCCATGGAACTTTCTCAAGAATTGACCATATACTGGGGCACAAAACAAACCTCAACGAATACAAAAAAAAAAAAATTGAAATAATTCTAGGCATTCTATCAGACCACAATGCAATAAAGTTTAAAATCAATACTGGAAGAAGCCCTAGTAACTACATGAACTCATGGAGAATAAACAACAACACACTCTTGAAGGATGAGTGGGTCAAAGGAAAAATTAAGAAAGAAAAGTATCCCTGGTATTAAACAGGACAATGCAACACAACAAAACCTCTGGGACAGTACTGAGAGGGAAGTTTATAGCTCTTAAGTGCCTACATTAAAAAAAAAAATCAGAAAAAGTACAAATAAAAGATGCAACATTCCAACTCAAGACTCTGGAAAAGCAAGAACAAATGAAACCCAAACCTAGTAGACAAGAAGAAATAACAAAAATCAGAGCAGAAATTAATAGAGACAAAACCATACAAAGACTCAATGAATCTAAGAGCTGGTTCTTTGAAAAGCTAAATAAGAAAGACAAACCCTTAGCCCAGTTAACCAAAGGAAAGAAAGAGCAACTCCAAATAATCAAAATCAGACATGAAAGGGGAAACATCACAACAGACACCCTAAAGATCTAGAACTTTATTATAAGGGAATCCTTTAAAAACCCATACTCTAATGGAAAATTTAATAAATTTGAAGACCTAAAAGAAATGGATGGGTATCTAAAATCATGGGAACCACCTAAATTAAGCCAAGAGGAGATCAACAGTTTAAGAAGACATACAAGGAAACCAAAACAGTAATACAAAATCTCCTGACTACAAAAAGCCCAGGCCCAGATGGATTTACAGCAGAATTCTGCCAGACATTTAAGGAAGCCTTCCAACCAATACTAGTAAAGATACAACCAAAAAAGAAAAATATAGACCCATATCCATGAACAACACTGATGCAAAAATTCTCAGCAAAATACTTGCACAATGCATACAGACACAGATCAAAAAGATCATCCACCACGATCAAGTGGGCCTTTCAGCTTTATTCCAGAGATGCAGGGATGGTTCAATATACGCAAGTCAATAACCGTCATCAATCATATAAATGGACTCAAAGACAAAACCACATCATCATCTCAATAGATGCACAGAAGGCCTTCGACAAAATTCTGCATGCATTCATGATAAAAGTTCTAGAGGGAATTGGACTGGAGGGAACATACCTCCACGTAATTAAAGCTGTATACAGCAAACCCACAGTCAACATCATTCTGAATGGAAAAAAACTGGAAGCATTCCCATTGAAATCAGGAACCAGACAAGGCTGTCCACTATCTCCACTCCTTTTCCAATAGAGCAATAAGACAGGAGAAGGAAATTAAAGGAGTACTAATTGGAAAAGAAGAGGTCAAACTATCCCCTTTGCAGATGATGCTATACCTAAGAGATCCCAAAAATTCTACCAGAAAACTGATCAACACTTTCAGTAAAGTGGCAGGTTACAAAATTAATCTACAAAAATCAGTATTCTTTCTATATACCAGTAAGAAGCAAGTGGAGAAAGAATACATGGAAACCCTCCCATTCACAATAACCTCAAAAAAAAAAAAAAAAAAAATCTTGGCGTAAACCTGGCCAAAGACATCAAAGATCTCTACAATGAAAATTTTACATCTTTAAAGAAAGATTGAGGAGGATACCAGAAGATGGACGGACCTCCCATGCTCATGGATTGGAAGAATTAATATTGTGAAAATGACCATCTTAACCAAAAGCAATACATAAATTCAATGCAATCCTAATAAAAATCCCCATGACATACTTACAGAATTAGAAAAAAAAAATCCTTAAATTCGTATGGAGGCACAAAAGACCCTGGATAGCCAAAGCAACCCTGAGCACAAAGAGCAATGCTGGGATTACTATAACAGATCTCAAAGTATACTACAGACCTATAGTCATGAAACAGCATGGTACTGGCACAAAAATAGACACATAGATCAATGGAACATCATTGAAGATCCAAACCCAAGTACATGCAATTTCAGACACCTGGTAATTGACAAAGGTGCCAAGAAAGCACAGTGGAGGAAAGACAGCATCTTCAACAAATGGAGCTGGCAAAACTGGATCTCCACCTGTGGAAGAATGAAACTAGATCCTTACCTTTCATCTAGCATAAAAGTCAACTCCAAATGGATCAAAGACCTCAATGTGAAACTTGAAACTCTGAAACTGTTAGAAGAAACCATTGGCAGTAACCTATAAGAGATGGGTGTAGGAAAGGACTTTCTCAATTGGGTACCAGTTGCTCAGGAATTAAGGTCAACAATCAACAAGTGGGACCTCATTAAACTAAAAGCTTTTGTACAGCAAAAGAAACAATCCAGAAAGTGAAGAGAAAACCCAGAGTGTGAAAAATCTTCACCAGTGACACATCTGATAGAGGTTTAATATCCACAGCATACAAAGAACTCAAAAAACAAAGAAGCAAGAAAGCAAATGACCCAATTAAAAGATGGGCTAAAGATCTAAGTAGAGTTCTCAAAGAAGAAATAAAGATGACTAAGAAACATCTTAAAAAGTATTCAGCATTGTTAGTAATAAGGGAAATGCAAATTAAAACCACCCTAAGGTTCCACCTTACCCTAGTCAGACTGGCTAACATCAAGAGAACCGATGATACCAAATGTTGGCAAGGATGTGGGGAAAGGGGAACGGTCATTCACTGCTGGTGGGACTGCAAACTCTTGCAGCCTCTATGGAAAGCAGTGTGGAGATCTCAAAAAACATAAAATGAACCTACCATATGACCCGGTTATACCACTCCTTGGCATGTACCCAAAGAACTCATCCTATTGTAGAGACACTTGTACAACCATGTTTGTTGCTGCTCTTTTCACAATAGCTAAGAGATGGAAGCAACCTAAGTGTCGTGGATAATGAAAATGTGGTATATTTTCACAACGGAGTTCTACTCAGCAGTGAAGAAAGAGGAAATCATGAAGTTTGCAGGTAAATGGATGGCTCTAGAAACTGTTATATTAAGTAAAGTAACAGACTCAGAAAAACAAAAGACATATGTTCACCTTTGTTTGTGGAGCCTAGCACCGAACCTTGTAAGTAAGTGCATATCTTGATGTCACTGCAGGAACCAGGAAAATGGAAGGAAACCAGGGAAGAATAGTAGGAGAAGAATAGTAGGAGACAGGTGTTCTAGGGAAGAAACGTGTAAAAAGGGGTAGTTACAGGGAGATGGGGAAGGAGGGCTGTACAAAGAACTATGGGAATAGAGGGAAAGAAGGAGCTCAGTAGGAATGGGACCATAGCAGACAAACTATCAAAGGAGAATGGGGAAAATGAGGACACTTTAAATGGGGAGGGCGGGGAGGGAGGACAAGACAGGGAGAGAAAGACGAGAGATAAATAATGCCTAGCTAGTATTAAAAAAACAATTGTATTAGTCCAAAAATCTACTGCAAAATTATACATACATTATCTCTACATGAGTCCGTGTGTATAGCTGAAGACCACATAACTAGAAACAGGGCCAGACAGGAGAAACCTTCCTTTGAGTTGTAGGCCAGGGTGGTCCAAGAGACTTCACAAATTGAGCAGGCTATTGCCACAGTCCTTGATGGCCTCCCAGAACTTGATGGTAAGACCCTATTCCTGAAGACTGAGACGGAATATATTTTAGACACACGATCTGGAGCAATGGAGCTGGTACTGACCTGGAAGCCACCTCCCCTGAAGGCTAGCTCTCATAGCTTTGGAGAGCACTATGCAAGCTGCTATGGGAGAACATCAATCTATGGTCCAATCCTACCTTGAAGGCGTGAGAACCACATCAATGACCAGTGGTACAGTAGTGGCACTTTTATCTTGGGGGTAATCAGCTGCCTAATTAGACTTAAAGCCTACTCAGTGAGAGGAAACTTATGTCTGGTACTGTAAACCTAGCCAAGTACACATCGCTGGAGAGGTCATAGATCTTATAGAAAACCCTTAGGCTGTCACATCCCTAGACAAATGTAATTTCTTACAATGTGCAAAGTGTGGATCCTTAAATTTACAGACAAGTATCCCAGCCACCACCCATCAAAGTAGCTTCTTTTTCAACAGAGAGATAATTACAGACTTCCACAACTGGTCATACGCAGAGATTGTGAACTGCCCAAGCCTACGTGGCACATATAGGATGCAGCCTCTACACCTAAGACTCACAGAACGTAGAACAAGGGATGGAGAGAACACTAATGCATCTTTCAGTTCTTGTCAATGAAGCTCCCTCATGCAATAGTGGGCCAGGAAAGCAAAAGGCCACAAATGGCCAAAACACAGAGACTAAGAGTCTGCAGACTATGGGTCCTTGGAAAGAACTTCTGTATTAAACCCCACCCACCCAGGGCTCAGGGACCATTGCAGAAGAGGGGGTGAAAAGATTGTAAGAGCCAGGGAGGAGGTGCATGACCATGTGGAAATAGTCTTACAGGCACCTGGGACCCTTCTCATACAGACGTACAGCAGTGCTGTCAGCATGCACAAGACCCTTGCAAACAGGCAGACGAAAACCCAGCACAGAACTGAGGAAATGAACAGCAGGCCCCAACCATAGTCGAAGAATTTTTGTCAGCTGATTACTGCTGGGTGAGGAAGAGCTGATCTTGAAGAGAGACAGTCTAGACAAGCTGACTAAACCCTGGTGGATGAACTTGCCTGGAGGGACATGTCAGGACACTAACTTTACATAATAGGCCTTAATACAAATGACAGAATGTATGAACTCCAATGGGGGGGCCTATGGGTAGGGCAAGGGGGAAGGGGGGTTATAAAGATGATTTTGTGTATAGAATACACAAAAATTCAATAAAATTTTTTAAAAAAGAATCTTAGGTTTGAGGACTGTTAGTAAGCTAGATGTGTGGAGACAGGTGTCAAGTCCACAGATCCTCAGACTCTGAACTGCACATGAGGCTGATGCTCAGTAGTAACAAGGTAGGTGCCTGTGTCACTATGTTCCTAGCTCTTACCCCCTCCATAGGCACAAAGTCCAACAATGACTTGGCATTAAGTCCTGACTTACTTCAGGAAGCGCTGGCCATTTTGAGGTGCTCTCAGGAACCATGTAGCTGGTTTGAGGTGTTTATTAGAGGTTCCCCAGAACCTGCCTTCCCGTCTCCATAGGTACAAAATCCAAACAGTGACCCAGCAGTAAGTCCTGACCAAGGGAAGGGCTAGCCATTGTGAGGTGGCCTCAGGAAATCTGTAGAAAGTTCAGGGCCTGCCTTGGGCCCATCCATGGCCACTTGACCTGAGAACCCCTTCAAGCTTCAGTCAGGGCAGCATGCCCACAAGAACCCTGCCTCCTTGCTGCGCCAAAGCTCCAGTCTCATGCCAGTCTCTCGTGTCCCATGTGGGGTGAGGTGGAAGTTGATTGCGCTTCAGCAGAGCCTTTGCGTCGCCTCTGGCTGTGAGGTTTCACTGGCAGCTGTGTGCTGTTGGAGTGATTTCCTTCTAGCTGCTGTTGAGTGAATTCTGTGGTAGTTCCGTCTAGAAATTTCATCCAGTCTGGCATACAGCTTCTTTCAGCCCACCAGTTCAACAGGAGAGCATTTAAAACTTGTTTGTGACTGAGTTGCGAGGATCCCAGGTAAATTACCTTTGCTTCGTGGAGCTGTGTGTCAGATAGGAAGGGTGCAGTTTGCTGTGTTAAGGCCAGTTGAGGCTTTTTATGAAGCAGGTGGGACTGTTTCCAGCGCTCCATGGCAGGATTATAGCAATTACAGGACTCAAATAAAGACTTGATTAGTGAAGAGACGAAGGGCAAATTTAAGGGTAGAACAGTGAAATGATGACTACGTGCTGCTGACTGCTTCCTGTGTGGGCTGTGCACTTACCAGCTGGACAACGGAAGGGTCAGTGTTTCAGTTCCTGTGTGAACAGCTGTGGCAGCAGAGCTCTGACAGTAAGGTTTGGTGTAGGGACAGCTGGAGAGGCCCTTATGTCCAGCAGTGCTCCATCCGCCTGCTCAGTCCCGCACCTTCACAGGTGAGGAAGGAGGCTCTGGTTGGTGGTGTGCCTCTTTGCTCTGTTTCTATTGGTAGTTCATGGAGATGTCACTCTTGGTGATTCAGGCTGGGCTGCTGACCATCAGGAAGAGGGGTGTGCAGAATGGAAGGCCACAGCAGCTTACCAGTTTACCACCTCACTTCTCTGTCAGTTCCTCTAGGTTCATGCAAAATTTAAGGTTTCAGTCATCAAAGGGCGATTAGGGGGCTAGAGAGATGGCCCAGTGGTTGGGAGCACTGACTGTTCTTGCAGAGGACCTGGGTTTGGGTCCCAGCATCCACATGGCAGCTATGAACCGTCCCTAACTCCAGTTCCAGCGGATCCGATGCTCTTTTCTGACCTCCTTGGGCACTGGGTGACACAAGTGCTCTTACACACATGCAGGCAAAACACTCATACACATAAAATAAGAATAACAAATAAAAAAAAGGTTTTGTTTTTTTTTTATCTTTTTGAGACAGGGTCTCCCTATAGCCCCAGCTGTCCTGGAACTCACTGTGTAGACCAGGCTGGCCTTGAACTTACAGAGATCCACCAGCCTCTGCCTCCCAAGTGCTGGGATTAAAGGCGTGCGCTACCACATCTGGCATAAAAAAAGTTTTAAAAAAGGAGATTAGTACCCAGAAAGGTGCCCTTTTAGGGGTGACCTTCAAAGTTGTCAGTGGTTTGTGTCCTTGAGGGGTGAACCAGGGGCAGGGACAGTCACTTCGTTGCTCTGGGTGACTCAGGTGCAGAGGGATCCCATAGGATCATGTGGCTGTGGGTTGTGGTTCAGAGCATGTGTCCTGCTGTCTCGGCAGGTTTTGGAGGTATATTGATGATTTCTTATTGTGTGCCATCCTTAAGGAAGGTTCCATTACCCCGAGTGACAAGACCCTGTTCCCTGGTGTGGACTGGCTGATTGGTAACCATTCTGATGAGCTCACTCCTTGGATTCCTGTCATTGCAGCCAGGTGAGCGGAAGAGGAGGCAGGTGACTGTGTTCCCTCCTGGACACACTGTCCAAGATGATGGCTCCTGGCGATGTGTGGCTGTGTGGCTCTTGATGTGGTAGCTGAGGTCATTGAAATGATCGTGTGATGGATACACTGAGTAAATTGGAATCTACCTGCTTTACTTCTAAAATGGTGACCACTGGAAAACACAAGCCACATACTGGGCTCCCCGAACACTTCTGTTGATCATACTGGTCAGCAGACTCTACCCAGTGTTGAAAGATACATTCTCCTTTGAAAGTCTTCTGATTCTGGGAGGGTTTGGCTTCAGGGGAAAAAAAAATCTATCTGCCCTTCACAAATGGGAGCTCCGGGGCCATCAGAGAACGCCTATGCCTTCAGGGACCTTGGAACAATGGGGCTCCTTATCCTGCCTGGACTCTGAGCTGTTTCTGCTCCCACAGAACTGCTGCAGGTTGAGTCTGAACTTACCTTTGCTGTGCCTGCCTCGGTGAAGTTCAGTGTGCTTCAGAGAACTGGGGTTGCAGTGGGTCAGACTAACCACGTGGGAAGTTATGTTAATTAGATTTATATTTTATTGAAAAGACACACTCTGCTGTGTGGTTTTTAGAGATTTACAGGGGAAATTCATGTTTCCCAGAACCTACATGGCCGCTAACAACTGTCCATAACTTCAGTTCCCTGGGATCCGATGTCCTCTTCTGGCCTCTGTGGGCACTGCATGCATGGATGCACTTACTTATGTGCAGACGAAACACTCATATAAAAATAAATTAAAAAGATAATAAATACAGGAGCAGCCAGGCACTGGAGAGATGACTCGGGTTAAGAGCACCCGCTGTCTTCCAGAGGTTCCAGCACCACACAGTGTTTCACAACCACCTACATAGATGTACTGCACATAGATGGTTTCTGTGGCTCTCCCAGGTCTTCCTATGACTGCCGGTTCTTCGTCTTGCCCTGCTGCTTCTTTGACTTCGCAGGGCGATACCGCCGGCGGCAGAGCCGGAAGACGCAGTACCGAGAGTATCTGGACTTCGTCCTGGAGGTGGGGCTCTCCTGCGGCTTCCACGTGCAGGAGGACTGCCTCAGGATCCCTTCTACCAAGCGGGTATGTGTGACCTGGCCATGCAGAGGTGGGTGCGGAGCTGGGGCCGCACCAGGAAGCCATGCTCCTACTTCGCCCGGGTTCCTTTGGATGTTCCCTTCGTGTTCACCCTCGGCCCCCGTGTGCTATTCCTCTAACTTGGCAGCTCTTGCTCCTCTGAGCTCGTAGGTTTGGGAAGTTGCTGGGTTGGTCCGGGGGTTGGCAGAGGCACCCTCAGGTGGCAGCCTTTCACCTGCCATTCTACTCGTCTACTCCCCGTTTAACCAAGGACTCTCGTGTAGTCTTCTGAGTGTTGCAGTGGGGTAACGTGGGACTTGCTTAGTAGGTACTTAGTAGGTATACCAGGTGACTGCTGAAGACCAAACACTTGCCCTGTGCGGCTCTGCTCCAAACACAGAGCATGTGGCAGGGCCTGGGTATCTCTTAACAGGATGATGATCCCCTTGCCTGGTTGTCCTGTGCCCTCGTTTTGGACTAAGTACCAGAGGTTAAGTGTAGAAGAAGGAAATTCCTTAGATGCATTGGGTGGCCCCCGTGCACCAAGCATCTCAGGCCTTAGGCTGGCAGGGTGACATCAATAAAGCCCTAGCCTCTCATGGCCCCTGGAGACCTTCAGAGATGACCCTGTGGCAGAGGCAAGTCCAGTCAGGACCATCCAAAGTAGAGTCCTCGTGGACTTTTACTGTTAGCTCTTTTATTTGATTTTTTTAAAATTCATTTGGTTTTTTTTTTTTTTTTTTTTTTGGTCTTTTTGAGACAGGGTCTCCCTGTAGCCCCAGCTGACCTAGAACTCGCTATGTAGACCAGGCTGGCCTCGAGCTCACAGAGATCCGCCTGCCTCTGCCTCCTAAGTGCTGGGATTAAAGGCGTGCGCCACCAAGCCTGGCTAGCTCTTTTATTTTTTTATCTAGCTAAACAAATTTTTTGATTTTTATTTTATTTTTAATTTTTTTGAGACAGGGTCTCCCCATAGTGCCCAACTGGCCTAGAGAACTCAGTGTGTAGACCAGACTAGCATGGATCTCATAGAGATCTTACTGCCTCTGCCTCCCAAGTGCTGGGATTAAAGGCATATGCAACACCACACCTAGTTTTTATTTTTATGTTTATGTATATTTTGCCTGAATGCATGTAAGTACACCCATCCATGCAATACCCACAGAGGCCAGAAGAGGCTATCAGAGCCCCTGAACCTGAGTCCTCTGCAAGAGCAGCCAGTGCTCTTAACTGCTGAGCCATCTCTCCAGCCCCAACTACTTAAAATTTTAAACTGTTTATATTGATGCCAGTCTTTAAAATAAGGGTGTTTTGGACTGGAGATGTGACTCGGTGGGTGGTGCTTGCACAAGGTCTTGTGTGTGACAGACGTCTAGAACCCTGATGGAACCTGTGCTTCAGCCCAAGGGTGCTCTGTGAAGAATGCTGGGACAGCTGACAGCAGCCTGCTGAAGTACTCTGTCTTCAAACACAGGTCTGCCTGATTGGGACATCCAGGACATACCCACCTGCTGCGGAGGTCTGGATGGACCAGCAGAGGATGCAGTATCTCCAGAGAAGGCAGGGCGGCCTCCAGAGCCCGCCTGGGGAGGAGCACACACCACCTACACCCCAGGCTACTGCCTGTGATGCTGGTCACCGAGACAGTCACATGGCTTTGGATGCTGGGGCTGAGTACGTGCCCGAGGTCCCTGCTGCTGAACATGGAGGAGGAGCTCTGGCCAGTGGGCCCTGGCTGCCTGGGTTCCGGCCTAGAGAAAAGGTGGAATGCGTGAGGAATTGTGCTGCCCTCCCTCGAGACTTCATCGACCAAGTGGTTTTGCAGGTGGCAAATTTGTTGTTGGACGGAAAGAAGTTAAACCCAGGAAGCTCTCTGGACCCCAGTGTGAAGGCCTGGAATGGAGGAGGTAGGGCACCCTCCCCAGAGAAAAGGCTGGGTGAACAGCTTCTGCAGCGGACTCTTCAGCTCTTACGGTTCCGGCAGCAGAAGTGCTTGGGCTTTTCAGGGGAGGAAGGCAGAGGCAGGTTGTGTGAACTTTACAGAGGTCAGGTGCAGAAGCCAGGGCTGCTTAGGTTCATCGGTGGAAATGATACAAACGGAAAAGTAGGTCACTGAGTGCCCCACCGCCACAGTGCACTCTTGAATATAAATATGACACTTTAATTCTGTCAGTCCCTAAATACAAGACTGTTGCCATGGAAGGAGACAGTGGTGTGGAGGTGGGGTTCAAGCAAACCAGCCAGGACTTAAAATACTGTTAAGAGCTTCCATGTATGGAGCTGGATGCTCCTCTCAGCCAGCAGAGGGCAGTGTGGGGCCATCCACTGGCAGAGCCACCACTGCTCCTGGAGTTGGGGCTGTTGCTGGAGAGCCAGGAGTCCGTCCCTGGCCCTGCACAGCAGTGGGTGGCCCTCCCCAAGCCATGTCCTCACCTGTGACTACTGGGCCAGGTTTCCTCCCTTCACCCTCTTGTCTCCCATGTTCGGCATGGCAGGACCTTCATGAGTATGTTCCCCTCCACTCCCGGGATCATCTAGGCAGAGACGTGTTCCAGGGCCCTGGCTCAGGTGGCTGACGGGCTGTATAACTGCAGGCCCAGCACCACGTGCCTTTGGGCTGGTACTACTGACTAGATGTGACTGTGGAGTTTGTGCAGGAGACAGGCTGGAGTCCTCAGGCTGGCAGAGCACAGGGAGGAGCTGGGATGCCAGGGTGGGTCTGGAAGTTCCTGAGGGTGTTGCACAGCAGGATTCCTGGTTCACCCCAGTAAGCAGTAGAAGGTAGGGGCCCCTAGGCTGTGCCTGGGATGGAAGGCCCTTCTCCGACCCAATGGGAGCCTCTCACAGACTTGGGTCCAAAGATGACTCTGAGGAGTCTCGTCCTGCCCGATACTAGGAGGAGCACCTGGGTACCATACCTTACCTGTCATAGTTGTCTGGCAGCCTGGGCATGTTTGAGACAGCCTTCTGCTCTGTGCTCACTGGGATTCCTACCCTCCCCACCCCTGCCCAGCCTGTAGCCTGTCTCCCAGGCAGAGGGCACAGGTGTGGGCCTATTCCTATCCCATTTGATGGGTCTGGGGCATCTCCCTCTGTAAGCCCTTATTAGATGGTGGAAAGAGGGCCCTTCTGGGGTCTGGGCCAGGCGGCTCTGATGCTATCTGGCTGGAGAGCTGTGGAGGCAGGGCTGTCCTTGGCCCCCTGCTTGGGCAGGAGGCACAGGTAAGCTCTGAGGTGCAGTATGGCAGGGAGGAGGTTCGTGGCAAATGCACCCAGGGAGACCCTTGTCATCACGTCTAAACAGTTGTCACTGTCACTGGGTGTCCAGTCAAAGCGTGAGCAGATTCTAAAGCAGCGCTGTGCTGTGTGTTCTAAGGCCTCACTCTGACATCTGTGGTGCTGTGTCACACCTACTCCAGTCCCACCTGAGCTGCATGGCCCACCTAGGCAGTGCCCTGTAGGGTGTGACTGACGGGCTGCTCAGCTAGAGCAGGTGCCGCTGGCCCTGCTTCCTCAGCTCTAGGCCCCGTCTCCTTTGTGGGGTACTGGGGAGGGGAACCTGGCCACCACCAGGCACTGATAGTGTCTCTTGATGCTCAGCCTGCAGAGTGGAACTGTGTGGGCCTGCATGCTGGCGTGCTGTGTCACTGTGGTTCAGGCGTTCCCTCTTTGTAATGGAGATGTGGATTATTAAACTGTGAGTGAGGGCCCTCTGCTAAAGCATACACAGCATACACATATACATGTGCAGGACTGGAGTGGCTTTGGGCCCTGATATCTCTGCTGATGGCAGGCTTCTAATGTGCCCTGCTGTTTGGGGAAACCCACTTCCAACAGGGAGCCTTTCCCTGGCAGAAGTGGCTGGGGAGCTGAACCCGGAGACACTGCGGCGGCTGAAGCGGGAGTGTGGGGGCCTACAGACGCTGCTCAGGAACTGCCACCAGGTATTTGAAGGTAAGGCAGGCCTGTGAGGTGGCCACATGTCAACCCGTCCTGCCTGTCCAATGCAGGCTCTTCTGGCACATTCCATAGCACTCTTCTTCCTGTTCCTGCATTTCTGGAGGGGCCTGTGATGCTTCTCTGCCTTCCCAGGCCACCACTGGCTTGACCTCTGGGTGAAGCCATGACCACCCACCCCTCTGGGCTCACTCCAGACCCCCTGTGCCCTGGCCCAGCTGGCTTCTGTGCAGGATGTGCCCCATCCCAAAGCTGTGTCACCTCAAGAATGTTTATTCACCTTTGGCCACTTCCAGCAAGAAGCATCTAGAGCACAGAGCCCAGCAGGGGGAGCCAGGACATGAACCTACCCCTAGTCTTGCCTGGATTCCTGCTGAGCACCCCTACCCTGCAGGCCTGGGCCAGGGACTCCTGAGTGGCCCTCATGGTGGGACGAGACCCAATCTGTTCCTGTGCTGGGTCCTGTGGCTCCAGGGCTGCCCCAAGCTGGGAGGTGGGAAGGCTCATTCTCCATGGATCACGGCTCAGTCCCTGCCCTCTGGAAGTGTTCGTCTAAGGAGGGAGAGTGTGGTGTGATAGTGTCTACCCAGGAGCCCATGGTGTAGACAGTGCCATGAGTTCATGGGTTTGTAGGAGTGCAACAAGGCGGGGGAGCAGTGGGATCTTAGCCCACTCCTGGCTGCTCCCCCATGGACCACTCTTGCCTCATGGAGTATGTGTGCAATCTTAGCTGTGTTCAAGGGGAGACATTAGGCAGTGTTTGCTGGTGACACACAGGTGGTAGAGACACAGCTGTCCCCATCTCAGTCCACGGACCCCAGACCCCAAGATTAAGAGGGTCACTTGTTCATTTTCCCTGCCCTTGTGTGTGACCACAGTGGGTGCTACCCCATGTGTGTGACCACAGATGTGTGCTGCCCTGTGTACATGAGAAAGTGAGTATGTACTCACTGCTGTGGTGAGGGGAGGTGTACATTGCTGCCCTGTGTGGGTGTGTGTACACAAATATGAGAACGCAGGTGTGTATGTATGGTCCTGTGTGTGTGCATGAGAACACGGTGTCCGATGTGTTCCTGTGTGAGAACACCGCTGTGCAGGTTTACACACCTGCCCCGGGGTCACCCTGGGGCAGCTGAACTTGGTTCATTCTAGCTAGCTCATCTTCACTGGAGTATGTGCTGCTGTGGGTGGACAACTAACTGGTCAAAGGGGCTAGACTCTGGTTTGTAGGAGTGGGTGCAGAGAATGGCCTGGCACAGCCCCCAGGGAGAGGTTATTGGAACTGGGATTCCCACACCCACACGGCCAGATGAGCCATGCAGTTCCTGGAGTCTGCTCCTACAAAGCTTCAAACAGTTCAGTGCCAGAGCACTGGGGACTGCTCTTCTGGTTCCCGGCATATTTTCTTTGATTTCGTGAAGGACTGTCTTTCCTCCCAAGTATAAATAGCTAGCTTATAGTTGCTTTCTGTGCAGTTCACTTGAGGGGCAGGATTGTTTTTGGAATCACTTCTGAATAGGCAGCTTGGGGACCCAGTGCACGTGAATGTTTCTTCCAGTCATGCAGAAACTATGTGCTGAAGCTGGACTTATCTCTGGATGGGGTTTGGTCTGGTTTCGTTTTGTTGTTTAAGCTAACGTGGCGCTGGCTGGTCTGGAGTGTGTGAGCCTGAGGAGGTGGAGCTTTCTGATGGCTTTAGGTCTGCTCGTGTGAGCACCTCTGCCCAGCGCGACAGGGGCTGCAATGCTCTGACCTTAAGGAACCACCTGATGGAGCCTTGGGGGAGGACCCGCCTCTGCCCTGCCCCTTTCCAGGACCTGCTTGGAGCCTGTGCTCAGTGCACAGTGGCTGGGTGGTAGGGCTGTGTGTTTTTTTCTTACACCCCAGGGTGAAGTGGCCTCCACCACTCGTCCCCAGGTGAAGCAACTCCCCGCTGCCCCCCCCCAATGTGGCTCAGAGAGGCTGACTTTCCAAAGGTCTCCCTGTAAGTGTCACAATCCAGGCGTGTGAGACTCCCAATAATGGTGCCCCAAAGACCTAGCAGACCCTGGGCACTCTCTTTTCCCTGGTTCTCAGCAAGTGCTAGTCAAAGGGTCTGTTCTTGTCAGGCAGAGGGATAGTGGAATTCTGCAATCCCACAGCCCCCAGCAGGGAGACATGAGTTCAGAAAGAGAAGTGAGCCGGGCAGATTTGTTCTGTGATTCCATTTCAAATTAGTAGCACATTTCCGAGAGGAGAGCTGTTGGTGGTCTAGCTTGGGACTGGCTGGCATGTGCCTTGGAGGGCCGCCTCTCTGGCGCCTGGCACTAGCCTGTCCAGGATGACGGCTGTGGGGCCACAGGGAGCTGCCTGGCATCCTGGGGTATAGACGGGGAACATTGGGCAGCCTAAGCACCTGGCCATCACCTCTGTTATTAATGCCTCTTTAGTCCTTATGTTTCCTGGGTAGGCCTGATCCCCTGATCTTGGAAGTACCACCCCAGAACTGGCCAGGCACTCCCGTAGTTCATAGTCATCCAGGACGGACTTCATGTTCCTGCCCTGCTGGGTCTGGTGGGTGCCCCAAGGCTCTTCTGAGCACAGTTCAGAGGGCTCTGGGCCCTTAGAGGCTGAGTCACGTCTTGAGCTGCAGTGGAAGGCGCTTCTCTGGGAAATGTCTTAGAGTTCCCTGAAGTTGCCGTAACCTGGGCTTTGAGCTGCAGTGGAAGGCGCTTCTCTGGGAAATGTCTTAGAGTTCCCTGAAGTTGCCGTAACCTGGGCTTTGGGTCAGGGAAAACAAGCCTCAGCCTGGGGGAGATGGCTGCACACAGGGTCGTGTGACCCTGGGGCATGGAGACATCCCTGAAGAGGAAGCTCGCCCTGTGTCCTAGGTGCTGTGGGGTTCTCCCCAGGCTCATTGCTCAGGTTTCCTGGCCACTGGGGCAGCTGCCAGGCCCAATGGGGATACTCCACAAGGGATCCCAGCACAGACAGGAAGCTGCACTCATCACACATGCTCAGTTCAGTTCCAGAAGCCAGTGAGCCAAACTCCCTCAATGAGACGCCTTCAGTCCTCCCCTGCCACATGGCCACGGTGGTTTACAGCTCTGGGGGAAAACCAGGAAGGGCTGGTTGCTTTGGCTGAGTTTCACACAGAGCTGTTGGCTTCTCAAAATGAAGTGGCCAAGGGGAGCCCTGACTCAGCCTGGTGACTGGACCATCAGGCGCTCTGTCCCTGTTACCTTACCAGGGGACCCAGGTAGCCCACAACTGTGCCCCTGGATCCCTCCTGCTGCCCAGCTTTGAGGTCAGCCCTGCCTGTTACAGTTCCTCTGCCACCCCTGGCCCTATCAGCCATGGCACTTCTTATTTTGTGTCTGGGGTCGCTGCATGTGTTGTTTACTGTCCTTGTTTCCAGGGCTTTTATCCCCCCACACACACTGCCCATGGACCCCTGGGGGGGGGAGCTCTAGCTGTGGGTATGCATTTGAACCCAGCAAGCACTGGGAAGTGGAGGAATCTCACCTCTTGACTTGCCTGTTCTTTTATGGGGAAGCATCCTCAAAGACCCAATGCCCAGTGTCAATGTGTTCCCACACTTGGCCCACGCCAGGGTCTATGTGAGCCTCACACCCTGGACCACTGGCATGAGCCTTCCTAGTGTAGAAGTCCCAGGTCTGCCTGTACATCCAAAGTGAGTCATGGTCCTTTTGATGCCCTGAAGATCATGTGTGACCTGCCCTGTCTGTCTGTCTTGCCCTGTCTGCTCTAGCATTGATCCCTTGGCCTTCCTCCTGTCTCTGAAGTGCTCATGTGGGTATACAAGGTTATGCCACCAGCAGGCCACCCTGGCCGTCTCCTGATTAATACACACCATGTCCCCACATCCCCTCCAACAAGGATTTGTGACCAGCGTCCCCACCTCAGCCCTGGCCCTGCACCACAAGGTGGTGATTCTCAATCCCAGTGCTGTAATGAACACTCAGGCGAATATCTTGGGTTTTGTCTTTTTGTTGTAAACCTCAGTTCTGAACGGGCGAGTTCATATTCGTGACTGGAGGCAAGAGCTACAGAAGGAGAAGTCTGAAGCCAGGCGGAGTGTGTCTGCAGAGGCGTTCAAGACACGCACCTGCTGGTTCTTCATCCACCATCCTGACGGCTGTGTGCTGCCTGCTACCCTCTGTCCATTTGCCCATGGGCCTGGGGAGCTGCGCCCATCCCAGGCCTTCAAGAAGCAGAGGCAGGCCCCGTGAACCACTTCCTTGATGAGCCACATGGCCAAAGGGGAAGTGATCTCTCTGTGGTGGCTCTGTAGTTCCCCCTGCTTGCCTCCCATGCTGGTGACCTGCTTTCTGTCGGATGGTGGACATCCCCACACTCGCAGTCTGCTGGGTCCGTCTCTGGCTGCCCTGATACAGAACCATCGGCCTCTACAGATGTGGCCTCCCCAGAGGTGTGCGTCCCAGCTTCCCTCTTCCTGGAAACTCAGCGTTGTGCCAAGCTTCTGTTCTGCAAGAGCACCAGGCTTTTTGTGGAGATCATCATCAGAGCCTCACCTGGGCCACACGGGTTCCAGAGTAGGACTCGGGGTGAGCCCTGCTTCCTGTTCCACCCTCTGGGTCCCTTCTGGGACCTTTTCCCCAGACATGTTAGTTTTGATTCCTTCCTGGAAAAAATTATTTCCATATAAAGTTATTTCTGATTTTACACGAGCAGTTGTACGTGCCATCTAGACTGAGTGTCCTGGGGATTGTTCCCTTGGGCCAGCTCTGAAACAATAATCTGCTAGCATCACCTGAGTGATGAGAATTAAGTCAGTCTTTGAAACTCTAAGGGCTCTGCAGCAACTAGGGGAAGCAGCCATATGGGGTCTCAGGCCAGCCTGGGTGAGGACCCACAGAGCCTGTTCCTAGTTCCTCCCTTAACCAGGTTGGCAGCCACAACTCCCAGAGCAGTGATGGTGGTCTGCACTCAGGTAGTCATTGCTGGCCCCTGCTAGGGGTGACCCAGGCCTTTGCTAATGAGGCAGCTGTATGTCCTTGGGAACCCAGGCACTAGGGCTCACTCAAAGAGCCACCACTGGCCTCAGTGGCCCTTGCCTCTTCACCTAGGGCCCATTCTCAGCCTGGCTTCCTGTCTGAGGAGGCAGCAGCACATGGAACAGTATTTGATCTCCAACCCTGCAGGTCCCTGGAAATCTTCCCATGACCCTTCTAGGACTGGAGCTAAAGGTGTCATGGGGCCCTGTGTAGTCAGCAGGCAAAGCCCCCAGAGACAGTAGGTTCCTCCCCTGGACTCCACTGGAGCCATGTTGAAAAGCCAGACTGAGGAGTCGGGGCCACAAGTCTTAGAGTTCACCTTGTTTCTAGCTCACAAAGCCCCATGCTGAGGCCTGGATTGTTCTGGAAGATGATGGCCCAGAGCTCATTCAGAATGAGCTATAGGTCTGCTCCAGGTCCTGGTTACCTTCCACATGGGCTTTCCCCCTCCCCAGAGCCTGCAGTCAGTGGGCACAGAACTTCCGGAAGCCCTTAGAACAGAGTGGAGTTAGGGAGATGGTCACAGAGGAGGTGGAGCACCCTTCATAGTCCTGCTGCATTGGACACTTAAACCTCACGTCCCACAGTGAGTGACACGGGGCTGCCAGTGAGCATGGCTGACTATTGCAACCAAAGGGCTATGGATTATTTTCATCAAAGAAATTTGGCTCAGTTGCCAATGTGGCACTCTTCAAAATGGTTCTGACGTGAAGTGAAAAGTGGCGAAACAGGCTGTAAGGGCTGCTGAGGTTCCAGAGCACTTAGGATGGGGACCCCAGGCGCTGTCCATGCTCATCTGTGGGGACAGTGCTCTGTGCTGGAGCCTCCTGCTTTCCTGTCTGCTGACCACATCTACCAGCTTCTGGGAGTAGACCTCAGCTGATGGTGAGGGGTCCTCTGATACTTGTTTGCTTTGGCTGTGCAGCAAATGGCTGTGAACCTGGAGGCCTGGAGCTCTGCCGCAGGGGCTCGCACAGCCTCCCAGCGTCCTCTACTCATCTTCCTCCTGACTGCGGTCAAGGTACAGCCAAGGCTGAGATCTCGGCAGAGACTTGGCTGGGAGAGATCTGTGTCCATGTTCTCGTGGCTGTGGACAGCATCAAAGGCCACACTTCACTGCCAGCCATGTGCCCCTCCTCACAGGCCAGCTGACAGCTACAGGAGCCAGTTCCCACCTGTGTTACCTTTCTGGTTTCTACTGGTGGGAAGCAAGCTATGGGCTCTGCCCACACTCAGGACAGGTTAGTCCAAAGTGAACAGCAGTGGGTAAGGATCACAGCCTGTCTGCCAGCCTAACCCCATGTCCTTTAGGTTCCACAGCCCCTCAAACAGGGTCGCCAGCTGGGGACCAAGTGACCCTTTGGGGCGAGGGGACATTGCCCATCCACACAACAGCCCACCTTCTTTGACTGCCTTTTTCCATAAGAGGTTGAGTTGTCCTTCCAAACCCATGTTCACCCAGAACTTCAGCTGCAGTCTGGTTTGGAATAATACGATGAGGTTTGTGGAGTTAGGATGGGTTCTAACCAAGTGACTGTCCCTAGGACAGACATTGACACAGGAGAGGCTGTGGAGATGGGCAGTTCCTAGAGTGATACAGCCACAAGCCAGGGATCCTGGGATCCTCTAAGAGCCAGAAGAGGGGGGAGGATCCCTAGGACTCCAGAACAAGCCCCAGAGATTGCTTCCTTACATGGGATCAGGCACTGGGGCCAAGTTGGTGGGGAGGTCACACAGGGCATGACACCATCTGCAAAGACAGGGAGGTCAGAGGTCATTCCAGCACCAAGGAATGTGGCCTGGGTGTCTGCTCCTCCCAGCATGAACAACCTTATTTGTAAAGGACCTGGACAGAGGACTGAGTGTAGGTGGACCCAGGTCTTGGGCTCAGACAGAACCTAGCTTATTCCTTGTCCCAAGAGGAAGGTGGGAAGCCTGCCCTTTCTATTCCAGATTTCACCCTGGCCAAGCATAGGAGATGGTGTCCTCACTGTCCCCCTTCTACCCAATGAGAAGTTGGAGTCACAGATCTGTTTGCTTAAGGCCACACAGTAGCCTATGGCACCAGAGCTGGAGTTATGGCGCACACAGTATAGACATGGCTTCAGCAGCAGGGTTGAAGCAGAGATTTCCCTTAAACTTCTCTTCCCCACAACTCCACGCTGGCTGCTCCTCCCACTTGTTAGCAGCCTGGCCAGGCTGTGGGTCAGCTGAAGGCAAAGTGTGAGCCAGGGCCACTGCCCACACCTGAGCAGAGGCTGCTCAGAGCCAGCCTTGCTGTAGCCAGGGCCCTGCACCACTCAGAGCCCACTTGACCTGATTTGCCGTTGGTTCTGGGCTCTGCTGGGTCCTGAGGACCTCGTGTGACCTGACCCATCCCTTCTCCTCCCTTGGGTAGGGCTAAGGAAGCAGCAGCTCTGCCCAAGGGCGGCCAGCCAACTGCTGAGTGTGTGCTTCCACACTGAGGAGCAGGGGGCGGCAAGCCTGGCTCCCAGCCTCCCCAACAGGGAGGCCTCAGTGAGCCCACGTCTGCAGGGCTCCAGCCATTTTTTTGGCACAAGCAAAGCAGTTGGAACAGGTTCTGAATGGGAAAGGCTGCTGGCTTGCCTGGGTAAGACCAGCCCACACTCCATACAGCCCACTGAGGCTCCTGCTGCAGCTGAGGGACACAGGTCTTCCAGGCAGCCGGGTGGAATGCTCACCAGACTGGCCTGGCATGGAGCATCCATATTGTGTCCCATCTGGCAATGGGTTCCAGCTGGCAGGGAGTTGGTCTGCCAGGACCATAGGCCTGTGACACATCAGTCTGGCCTGGTCTGCAGGGCCAGCAACCACGTGGTGCCTCCAGCACTGAGCCCATGGGGAGCCACTACCTGAGCCTGTGGATGCCCCTGGTCACAGGCCAGGCAATGTCTCCACTGGGAAATGAATGAGGAACAGACAATGTCTTATAGCTTGACTGTTCAGAAACCCAAAGTCATGTGGCCTTGGTTTGTTCTACTGTGGACCACTCCAGAGCAGGCAGAGCAAGGCCTAAGGAGGGTTCGAGAAACAGCCCCAGAGGCTAAAGTGTGGCTTGGAGGGTTCCACTGAGGAGCAGAGGGGTGGCGGGGGGGGGTGTCCTGAAGCCACTGTTCTCCCTCCCCACTTTCTCCTCCTCCCCCTTCTCTTCTCCTCTCCTCTTTTACTTGCATGCAGACCTAAAAGAGTGTTGGGGTCCACTCACCTAGATCCTAGAGGCTGGGCCACCCCCTGGGAACAGGACTGGATTCGGGACTGCCCTCAGGACAGCTGGCCTCAGTAATGACTGTCCTCTGAGTGTACTTGAGCCAGTTCCAGGGAGGATATGGGGCAGGCCTGGCCATCAGGGCACCTCTAGAACCTGGGCTAGGCTGCTAGCCTAGTTCTCTCACTGACCAGGGGTGAGGTTGACAGTTTGCCCCACACTGAAGCCAGTCTTCAAGCTGAAGGAAAGGAGATGGGCTGGATAATGCTCTGGATGTTGGAAGGGAATGTGATTGCTAGAATGTTCAGTTAACTGCCTCCTGTGAGGTCTCAGTGTTACTGCTCATTTGGTTGTCGAGGCAGCCATCTGCCAGAGGCACTGTTGTCCCCATTTCACAGATGAAGGAACCCAACCCAAGGAAGACGGGGCAGGCCAAGGTGGACTTGCACAGACCAAGCCTAGAGCCTGGTTCCCAGCAGCACCTGAGGCCTGTGGATCTGGTGCTAGGTCTGGGGAGGTTGTAGGGAACAGGAAAGAAGGAGAGTCTGAGGTCCTCAGACTTCGCACATGCACCATGGCATACATCTGTAATTACTCGGGTGTGGGGGATATAGGGTCTCACTATGTATTCCTCTCTGGCCTGGAACTCACTGCATATACCTTGTTGGCCTTGACCTCACAGATCCACCTGCCTCTGCCTGCCGAGTGCTGGGATTAAAGGCATGCACCACTACACTTGGCAATAAATTTTTTTAAATAAAAAATCAGTTAGTGTAACTTATCACATTAATACACAAAAATGACAAACCACAAAATCATCTTAATAAGAATGAGAAAAGCTTTGACGAAGTCCAACACAGACAGTGATAGATAAATTTTAATATTAAAGAATCAATGTGGCCGGGCGTGGTGGCGCACGCCTTTAATCCCAGCACTTGGAAGGCAGAGGCAGGCGGATCCTCTGTTAGTTCAAGGCCAGCCTGGTCTACAGAGTGAGTTCCAGGCAGCTGGAGCTACAGGGAGACCCTGTCTCAAAAAGACCAAAAAACCCCCAAACAAACAAAAAAACCCCTGATAGACTAGTAATGAACAACTGCAGGATGAGGTTTCAAATAGAGTAACGTTGAAACTGCAGTGCTGGAAATAAACCCCACCCAGGCCCAGAGACTGGGGCCCGAGAATCTGAGAACAGGTGAGAAGTTGTTACAGACTGTGGAGAGGCACACCTGACTGAACGCTGCAGGTTCACCCCACCCCAGGCAATGCCTCAGTGAGCTGTTTTGTAGAGACAAACCAATTCTAAAGCTCAAGAAACACAAAGTCTCCAAGAACAGCTGGGAAAAGACACATTAGAAGGGCTAGGGGCCTGGAGAAGGCATGGTGGGGGACCCGATGCTCCTCAGCATTGGCTTTGCAGAGCTCTCAGAGCAGCTGCTCTGAGGAGGGAACTGCAGGTGGCGGCCACACTGCCGCCTCTGGAACAGCTGCCGGCTCAGGAGGACCACGTCTGCGCCAGTCATTCCTATCCCTGATCCGGGTGAGGGCCGGGTGGATGGCTGTGGTAACAGGTATATGTACCAGTTGATGGTCACTGTGCCTCCTCTGTGCGCCACAGTGCTCTTACCACTTATTTTTCTATCATGTCTATCAGTCTGTCTATCTCTACCTACCTACTGACCTACCTACCTACCTACCTACTTTCCTATCTATCTGTGGGGAGGTCAGAGGACAACTTGCAGGAGTCAGTTCTCTCCTTCCACCATGTGGGTTCCAGGATGGAACAAGGATTGGCAGCAAGCTCCTTTACCTGCTGAGCTATCTCACAGGCCCACTCTGGCTAATGCAGCTCTGTTTGCATGGAGGGAGGAGTGGCATGAAGCCTGTGGAATGCATCTATTCCTGGCCTGGGGTGCTTACTGAGAGATTCCCTAATCAGGCCCAGACCCACCCCTGCCCAGCCCCTTTAGGTGAGGGTTCCTACCCACCAGGTGAGGGTGCTGGCCCATGTAGTTTTGCTTCTTTTCCCTGCAGCTAGTGTGCCCTGAGTACAGTGTGGTCGGCTAAGCCAAGTGGCCAAATTCAAGGGCATTCCCTGTGGATGGCTGTGGTGACCAGAGCAGTCTGTGGTCTGAACCTGGCAGCTAGCATTAGGAAGCCATTTCTGCTGCATCTGAACTGTTTCCAAAACCTAGCTTAAAAAATAGAACAATAAGCTGGGTGTGGTGGCACACGCCTTTAGACCCAGCACTCGGGAGGCAGAGGCGGGTGGATCTCTGTGAGTTCCAGGCCAGCTGGGGGCTACAGGGAGACCCTGCCTCAAAAAAAAAAAGGAACAATAAAATGGTACAGTGGCCCCTGCTTATCCGTGCAGAGTACGTGCAGGACCCACAATGGGGCTTGAAGCCATAAAGAGCACTTTTCCACCGTGCAGAAACAGCCCATATAGAAACCATAACAGCAAGCCAGTGACTAACAAGAGGACAGAGGACACAGGGCCGTGTGCTGCAGGATGCGGAGTCCCAGGGCGGAACAGGGCTGAGTGCCAGATTTCACCGCATTTGAGAAGAGCACCAAATTTAAACTTATTCGAACATTTTTTAAAAAAGAAAATGTCCTTTTATTTATTGCTTTTATTTCATGTGTATGAGTGTATTGTCTGCATGTATGTAAGTGCACCCGTGTCGTGCAATGCCCATGGAGGTCAGAAGAGCGCATCAGATCCCCTGGAACTAGAGTTATGGATGGTTGTTAGCTGCTATGTGGGTGCTGGGAATTGAACCTGGGTCTTCTGCAAGAGCAACCAGTGCTCTTAACTGCTGAGCCATCTTTCCAGTCCTGGAATAATTTCTAGAATATTTCACTTAATATTTGGGGGGGGCAGGGGGGCTGAGTTGATTGAGGGACGCTGAGCCTGGTGACGATGGGCAGGAATGGGTTTTCCTCTCATCCCTGTCTGCCCAACTTCTTGGTCCCAATCTTATCAGGGAAAAGAGAATGTGATTAACGCCACTCCCTCTCGTCAGAGTCCACAAACGTGCTGTGCAATGGGCACCTCACAGATAGGGAAACTGAGGCACAGAGGATATGCACGTGAATGGCTGGATGAGCCACAGCAAAATTGGACTCTCTGGCCGAGGTGCTGCCTTTGACTACGAGAGCTATGTGGCAGAGGGAGGGGTGGGCTGAGCCTGGGTCTGCGTACACTGAGCCCAAGAGAGCCCAGACCACCCCCCCACCCGCCCCCGGCTGAGAGCCACCAGCTTGTCACCATGACTGGCTGCCCTTTAGCTGCTCTCAACAATGAGGTTATAGCCCAGGACTTGGGCCAGCATCCACAGTGGAAGGCAGGGTAGGGTCCCTAGGCCTTCCTACACTCTGCTACTGTGTCAAGGCTGGACCCAGAAAGGACCCAAAGCAGCCTGGAGCTGATGACTTCAGCATCCTAACTTTGCTATTTTACATCTAAGTCACAGACTTGGGTCCATGCTGGACTTGCCCATTTGTGTCTCCAGAGTGACAGGTAGGTGGGGTCAGGGAGGTCTCTGCAGCCTTAGCTGAGCCCCACACTCCCAGGCCCAGGGCTGCCACAGTGGGGTGAGAGTCTTCTTTGCATACTGTCCTGGCAGCTGGAGAAGCCCTTCAAGTCCTCCACAGCCTTGTGCTTCTGGCAGAGGAGAAAGCCAGGGCCGACTTTCCACTGTGGAATAGGAATGCTCTGGAAGGGATGGGACGGCCACATGAAAGGAGCCTCTGGTCCTTGCCAACATTAGGCTGTTCCTGTGGAAACCATTCTCCCTCCATCAGGACTGTGGGTGTGGCAATGGCCTCGCACCGTCCAGGCTCCTGTAGGTGCTCTGCTTCACAAACTGCCAACCTCTGGTGACAAGTCCAGGCTAGATGCAGCATCCATCCCCAGGGAGTGCCCAGACAGCAGGAGAAACTGACAAGGAAAGACTTCCACAACATGAACCATCAGCACTGTAGCTCCCAAGCGGTGGTCCCTCACAGACCTTCCCACAGGCCTGGAACCATGTGCAGATAGCTATGTAACACATGCAAAGAACTCTGATACATATCATTGCCCTTATGGTGTCTTTATGGACAAGAAAGGTAAACAGAGAAGTTAATAGTGGACCTAAGCTCCCAGAAGAAAGTCACACTTGGTATTAAATGTCTGTGATGTGGATGACTGATTAGAACTGTGATTGTGGAGAGTTGGAATGTTCCAAGTCCAGAGCCAAATTATCTTGGGCTATTGTTGCCCCCTGAACAGCCATTCACTACCCATCTCTGGGTGTGACCTAACATCCTTGTGACTGTCAGGCAAATTATTTTGGAATGTAAAAAGAGACCCTAGTTTCCACCAACCCAAAGGCTAAGAATGTCATCCACCAGCATCTGAAGCCACAGCAGAAAGCAGCTCGCTCACCTGATGTCCCCACCAATGTATCTGAAAAGCGTCTTGATTTATCTCTTAGTTCTGTTACTATAAAAACTTCATCACCAGGCCTGGTGGCGCACGCCTTTGATCCCAGCATTCGGGAGGCAGAGGCAGGCAGATCTTTGTGTGTTCGAGGCCAGCCTGGTCTACATAGTGAGTTCCAGGACAGCTGGGGCTACAGGGAGACCCTGTCTCAAAAAGACATAAAAAAATAAAAAAATAAAAATTCATGAGGGGGCCGGAGAGATGACTCAGCACTTAAGAGCTCTGTCTGCTCTTGCAGAGGACCCAGATTTGATTCCCAGCATCCACATGGCAGCTAACAACCATCCATAACTCCAGTTCCAGGGACTCCAATGCCCTGGATCTACATGGCATTGCATGACACAGGTGCACTTAATCCATACAGCAATACACTCATACATATAAAAATAATAGAAAAATTTTTAAAAACTTCACGAAACTGTCACCACATTGGAATATGGTATGGGGCAATGGATCCTGGGCCACAGTCACCCAAATCTGGCTCCAGAATAAACCACCTCTTTTCCCTCTAAGGTGAGAGCTGGACTTTTTGCCTAAGATCAGTTACAAGAGAAGCAGCTTTTCATCTTGTCTGTGATTCTGTGTCTATTGTGGACAAACGGAAGCTGGGGCTGTGGGAGATGAGAGGGGGTGTCAGATGAGCCTTCCTGGGAGCTAAGGGCACACAGTAAGGTTTTGAGGAATGCATAGAAGTTGGGGGTGGGGGGGATGGATTCCAGGTTCCTGGTTAGATGGCTGCCTTGGCCTCCCTCTCATTCAGTGGAGAGCATGCATTCTGATGAATGGACTGGAATCACTGCTCTTTCTCTGGACAATGAAAATGTGTCAGCCGTTTTTCACATCAGGCACAAAAACAAATTCTGGGTGGATCAAAGCCCTAGCAAAAGCCACAGGTTTAGAAGGGTGCACCAGAGTTCTTACTACTGGCTCAGAGCACTATTTCCCAGCCAGGAGCTGAACATTAGCATCCAGGAAAGCTTTTCCTCACCTCTGTGTGCTGAATCTGCCGAAGCCAAGCATACAGATAAACCTGGAGTGGAGGGTGTCTGCCACCTGTGCACCTGTGGAAGGGCCGGAGCCCAGAGCTGAAGTACTCTTCTACAGAGTCAGAAAACCCACAGCTCCCGGCTCTGTCTCGCTCCCCAACTCTTTCCTTGCTGTGAAGTGCAGTGAGCATGAGGCTGGTGCTCCGCAGGTGAGTGGCACCACCAGAGTGAATCTACAGCTCACAGACGGGTCTTTTTGTAATGCCCACCACAGCCCACAATGGGCAGCAGAATCAGAATCAGTTTTGAAATGTACATGAGTCACCTCAAAGCGCCCCCCCCCCGCCCCGCACAGGTCACCTGGAGACCTTGCTGTAGCTTGCAGCATACATCTGTTCACTAGATAAACAAGTATGGCTGTGCTCTAACAAAACTTTATTTACAAACCCACGTCTGTGGCTTGCCACCCTCCGCTGCCTGCAGTGGAGCCCTGGGCAAAAACAAAGCCACACAAGCTCACTAGTTTTGCTAAAAGAGAACTCGTTAGTCACACAGGGAGGCCTTGGGATGAGAGGCTCTTGGGGTTAAGAGTTAGGGGAAGGGGTGTGTATCAACCCAGCCCAGAGGCCCTCCTCTGGCCCTGGGCCCAGGAGAGGAAACTCAGGACAGCCTGAAGATGGATTTGAAAGGAGGCTCAAGAATTTGCTGCGTAGGAAATATTTCCTGGAAAGTTCAAGGGCGCCTGATAGAATCCCAAACACTACAGCTTGAGGAATGTGGATCTGGGCTTCTGAGCCGAGGATGGAGGGAGGCCTCTGGGACCACTGGCCTGCACTAAATTCCCACAAGGCTCCAGCAGTTGGGTGGGCCTGTAGCATCGGGAAGATGGTCAGCCGGTCAGAGGGGTGGAGCACCATGTGGGGAAGGAGGGTGGCTGATGACTGTGGCCCCACGCTGCACCCCTTCCGTCCTCCAGAGCCACATGCCTGAGCATAGCTGTCCTACCGCAGCTGGGGGCAGGGAGCGAGGTTCATTCCTCTCTGACAGAGACCAGCACAGGCTCGGAGATGCTCTCTCGATGACCACCTGACCTTGAACTCTGGATGGGATCTAGATGTTTCTTCATCTCTACTGCACAGGGTCGGAAAAGTAGCCGCGATGTCTCAGTGGTTGGGTGGGTGCCCCCCCCCATACCACAGTGTTGCCAAAGGCATTTTAAATAGCTACAGGTCACTTTTGCAGAGTGCTCCAGTGAGGCAGAACAGAAAGACCCGGAAATGATGGGGACACAAGGAGGAGGGAATCTGGTAAATGATGGGGCCATCATCATGGGAGAGGAGCTCAAGTCTCTTGACATCTGAGCACCAAGAGACACACTCACAGCACAGCCCATGTCTGCTGTGCAGGTTGCGGACACAGGGACAGTATTTCTTCAGTAAGAATGTTAGAACAGCAATAGATCAGGCTTACTACTAAGCCTGTGTGGCCTTCCTCCCCTCCTAGCTGCAAACCTGAAACTTTCTAGGAATGTCACTAGAAACTCCATTTACAGTAAACACCATGTCATAGCTCCCTATGCAGCCCTGGTGGCCCAAGGTTTTCTTATCTGATTGCAGTCTCCTCCAAGACACCCCCAGCACTCCAGAATCTCATTTATCAAAAAGAAGGAAAAAAAGAAAAGAAAAAGTTTCTCTTTTTTTAAGATTTCTTTTTTTTCTGTCTTTTTGAAGCAGGGTCTCCCTGTAGCCCCAGCTATCCTGGAACTTACTATGTAGACCAGGCTGGCCTTGAACTCACAGAGATCTGCCTGCCTCTGCCTCCCAAGTGCTGGGACTACAGGTGTGCGCCACTATACCCGGCTAGATTTCTTTTTATGTATGTGAATATTTGCCTGCATGTATGTATGTATACCACATGCATGCAGTGCCAACAGAGGCCAGAAGAGGGTGTTGGATTCCCCTGGAACTGCAGTTACAGATGCTGGGAACTGAACTTGGGCCCTCTGCAAGAGCAGCAAGTGTTCTTAACCACTGAGCCATCTCTACAGTCCCCCCCCCAAAAGTTTCATAGCAGCTCTTTGAGGTGAAATTTGAGAGCCATTGAAATGGTCCACATGGCTATTGCCAAGACACTTACAACAGGACTTTCTTGTGAGAAACCCATACCCAAGTTTACTTTCTTCCTGAGTGTCTCTCTTTTGATTAACCTCTGTGTTTAAAATGTCTTTTTATTTTTTAAATTTTTACTTATTTTTATTTTATGTGTATGAGGGTATTGCCTGCATGTATGTGTAAAACCCTGAGACCCTCTTCATTCACCCGCTACCCCCCAATCCCTCCAGACCCCCACTAATTGCTCTTTTAGCTTCTGTAAAATGCTTGGCTGCTGCTTTAGACATGCCTAAACATGACCTGGCATGCCCTGACTCCCACCTGCTATTCCCCCCCACTACCAGGAAACTATAGATTAACCAAGCCCGAGCATAAAGACTGCCCTAT